>NW_020455488.1:4796421-4893921 GCF_003342845.1 Nothoprocta perdicaria | reverse complement strand
CTGCAACTATAAAACAAACCTAACTGAAGGCAACTTTGCAGCTGATGCTTTGCTGGTTGTGCACAGTTCATGAAAAAGCAAAGTATCGCATCCAATTTTATAGMACATTAAGAAGAGTTTTAAGAATATTCAACACAAACTGTTTTATCTTTCTGTTTTCTCCTTTTTCTTTTTTTTTCCTTTGTTTTGTCTTTCTTTTCTCCCCTCCCAACAGCTTGGTTTTCATGCACTGTCAGGAGACAAGAAGTTGAGGAGGGAGGTTAATCTTAAACGATGCGGCTGCATCCGCTTAAAAGGAAGACAACAAAGGTATAATATGCATTTTAAAAGTATCAAGGAAGGCTTTGATGTTCTCATTAGATATCGTTCTCAATTTAGGGGAAAAAAAAGTCACTTAAAGCCTTTCGCCATTAATTTGCTCCCTCAGCCACACAGGAAAAAGAACATGTGCATGTGAATCCACGACCTGCTCACAAAACCATCRCTGGAAGATGCAATTGGTCAGAAGATTTTGTAAGTGTCTCCTCTACATTGGGATTTTTTTTTTCCCAAATCTGCAAATTTGCAGAATCGGAGCAGTCATTTTATATTTCTGGACCTGTACTTTATTTACTGTGTATGACACTTCAGAATTTGAAGGAAGAGACAAAATGATAAATAAATCCATCCATGTTAACAGTCTATTTCTCAGGTCATGAAAAGTCACCGGTCTTTTGGAAAAAAAAAGAAAAACTCTATTCTCCAAATGTCATTTTTTTTAGGTTGGTTAAAAACGCAAAAGTTTGCCTCTTGCTTCATCTACTATTTAATGACCGCCTCTGGATATGAAAAGCAACTTTTGACAGACCATCAGGTTATATTTCTGTCTCCATGGAGACACTTTGGATGGGAAGTGGCTGAGAAGACCTCTGCCATCCCCTTCGCATTACATTCACAAGCACAATCAAGGAAACTCAAATGAATCCACCCCAGGTAACTTGGAGAACTCACTAGCTCTAGCTTTAATTTTCGCTTTTACTCTCTGGAATTAGGACTTGCCCTGAAGCTCTTGTTTGAGAGATTTGCAGGTGACACAGGGTTAGATCTTCCCGTATCAGTTAACAAATTTTCTCTTTACATACATACTGCTTTTCAAGCCAGTGATTTTCTTTTCTCATTTCTAATACAAAAATACATATACAAATAAATATAGCTACGATTTTTAAGGGTGACTTCAAAGTAAACAATCTATTTTCCTAATCCAGGCAATTATGATTGTAAAAGAACATAAAAATTGCTTTTATCTCTAAAAATGAAGTTTAAATTTCATTAAACAGCCAAAACAGCAAAGACAGTCTCCTTCTGAGAGACGCCCAACACACACTTGCTTTGTCTCTGCCCTCACAGGCAAGAAAAAGCATCTCCATTTGGCCTTCATCATCATGACTTCTAYTCCTCCTCTGGAATTAAGACATATATTTTTTCAAGTATATCTGACCAATTTTAAATGTACAAATTTAAAGCTGGATGAGCTCCTGAAGGATGTCAAAGCCCTGGGAACTAGTAAGACTCATCCCTAATCTGCTCCTGAACTTCTCAAAGGAACGCCTTGACCGTGCATTCTGCAAACTGCAAACTTGGCTCCTCTAAACAACAGAGGGCAAAAAGGAAAAAAAAAAATCCATGGGAAAAAAAGAGAGAGACAATTCACAAAATCCTTAATATTAAATATATCCTTACACTTCTATTGTGCTGGTTTTCCCAGAGGTCTGCAAGCAAATTTATAGAGAGAGATGATTTCACCCACCACTGAACTGCAGCCACTTCTGAGCGCAATCTGTTTACCAGGGGTTAGCAGCACAACTCAACCAGGCGGCAGGAAGGGCCTCGCGCCGCGGAGGTGACGGGGAGCCTCCGAGGACAGCGGTGGCCACGGGGCCGCAGCGAGAGCAGGACCTGGGGCCACCACGTCCCTCTTCTCCCAGGCCAAGCGAGGCCCCTTTTCCGCACGTTGTCTCTCTCCATGTTCGTTGCATGTGGGACCGGCCCCGTATCCTGCAGGAGGACATCCAGCCCGGTGGCAGGGCACAGAACAAACCATCTAGGAGGTGACGACCTTCCATTTAGGCAGAGGYGCTGTCTAGGTTGAAGGGTAGAAATGTCAAGGGTTACAGCAGTGGGCAGCACAGCCAGCGGCCCCGAAATCCATCTGGAAAAATCCTCAGCTTCTCCCAATGATCTGCAAGTAGAGATCACTGGCCACGACATGCCTAAAGATCAAACATAATTCTAGGGAGATCTTAAAAGTCTTAAATATCCCCAAAAAGCAACATTTTGGGTACACACTTGGAGCTTTCTAAGCACGCTGGAGTGCTGAGGGGTTTGGACAGGAGAAGATACCACGGTGGGCAGMCAGCATCTTCTCTAGGTCTCTGCTTGCCTGCAGGATGGCTGGGCAGTGATGCACTCTCGGGTGAACTAAAGGCACAGTTCCTTGGAGCTGGGTGTTGAAGAGTGCTCTGGATGGGAAACCTGGCCCTCAGATCATTTCCTTGGTCCTCAAGTCATTCCCTCACCTTCCATCCTGGGCTCCAGAAGACAGAGGAGACCAGGAGAAGCAGCCAKGATGGTCCCGCGTGCTGCACATACATCCAGGACAGACTGGAAACGGCTCCCTCAGCCCCAGGCAGAGGCTCCGCATCCCCASTCTACAAGGCTTGGGAAGAGCAAGCTCCAGGACTCCTACATTTCCTTCCCAAGAGCCTCATGCAGGTGTGAGGAGCAGGTGTGCCCACTTCTGTGACCCATCACTTAATTTCTGAAGCATTACAGCTGCATGGAGATAAACAGAGCAGAGCGCCGCTCTGCACTTGCTTCTGTTTCCTTCAGGTCCTGCAGTTCCCTTCCTGGATTACCTGGGGGGAACCACGGCTCCTTCTCATCCCAGCCAGGACAGCCGGTGCTGAGCGCAGGAAAGGGCGGTCAATGTTCTGCAAATCCAATAAACACTGGCAGTTTGTAAATGGCCACCTCAAATAACCAGCCAAACAAATCAATCCAGCTGCTACCAGCCTCCTCCTAGGGGCTCATCTCCTAGTTGTGACTCTATGTTCAGGCCATTCATGACACCCACTGTGGGGCTGCACCTCATGGGGAATTTCCTTCCAAGCACCACTGCAACCTCTGCCCTCCACCAGAAGTACCAGGAGATGCCAAAACAATAGCAAAAATCTCTCAGAAGAGATTTCACCATTTCCTCCCAAACTCTTTTGCTCCTCAGTAGGTTGCTCCTATGCCCAGCATCGTTTCCATTCAGAATCTTGCTCAACTTGCACAGTCAAGAAGGTCCCAGCACACAGATCCTTACAGGAAAGCTAACAACTGCATGGAAGAACAAAAGATTTGGTGCCATGCAGCAGTTTTCCTATACAAATGGATCAAAGTCCTGAAGAGTGACAATGCCATGGCTCTTACTGGAAAACATGGACACCCATGGACCACCACGCTCTCTTGGATTGTCAATTGTCCCACCAGAGCAAAACAAGCCTGGGTCTGGGGTTGACGTCAACGTGTGGGTCGGAGCAGACCTGGGACCTYGGGCCATGCAAGGGCGAGAGGCGCCAAGCAAACACCACACGTGACCCATTCCCAGCCCTCAGCTGAGAATCCACTTAGAAATAATACGTTACAAAAATCAGGATCCACTATTTTCCTATTTTTCCAAGTTTGGGCATATTATTATATTTTTTTTTAATTGAAGAGATTAAAATAAAAATATGAATGTGTCTTGATGCTTATTCAGCTAACATCAATATACGTGCTCATTAAATCTCTGCATTCCGAAAAAGAAAACATCTCTGGGAAAATTGAAACCATTCACATTGCCCAGATTAGAAACAACAAGTTTCTAACAGACAAATCAAATTTAAGTACAAATTTATTTCTGGTTAAGGAGAAATGTAATAAAACAAAAATGTGAATGTGAAGTATTTTAGCTAATTAATGCTACATGTAGTGAAACCTGTAACAAGAAATGGATAGAGTTTAAAATAAAAGCAAATGACCTAAAATCTTGATCGGTAATTTCTGAAATATATTATAAAACCAAAAAYATTTTCCTAAAATGGATACTTACTATGCTGCAAAATAATTTAATTAGGAATAATCACCATCTTTGCATTACTATTTGAACAGTATTTAATGCCTTTTAAATTGTTAGATATAATGATGTATGTGGAAGATAAAGACATTTCTTTCTTGCTAGGAAATGCCCGGTAACCAACCCTCAATTTATTCTCACAAAATAAATGAATGCTTAAATGACGTTTCCGTCAATTGAAAAACCAACAGTAAAACGGCTACTTTACATGCTAAGTTAAACTAAATATTTTTTCTTGACAACCTGCTTACATTTAAATGAAACCAGGCCAAATTTGGTCAATAGTATGGATTACATATAACAAAAAGAATCTTAGCCTATGCTAATACGGGGATCAGAAAGCAGCAACTTCATTTAAAACCATACAATCAGTCAGCAGCCTAAGATACAGCACATAAGTTAATCTGCTTTTAAAAGGAAGTGCTTGCATAGTAGCTTTTTGACCTATAATTAAATCTTACTTGCAGGACCCACAGCGAGGGCAGAATTTGCTGATGAGAGGATAAAGCCCGAAATGTTGCAAAACCCAGCTTTGGTATCAGAAATCAAGACGCTTTTGCAGAATCTATTGCTGCTGAAAATCGCTTCCCTCCTGACGCGTGGTGCCCGGTCCCCCCGGAGCAGCCGCGGCGGCACCGTCGCCCTGACGCTTCTCGGATGCCGGGATCCGGGAAAAGGGCAAAGCCTCCCCTMTAACAGGAGCAGCACAACCATTTCTTTCCCTGCTGGTTTTTGGCTGYGCATTTTCTTATAAAGCAAACCAACGGCAAGGCTATAGCGAGTGCTTTCCTGGGCTATAAAATCCCCAATTTTCTTTGCGCTGGGATTTAGGAATGCCTCCTTGTCGAGACGGGCAATATGTCATCATTTTGCTGAACTAACAGGCCTGCCCGGCTGAGTTAGGGATCCCGGTGCTCTGGTTTGTACATTGCTGGCAAAATGAAGGCGGAAAAAGCTGTGACAATAAAAAGAAGGGGGAAACCTAATTACCACTAAATTCCTTATCAATTCCTTTCCATTATTTATTATGCCGCAAAATAAATTCTTACTACTGAAAAGAACCTTAAAATAAGGTCTCTCTTACTTGCCCCACATTTTGAAATAACTTACTGGATACTTGGATTATGTATTTTAACAAATATCATCTTCTCTATTCATCATCTCTCTTGTCTTTTTGATCTTTTTTTTCCTACTTATCATGTTCCTTATTTGAAACAGATTTTTAACAGATAATCTTGATCGTTATAACAATATCTCGCTTGCATTTTATTCAAATAATTCTTAAAAACAGCTTAAAAAGCCGTTTGGAATAACATCAAGCTCCCCATCAATCAAACGGAAAAATTCCGCTGGCGGTTGTATAAACATCAGATCAACTCTGATGTCTTCAAGGATTTCAGAGTGAACCATAAAAAACTCCATTAACTTCTGACAAAGAATGCAAATTAATCACAACATGGGGTGAAATGAAATTAAAGGCTCTTTTCTAATCAATGACAAGGCAGGATGAAATATTTGCTCCTCTCGGCGCGCTCGGGCCGCCCGGATGCCGCCGCTTCCCGGCGCAAGGTGCGAGCGGATCCAGGCGCCGCGGCTGCTCCCGACGCACCGGGATCCTCGGGAACACACTAATCATCCGAATCTCAGGTGCATCCAATTTGTTATTCACACTCGCCGGTGCCAGTGAAAAGCCTGGCGTAGACAGATGCACCAGGCACCTTAAATGACAGTTTTGGCCTCCGGAAGTGCGATCGCTACAGCAAAATCTAGTACAGCCTCCAGGTGAAATGTCTGGAGCTCCATATGGAGCAGGGAAAATTAACAACAAGATGAAAATCGCTGTAGCAGCGGGGAGCCAGAATTTTTTTTGAAAAAAAAAAAAAAAAAGAAATTTAAAGATGAGGAAAGAGAAGTAATAAATTAATGGGGTGTGAAAACATTCAAAGCTTTACAATACCAGGGGCACTATTTGCTCAGATTTGGGGGTGGGGGAAGCAGGGCGGGAGGGGGCAGAAGGTGGGGGGGGGGATTTTTATTTTTTTATTTTTTTATTTTTTTTTAAACTTCGGGTCATTTTCATGTAATTTATTAACGGATGCCTGGCATTACAGCTGAAGGAAGGAAAGCATTTCTCTAAACGCAGAAGTATCTTAAATACAGTCGTCATAATCTGCGCTTTCCCGCAGCCGATTAAATCCTCGGCAGCTCAGTGCTGCAGATTTCTCTGGAATATTTCCCTAATGGATGTATCATGCTTTTAAAATACTGCTTTGCTATAAAGTTTGACTACAAGCTGAGAATATTCAGTGGGCAATTCTGTTCACTTTGCCTAAATTGCATTACCATTAAACACGTCGCTGCCCCATCTTGCTTTTTATATAATATCCTGAATTTGGATTTACATGATTAACTGTACAGCTCGGAGTTATTTCAGATGCTGCATGTCTTTGGGGTTCCAACTTGCAATTTAATTAAATAATAAAGGGAAAAGGAAAATCCATAGCCTTTTATTTATTGTTTTTCCCCAGCTCTTTCTGCAAAGACATATAAATTGCCATCAAAAAACGAAATCCGATAATTTAARGTTTAACTTTTTGAAGATATATGAAACTAATTTCCCCTGTGTTTCTCCTTCAACTATTTAAAAATCTAGACTATGTGCTAGTGAGTGGGTTTAGCAAACGGCTTTTTCCTTTCATTTTTAAATGTTTACATAGGAAAGAATTTTATTCAAAAGAGTCTTTTTCCTCTCTGTGCCTGTGTGTGCACCATTCCCATTAGCGTTAATAGAGTTATGCAAACACATCAGGGGAAGAATATACCCTTAAGTGCTTATGTTTGTATCTACAGAAAATCCTATGAGCGTCATACTCTGCTTCTTCCAAAAGGAATTTTACATTAGAGCAAACAAGTAACATCGCAACACTGTGCCAGGGAGAAAAACATCAAACCCCAAACACCAGCCAACTCACAGGCATAGGGGATTATCAGCAACAAGGCTTTCCTTTTGCAAACTTCTTTAAATGCACAAGTTTGTTTAGATCTTTACTGTCTTATTTTCTTCCCCAAATCGCTACATTTGGCAGTTTGCYGCAGATTATGAAATGAGCTGCACATTAAGGCAAAAAATTCACGCTAACTCTGAGCGCTTACGTGCACGGGAGCAGCTTGACTTGCACGAGGAGCTGCTTGCACGCTCAAGTGCTTCCAAGACAGGGCCCTATTGTGCCCATCAGATTAAATAATGACAATACGACAAACAAGCATTAGCGAAATAAATGCTCATAAAACTTGGGCCATGAAAAGCAGACAGCTCTATCAGTAAAATATTCTACTCCGGGTCAGAAAACATCCATCCTTTAATCTTGCTGGCGTATTGCAGGTGCCCTAAATTTCCACACTGCAATGATTCCYCCTATAAATCTTATTCATTTAAACCGAATTTGTACACACCATTTGTCTGTGTCTTAAAAGTAAAAAGAAAAGAACGGGTTTTTTTTTTTCTTTCCTTTTTCCAAGCACAGCTGCGGATGGGCTTTCACGTGCAGGGAATTTCAGGTGTTCTTAAACATATGCTATTACTTTCCATTTTTGGACAGAAGGAACTTCCTGGTGCTCGGGGAGGGATTCTGCAAACACACATTTCATTAGGCTGGGTCTTTCGAGTGAGCCCAATGCAGGGAGGAGGATCTACCCGAGCCAGGCCCTGACATGCGGCAGCAAACAGGTAGCTAGACAAAACCAAGCAAGCACAAAACCCCCCAAAACTAATTACCGACCTAATCAGCAAGGGCTGCTGCGGGTTCCTGGGAGCAGCTAGGAAAGCACACGGCCAAAACTCGCAGGCTTCGCGTTCAAAAGCCCCATGAAAAGCAGTTGCTCAAAACGCTTAACAGCTACATTTTAAAGTTTCACCTCCTCAAAAATTTTACATGAAAAATATATACAATTTCATGGACTAGTGGCTTGCCAAATACTCTTTCACAATCCATGGCGATTTTTTACTGAGGAGAGCAAAACGGCTCTTAAGCTGGCAATCGTGGCTTGCTCCCAACTCAGAAATCACCTTTTTGCACAGACGCCGGGCACGCACTCACTTCCTTCCCCAGGCTGCAAGGCTTGCGGGAAGGGGGAACATCTCGCGTTGCGAGCGAGCCGCTTTGTGCAGCTCTCAAACGCTCTGCGTGCACCGAGCACCGAGCTGCTGGAGGAGCAGGAGCGAGGCCGCCCGGCGCCGAGAGGCCACTTCAGCACGAGAGCCGCCTTTTCAACCCCCTCTCGAAGGAAAGGGCTCCTTTAAAAAGATGGGTAAATATGGAAGGTATGTTCTGGCAAGCAGTTAAAGYCCTCTCTTTCAGTCAGTAAACATTTTCTGCAGGAGAACGTGAAAAATCAGTATTATTTCTACATATGCAGAATCTTTACAAGTCCATAAAAGTGTCAGGAGAATTTCCTTAAAACAGCTTATAAAAATGGGAGCGAGAATGAGTCCCAGCCTATTATTCAATAACCATGTTTGTGAGGCATCTGCATAATCTAACCATGCATAAATTAGTATGTGTATTACAACAGTTATTTGCATAATAATAGCAAGTTAATAGATGCTTAAAGAGCACAGACCAACACCACCTTTAAATCAGACATGCCTCCAGGCACTCTGATCTATACAGACCAAGATGCAGAAAACATTGTTCATAAAACATGGAAACATAAAAACCACATCCAAATAATTCATTTTAGTCCTTGGACACTTCATTTTCCCCCTTTCCCAGAAAAGAATAATTTTAAAAAGTAGAGAATAGTTGTTACTATGAATTCTAGCATCTATCTTGCAATAACATTTTAAAGTAAGCATCAAAGCTGTTTCTGCAGGCTGGTGTTGGCTGCTATTTTTAAATTTCACCATTACCAGGAATAAACATATAGTAAATATTAGCAAAATAAATGAAACATTATACATTAATACAGTGCTTAACACTGACCTACCTACTGCTACTAAAGTTAGACATAGTTTTATTGGTGGCTTCAAGGAAACTGAGTTAAGTCAATGGGAAGTAAAAATAAAACATTAGCATTTAGACCCCCTTAAAATGGAGAATCTGGGAACCTCTTAAGTAATCAATTCACATTATGCTTTTGATTTGGGGACCCTTTTAGTCCATTGGACTACCATTCAGAATTGAAATTAAAATTAAAAATATAAAAGAAGTGCAGATACACCCTCCTGGCTCTAAAAGCACTGTTGTACATCCTGGGATATTTTGCAAATGCCTTAATCTCACAACAAAACAATCATTACCATTGTCATAATTTTCATTCTTTTGAGGGGAAAAAAAATCTAGAATTTGAAAAAAAAAATCAATAGAGATTTCTAAATGACTCCTTCAAGATACCGCTTTTCAATTTAACAGGACAGATTTATTTGTATGTGGCTCAAACGTTCACAATTGCTCCCTGCACCTTCATACATAGGAATGAATGTCACAGTGGCAAGCGGCAGTAATGAACAATCTTACCTGAGGATATGGAAACCTCCCAAGAGCAAGCTGGGAAAGGAAATAATATTTGTCTAGTTATACAGATTTGCATGGAGGGCACATTTCCTTAAAGAGAGAAAAGTACTCAACTCTTACTATTGTATAAACCAGAAAACGGCAGCAACAGTAATTCTGCAAACGCAGGACGGGCTGTATTTAGAATGGAGTTGTTCACACCACTTCCCCCTTGTTTTACATTTCTGCACGCCTCGTGCTCGCTCTTCTGCACCACTTAGGAATGCTGTTTGATGCCCAAGTTCCTGAGGACTCTAAATTAAACCAGTTCAGTCTCAATGGTGAGGCCAGCGACACTAACCTTTCCGGATAATTATCTGCAATGAAGAGGTATTGCAGAACACGCACGGAACTCCCAAAGTCCTCGCTTAACCGGCTCAGAGTAAAATCTGGGTTACATAGCTGAGGTTTATTTCCTTATTGGTGCCAAACCCAGCTAGAAACCTGACAGTGGGAGCTGCAGTAAGACTGGGACRCTTGCAATTTGAGATGCTGTATGTTCTTCAAGCATATTTTCAATTACGCAAGATGCAAAATTGACACATAGCCCGGACTGTTTCATAAGTTGATTGATCTGTTATTAGAGTACCTACCAGGATCAGTATTAGGCCAAACAATGCTATTATTTTTGTCATAATGCCATATGTAATAATTACTACATRATAAACCTTCTGCTTGATACAAGACTAAGTTTTCCTGAAACTTTCAAAGGCAGCTGAACCTTYGGTGGTGTAAAACATAGCCAATATRGGTAATTTTGTCTCCTCTTCAGCRTATCCAGATCAGCTCTTACCTCTTGTCCTGAGTTGCACTCTGGATCCCACCTCTCCCAGGCTGCGGGGAAGCCACAGACCCCCAGCCTTGCTGCGCTACTATTAACCTTTAGGAACCCAGCCTTCGAAAGGAGGCCTATCCAAAGGTGACGGATGTGCTGGTACTGCTGGTTTGTCTGCACGATGACCTGGGTGCTGCTTTCAGCTGGACTGGGTAACAGCATCAGTGTGAGGTTTAAGCCACCACGTCTGTTCCACTACAGACACAGAGGAGGTCTCAGGATACTCGTACTAGAGACATGCAACAGAAACTCAAACAAATAAAATAAGCTTTTTTTTGTTTGTTTGYTAATGTGATCAAGCTACCTTCCAAGGAAGCTCCCCTGTACTGAGATACTGTTTATAACTACAGTCTACAAACACAGCAAGTTAGTGGGCTCTAAGAGGCATGCTTATTGGCACAACGTTCTCCACAGTGAGCTCCTGAATGGACACACCACACGCTTACAGGAAGCGCACAACTCCAGGCACCCCTCTGAAAAACCACCAGCCTTTGCTAAATATCTCACCAGTGGCAGTGTACGTAAGGACCACGGGCCATTACAGGAGTGTGGTGCTCAAGAGCCATACCCACATGGCAGAACAGAGCAACCTCTTCCAGGGAAACTTTGGCCGTGTCCCTCACCTTTCTATACAGGAGCTTTGCTTGCGGACTTCCACATGGGGATCGTCGCGTTTGCTTCGTTTTTAAGACCAACACATGCAGGATGCAAAAGGAATCACACTTAAAAATAACTTAAGAAGTCACAAAATCAAGACCTCTAGGGAGTGCTTAGTTCTTCACGGGAATAGGAAACAACACTAAGCTGGCAAGACAGACCAGAATTCCTCCCCTTCTTTAAAGTCAAACAATTTAAGCTAACTGTCCCTGCTTAGGGCACTGTCCCCCAGGTCTGCCTCAGACTGCAAACTTTGGGAGGTGAATTCTACCATCCAAATACGTTTCTGGTGCGGCGCTGAGCTTAGCGCTTCGCTTCTCAACAAATCCATCCTGATAATGGATAAATCTGAGCTGAGCAGCCTTCACTGCCACCCTGTCTGTCTCCACAGCTCCTCCACCTCAGCCCTCCAGCCATGGGGACTCATTTGCTGGTGGAAGTCTTCAAAAACTGCTAAATAGAGAGTGAATGGCCCCAATGAGCTGTCAGGCTTGGTCTGAAGGACCAAAAGCTGCTGAAATAACACAGAGCATCCTTTTGCCTTTTGGGAGGACCAACCCAGCTTCCAAGGTGCTGCTGGAGACCACAGGACAGCACCATGGTTGAGATAGCCAGGAACCTGCCAGTGCCAAATACCTTCCAGAAAACAGTAGTAATAGAAATCCTGATTTTTCCTATGGCTACTGATTTAAGAACAGTCATTACAGCAGCTTCAGATATACAGGAACATCATATTTATCCCATCGTATAACAAGGTAATTAATGTATCTGTACAGCACATGAGCCTATAAACCTTATTTAATCAGAAAACGGGCTGCTGCCTCAGTGACAGCTTCTCCCTACGTATTTAGTGCTCTGACTCCCTCCCTGACCACCTCTGGCCATAGCAGGTCTGTGCCTGGGTGACTCCGAAGGCAGCAGGATAACCAGGGATGGACTTTTCCACCAGACACAACTGTGCAGCACATAAAGGAGCCCTGAAGAATCATAAATGTATCAGGAACAAGTTCTCTGGAGATGCTAAAAACCCACACGTTTCTCAGTGAAGCTGCCCCTTGCCTGGGACCAGTGACGAGCAGGTCGGGTGGCAGTGCTGCAGCCCCCAGAACCACCACGCGATTCATCTAGTCGGAGCTGCTTCCCCCCTGCAAGATTGTCAAGGTATTATAAATTAAGAAACTTACCAAAGAGTATGTAATCTTCCCTGAAATAGCCTGCAGATATGTCACTGTACTAAATGTGTTTCAGATTTAATGAAGCTTTAATGTCCTTTTTAATTTTGCCTGTTTCTATATCACCAGGGGTCGAGCGAGGCAATCAGCACTCAAGAGGGTGGTTTGGTTTAAAACTAGGAAAAACTCATTTGCTTATGAGTTGCACTGTATTTTCTTAATTAAATTTACTAAGTAAAATGGTTTAAGTTCAGCCAACCAATGACCTCTGTATGTAGATCTAGATTTATAAATAGCATCACAGCTAAAGTAAAGGAAAAAATAACCAAAAAAACAAACAGATTAGAGCTTTACTAACTTTTTTTTTCATAGTCTCTATCATCTGTACTAAAGAAGTCATTTAAACATATGCTGCATAAGCCCAATGCAGATTGCAAAATGTACAAACTACGAAGCCAAAGCACTATCAAAGYCTCATCTCCTCTTTGTTTACATGATGAAACTCGGGAACTTATAATTTAGTTTTTCACGCATTTTAACTTAAAATAAGGTATTTCCATTCTAACTAGTTAGGTTCAGAAACGGATCGGTATTTTATGTAGGTTTGGAGGAGAGAAGGGAATGCTTAAACTTTACGAGTTGGTTCTTCTTTCCCTTTGGGCAGCTTCACACCACACAGRAACTGCAGAAACCAACATTTAAAAAGGTGCAGTGACTTGCACTGCCAGCAAGCCACAGGAGCAGAGACAAGAATCACATCATGGCAAGGTCTCATAATGTTTTACTTCTTGAGCAACTGTGCCCATGTATTTAAAAATAACAAAAAAAACCCCACCCTTTCTTAAAGATGAGCACTTCAAATGATCATCTTTGCAGTGTTCAGGGAGAGGCTGCATCATGAAAAATGCTGTAAATGAGGTGAACTTCCAGGTGGACASATCCGAAAGGAACACACTTCCAGCCTCGGGCCAGGGAGGCACACGGAGGCACTGGGTGCATCATCTCTGGAAGCAGAATTGCTAGGCTAGAGTACAGGTAAGTCCAAATAGCTAAATGAAACACGGCGATGCAGTGTGCAGGAATGCTGCTTTTTAGCAARTGATACCAAAAACACCCTAAAAACAAGTACAGAGAAAGCAGTCAGAATAAGACGGCCAGTTTTGGTAGCACCAGGTGCTTAAACCCTATGTGCTGAGCTGTCCTAAGAAGGCTGGAAAGCAACTCTAGCTACGCTCAACCTGCTACCTGCATAAATACAGGTAAATTCGGTGCGTGGATAAATGAAGGCAGAGTAAAAGTGACTTGTTGAAATAACATAAATACTCATTTCAGAACTGAAAAGGAAAATCCAGAAGTCCTGTCTAACAAGCCTCTTTATCAGTTTGATTGCCTCTTGCCTATGTTGTTAATCTGAATTGCAAAAGTAAGTGTGGGGGAACGGTCTTCACCCTGCTCAGAAAGTGGCTGAGCAAAGGGAGTTCAAAACTATTTTTAGGACACTCTGGCAATAAAGCCTTCCACTTACATTACTGGCTATGTTGTGCAAGTTGTTTTTTAATTTACAGTTATACTGAAAGGCATGGGATGTTTTTATTCTTAATTTAGACACATTCCATGTTTCTCAGCATAACTGCAAATTGAAAATAAGCACTTACAATATCGCTAGTGATCTAGCTGAAGGAGGACTTTATAGTCTGAAATGTTCTAAAATTTGTTCTTAATTACTTTGTGCACATTTTACACAATTAAATTTCCATCTAAGGATTTTGCATTTAGATTGTGCASTGCAGTTAAACCCTCATTTTATGGAAAAGCAGCCGCCGCCTCGGAACATTCAGACACAGGAAACTTAAAAAATCAGACTTAACTACTGGATAACATAAAATTCCCTAGGTGAAATTCCATTCCAAGACCAATTTATATATTCCTAGATAGATGGCTTAAAATCACCTGAAACTCTGCAGGGTATGGACCTTAATAAATATTAAATACCTCAAAAACTACCCGAAGATTTTTCTTTCCTTCTAATATCAATTTCACTGTCCTCTTATTGCACAGGAAAGAAAAAAAAAAAAAGAATCCAAAAGGATATAACAGCAATTTACCAGCGTTAAAGTGCTTCTGAGGTTAAACTGACAACAAAGAGGAACAGAAACACAAAGCATCTTGAAGTAGGGTTTCAATTAAATGTGCAGGATTTAGTAATGCAGGACGAAAAAAGAGTTACAAATTAATTTAATCTTCTGCCTATAGTTTGCAGCTGCACTCCAAAGTGTCTGGGGCTTAAGAACAAAGCCTTGAAAGGCCTCAGAGTGGGGAAAGCTTCAATTTTTAATGTATAACGCCATTAGCTGATAACTTGTGGAATCTGCGACCCCTGCGGAGGGGCATAAGTGCGGGTAACAGAGACTGATGAAGTGACATATTTGTTCATGTCGAGAACTATGAGAAAGAAGGTTATTACTAATACCGGCAGGCCCAACAGAAATATGCCCTAATAACCTTTGGGACGCTCCTTGGCTGGAGCAGATGAGTTCAAGATCTCTCTGCATAAAATATATTAAAAATCAAAGTCTAATTCACCTTAATTAAAGATAATTAGTTTCACTTTGACTTCTTTTAAATATGAGCTATAGCAAATGCACTGCATAAACTTAAGCCTGCATACAATCATGAATAAATTGCATACTTCTTCCTTTCCACACAGCACTATATTGCCTAGCTTTTACCACTACTTCTTCAAAAGAGTTGTKCAGAACAGCAGTGCACTGCAGCCTTCTCGAAAACAAGAAATGCCCATGGGCAAAACCCACAAAAAATTGGACCTAGAGACCCAATTCATGGAAACCGTCATGGGCAGAAGTCACACAAATGACAAAGATGAAGCAGACTGCATGTTCGAGTAAAGATGCTTCATGCTCATTTTTTGCTGGACTCAAGATTTCTGAAAAATAAAAGCAGTCCCTAAGAGGAAGTATTTAAAAGTATCCGGGACATGGTCATTTTAAAAATCACAGGTCTGGTCCAACTGCTGGGACACGCAGCACAATGAAATCACATCCTTCATTTCAGAGCAAGGAGTGACCACCCTGTCCCTCCCTGCTCAGGGCCTAGAGGAAAATCCCAAATTCAGGTTCACTGATGGAGAAGCAGCTCGGCATCCCTGAAGCAAAAGCCCCGTCTCCATTTGCACCATGGCAGGAGCATCTTCCATTATAAGCCAATTACAATAATGTAGACCGAGGCATACTCAGCCCACAAATACTTCATATTTTTAACTTTATTAAAATAGAAACAGTTGTTCTACACAGTGTAGGAAGAGGTAACCTCATAATATGCGATACATGCCGTATCCACGCAGCTGATATTATCCTTTAATTGTCCRTTTGTCCATCTGCTCAGGTGGACCTGGTGTTATTTATCTTGCCGCTGCACAGGCTGCCCACAGCGGCCTAGCAGCAATTGCTGAGAAACGTGATACATGGAGGTCTCAACCTGCGCAAACTGTACCTAAACTTACACTTTATTGCAGCTTAGTTCACAATCTTCACCTAATATAGGGTTACATCCCAGCGCAGCAAGCGGATAAATCATCCTGGAATATTACTCTGGCTAAGTTTAGCTGTGAGTGGAGCATATGTGCTTCCAAGTCACTGAAGCAAAGGCCCATAAAATACACTAATTACTGGAAGTTATGGTCACTGAGTGATTGATAGCGCTCTGCGAGGCAACTTCCCCGTTCTCGGCTCTTCTGACGGGCCTCCTCCACCACAGAGCAATTATTAATTCATGACCCAACCCTCAGGCGCTGGTACCTTTGCTTCCAATTCTGCTGCCGCAAACACAGCGACGTGGCTGGACATGGCCCTTCTGCAGCCTGATGGCCGCGGGAAGATGGCAGGCATGGAAACTGCCATCTCACTACTGGAAAAAGCATTCAAAATAGCTCAGAAAAAAAAAAAAATATATATATATAGAGGCGGGGGGAGCAGCATTTTCACATTTTCCTAGGAATAAATTTCTAAAATGTTCATTCTGTACAGAACAATTAAAACTACATATATATTCTACAAGAATAGTAATTTTTCCTTCAAGTTATCTGCCAATTTCTGTATGTGTCATCAGTCGTTCCCCATGGCTGGAGGTGTAAGGGTGCGTACCCTGCATATAGTCCTTAGCAATGCACAGTAACAAGAGGAAGCTTATTGTAAAAAAAGGAAAAAAATGATAATGTTATTTATGTTCTTTCTCTTGAACATATTTATGTTCTTTCTCTTGAAAATCGCATGTGGAATCTGCATGGGATTAGCAAATGCATTTGATCCATTGGATCAGTAAATACATCTGTAATGCATCTGTACAAGCAACTGCTATAGGAATAAAATCTGAAGTCAAACAGGATCAAGGCCTGGAACTCAAGAGCACTACAAGGTTACAGAGAGAACTGTGTGTGTTATTTTCTGAGTGTGACTTCAAGTATATACTCCATTAGCGATGACGTGCAAACTACATAGAATTGACTTCTCTTGCAAAAAGGACAACTCCAATAAGAACCGTCACTTGATTGGAAACACCTCCTTTCAACCAAGTGTTTCGCTCCGCATGGAGATTAAACCCAAATTCTCATTTTTCTCTATAGCTTGACCCTTGCCATCTCCCAGTGGACTATTTCAGTATTGCCCCTGGCCTCGGAGCAGCTCTCGCCACCGCAGTCACCGCATGGTCAGTGTCTGCTCCCAGCAGCCACATGGACGTCCACTGTTGTCCCACCACAACGGAGCCCTTCCCACCAAACCTTCCCTATCCCACGTGCCAGCACAGAGCGCTCTGTGATGCAGGCAGCTCCAGCACCTTCCTCCCCATCCCACATTTCTGTGGCATCTCCCACACGTTTCCCACTCACTATCTTCACTTGGGTGCTGAGGAGACCCGGCCGAGCACCTCTTTCAGACTCCTTAGAGAGAAATCTCCTGAAACCCCCTCTCCTTTACACTTATGTTTGACTTTACGTTACATGCAATTTGAGCTTTTATATCTGTTGGATGCAGTCAAACTTCTTAAAGACGATGTGCTTTGAGCGAGGCAGCTCAAAGCAGCGCTTTGTCTCTTCTAGCACCCTCTTCAAGCACGTTCCTCTTGGCCTTCCCTGTCCACAAGTGCATTCCTACATCTCCATGCACACTCCTAGCCCCAGCATGCGGAGGAGCCTGAGAGCCCCTAACCGTGACACTGCGTGTCAACCCTTCTCACAAAACGTGCATATGTGCCTGAAATACACGACCCTGGGTATATACTGGTGCTATTAGATTTGAGAAGGAAAAATATCTTGAAAATCTGTGATATGACTTACAATATTGCTTAAAGTAGCATCTTAACATAAATGGAGCAAAAATTAACTAGCAAATACAAAGGCAACTGAAAACTTGGGTGGACTGCAGACAAACTTGTCGTTTTGTGAGATTTAGAAAACTTGTTTCTAGCACAAAGAAACAAAAGCTGGTTTCCCTGGAGGGGAGAACACTAATTATWTGAAAAATGAATTTTGAAAGAGGGCCTGAAATACAGGAGAGTACTTGCTTTTCTCAGCAGATCACAGTGGAAAGTGGAGACTAGGAGATGATAACTAGGAGGTGCAAAAGGTATCATTAGAAAATGAAGCCAAGCATATGAAGCTCATATTCCACTTCCAAAAGCTACTCCATTTGTGGCATAAGGAAATCACTTCCGTTTGCATTTAAGTATAATGTACCGCTGGTTGTATTTGGAGAAAAAAAATAGCCCCGAATCTTTGGTCAAAAATAAGCCAACCTATTCTATGCCTCCATAAACAGCCAGGACCGCAATTAAATTCCACTCCCTTTCCAAGGCTTCTGTAGGAGCCTGGTCCTGTCTCGAAAGCAGACAGCAAGCTTCAGCAGGCAGGTTTAGGATGATAAAGTCCAGGGGAAAGAAACAAAAAAAAAAAAGACCCCAAAACACAAGCAGCAATTCCCCTTGGAAGCAGGGACACCTAAAACCGCACTAGCCCTTACAGAGTCAGAGCAAAGGTCCTTCTCGCCCAGCCACTTGTCCCGGGAGAAGCGGCTCAGCTGGAGGCAGCGGTGACTTGACTGCACCTCCAACCATCGCTGCAACACCGCGCAGCCAGAATGCTGTCTGTTAAAACCAGCAGGGTCTATTTTATCCACCTTTGGGTGTTTTAATGTTCATTTGCAGACAGCAGCCATTCAGGGCCGTATTTATTAGAGAGTAAAAAGAAATATTAGGCAATCTAATTTACCCTCCTGTGCAGGGCACAGTTCTTGGAGGGATGTGGGATCAGTTACTGAGTGCAAACAGCACCTAGACCCAGCCCAGGCAGCCTGGGGTATATTTTATGACTGAGTTATAAACCCCTGAAAAACAGCTCTTAGAATGAAAATGCTGACACAGTCTTCAGTGTAGTGACAGCAATGTCATTCGTTTAAATTGAAATTGCTTTGTCCACCCAAGAGCGCTTAAATAACTACATCTGAAAACCTCATGAAAATACTGCTACTACACTCTACTTGCAATGAAACACTTTTTTAAACAGGTTTACAGATTATGTATTAAATTTAATTCACCTCTAAGAAATTCACCTGAAGAAAGAAATGCAAACTCAAAAAAAAAAAAAAAGCCAACAATAACAACAACAACAGGAAAACAATGAAAAATAAAGCCCAAACTAGGAACATTTTTTTCCCTTTTGTTTTTTTTATATATATATTTCTTGGACACAGCAAGAGTGATGGGAAGCTAAACACCCTTAGTCATCTCTTGCTCCAAAAAGAGCAAGAGCGCTCATCATCTCCCAGACTTACGTAGTACTTTGATTTAATATTTTGATCTAATACTTTTCACCTTCAGCTACCATACTTCTGGGGCAGTTTTCTTAACCTTCAAAAGTGACACTTTGGTTTCTCATTACACATAGCTTTGCAGCAAAGAAATTCAAGGTATTTTAAAGGCTCAGAAGAATACTGCAGAAAATGAGAAGATTTACTCAGCTGCTATTTGCTATCATCATACATCAAAACAGCCCTTGTTAACTTAGTCCCCCATGAAATTTCTTTTCAGCGTGCAGTATCTGTGCTAGCTTGAAGGTGTAGGGATTGCACTATTGCAGTACCAAGCGAGGACAATTTTAAAATCTTACAATAAATGCTAACTTCACTTTTTAACAGCTCCATCAACAATAGCCTGGCTGGCTGCACTACCAATCCCCATGTCAATAGACAGTGTTACTTTAATGACAGTGACCCTGGGTGGCTCCTTGAGCATCTTCTTCACCTTTTTTGAGACATTTTTCTAAGCCACTGTCCTTGCTTTCATCATTTAACACATCACTCAAAGCACTTCAATAAAGCAGCGATCTTGTTGAGGAGAGGTCTCGGAGGACCACATGACATACCAATTAGCAAAGCACAAAGAACCAAATTGTTTTGTAGATCTGGTTCAGGAGACATTCAGAGAAAGTGGGAGACAGGAAAAGGAAGTTGAGAAGGCTCAAAAGTGGGGAGTAAACGCAAATGGAAGGACTTTTCCTAATATTGGCTGATACAGTGTGAAGTACACTCTTTAATTCATGACTAGACAGGTTACCTACTCAAAATCATAAATTAAATTTCAAATACCTTGGTCTACACGAAAATTCTTTGCAGCTGGGAGACTAGCATTGCACATGGAAACATATCTTTTACATCTGTTCAGCAAAGGAATCTGAAAATACTTGCTCTCCATGACTTCTGCATATATATATATATTTATATCTATTCCATTGTGTATCAAGAACACCACAGTCAAATATTAATGTAATACAATCTCATTTTAGTCCTTTGTCAGTTAGATTCATTTACAGAGTGTGTGAATATGTTCTGAATCTCTCCCAAAATTCTGAGGACTCTCCAACCATTGAAATTTGCAGTAAAACAAATTAACAGCGCTGCATCCCCTGTGACACATTAGAGTATGTCACTATTATATACAGAGTTAGCTTTAATCAGACTTGAAAAAAAGATTTACAAGATCTGAATGCAATGATTCAGTGTTAAATATTTCCATTCTGGTTAAAACTAATCATGCGCTCGGCAAGGAATATTTATTGTTTCAAAGCACAATAAAAGTCTCAATTAACTTTCAGTCAGCAAAAGGTGAAATTTGCCCAGATGTAGAGGGCCAGCACAACAACTAGCCCCGTGCTGAGAACCTCCAGSTGACCAGACTATGACATGGTTACACATCTCCTACAAATGGAGTAGAGCTTCTGTGATGCTCTGTCCATAGGATATTATGTTATAATATTAATCCAGCTCTGATCCAAGATGTGGGAAGTTCTTTAAAGGCATTGACTGTGGAYTGAAAAACTCTCCTGAGAGATGACACTTGAGCTTACAAAGCCTCAAGCTTATAAGGTTTTCAGATGGAAATTCCCTTGTTTGAGACTAGCTTGGGCCAGTCTGAAAATGTCTACATAAATACAGACTTCTATCACTAGCAGGTACCCATCCCTTCCCCTGGACCAAACCAAGCCAGCCCTCATTTAACTTGTTAAGACTCAATCAGGAGACAGGCATTTCTACCCAGCTTACATTGAGTTCTCTTTATTGTAAGCAGACCTTTTTTTTTTTTTTTTAATTCTTTGAAATTTATGTTTTAAGACATCTTACGAATACTAGGTAGAAACAAAAAAAGCATYCTTTCCTGAATAAGAACTGACCTTGTTCTCACTAAACTTGCAGAAATTATGCGTTTCCCTGAACTACCGTTTCTATGATCACATTCTTTTTAAACGGCTTCATTTCCACATGACATCCCCTGGTTTTAAACTAGTTTGTGAGAAATCTTTCTAAGAGACCTGGTGAGCACTTAAATCCAAACACCTTATTTAGTCACAACCTGAAGCATTTGTTGCAAGTATTTAAGAATTTGCAAGGACATTAACTCAACTCAAACCTTAGATTTGCAGAACTCGGTTTTAACCCTAATCACAGCCCCCTCTGCCTGGGCCTGTGAAGGTGTGAGAAAGGATCCTGTCCCCATCAGCCCCAGAGATGCTGCAGGGATGTAGAGTCATCCATGTACCAGGCCCTACCTTCTGCTCTCCGAGACCTTCATCAGAGGATTTAAGGTTCTAACAGGCTTGTACAGAGACGCTCTAGATCTAATTGAATTTAGTTCAGCAAGAACAAATCCATTCTAGATACAGCCAGGAAATTTAACAGTAGTTAATGCATGTATTTATAAAAGAGTATAGAAAAGACTAAATTAAAATATTTTGAGGTTAGATTTCATTTGATTCTTTCAATATGCACAGGAAAATGATATGAGTGTACATACCTCCATGAAGGAAATCCCTAAACTCCAGACGTCAGAGTGAATTCCATACTGCTCTCCCGAAATCCGTTCAGGCTGCAAAGAAACAGCAAAAAAAAACATCTTGTTGAGCCCAGCAAACGAACATGAACACTTCTCCCACAAAAGCTAACCCAGGACAAACAAATCAACTGCAAAAATGCCAAGAACCTTAAATTAGCTCACCAGCTAATCCCACAGACAGCAACAACACTGCTCAAACACATTTTATTATTTTCTTTTTTCTTTTTTTGCCTCGATTCTGCAAGAGCAAAGGGCTCAGTTATGCTCAGGCTTGTGGTCATGCATTGCTATGCATCTTGCCAAGGTGGCCTTGGCATTTGTGTTGGGGCTGTTTTATTCAACAAGGAAGCTGCTGGTTTGCGCAGGCGCAGCGAAGCACAAGGTCAGGCTGCGAGAGCCCGTCAATGGCTCAGACACAGCAGCAAGGCAGGCTCCTAACGTCGAGTCAAGGGGCTGGGCAGCAACTAGGGTTTAGAAAACAAAATCACTGACATCAAAAAACCCAGTGAGGTCACAAGCCCAGCAAGTTTATTTTATATACGTATTAATTTCATTTTTGACCTATAAAAAAAAGCCTTCACTCAAAACTATTAATAGTAAGTTTAATGCCTCATGAAATCGAGCTGTAAAATATAACAGCTAGTTTTACTTGAAAGCTACAATTTAAGCATTTCCAAGGTCAAGTACAGCATGAAATGTAACAATAAAAGGCTCCCTGAGACTTCTCTCCCTACTGTGCTGTTAATGCACCTGTCTAGCCCAATCACCTATGAAGCACTGGCTGTATTTTTAGTCTTTAATAATCCAGAGACCTTTTTAGAAAACAAACTCCCAAATTAGTGCCAGTCCAATGTGTTTTTGGATGTTTACTCTGCACTGCTAATCYCAGGTCAAGAGCTTATATTGCAGCATGAATGTTAAGTAAAAAGAAAGAAGAGAGCACTGGCCACATCAGTTTTAAGGATAGCCTTCCAGAACTGCCATAATTAAAAATAATTAAAAAAAAAAAATAGAACTAAAGAAAAGCAAAATCGTTTTGTCTGAGCTTCATTTATGTGTGGAACAGCTAGCAAAAGACAAAGTGGCATGGAAATCAGTAGCACATGCGAACAAAAAGTCTAGACAGAATTCCTCTTTCAAAAGTATGGAAAGAAGACACAAATAACAGTCACATGTATATAAAATAAAGCGTGCAACACCCAGATGATGCTAAGGATACAAAAGCTAAAATCCTAAGATTGAAAGTCTTTTATCTTAGGAATTTCTAAAACTGTTTTTTTTTCCCCTTATATAAAGTGATCAAATTTTACAAAATATTTTTGTTGGAAATTTTTATTTCTCAAAATAGAAAAAAAAAAGCTTTTGTTTGTGTATTGTAACAACAAACCTCTATTTTTTGGAGGTTTTGGACATTTCACCTCCTTCTAGGATAYCGATAGGATTGTTTCAGAAGGCATGTAACGGGTGCACATCTTGACTAGAAAAAACACTTAGCAAATAAACGGACATCTTCATCTGATATGAAATAGTTAAATAAATAAATACAAACAATTAAAGGTCATAGATTTTTCTCTCCCTTTTTCTAAGTTTTGAAAATACAAGAATCAGCCATTTTGCACTGCTGTTTGCAATTTGCTTTATAACAAGCTGAACACTTATTTTTGCCTCAATTTTACCACATAAGCATTTTACCAAAAACATTTTAAGGACCAAAAAAAGACACATGGGCACCGCTCACCACTTGTCAGGTCAGCAAAAAATCACTAAAACCAAATCTCTCACCCCAGCTAACAGCTATTTTTCCCCATATGATTTAGCTTTAGAAATGTGTTACCTTCATCCAAAAAATGATGGAAATTTATATTGTTAATGAATAGATAAAGCACAAAAGTACTCAGAACAAGTGTCCTCCTAGCTACAATGTATATAGAAAAAAATGAAATGCACTGATGACTTGGTGAATACCAATGACTTGGCATGTGAAAAATGCACAACGGGCAATTGATGGCTTAATTTAATGAGTCCAGATACTTTGACTTTCAAACAGACAGGGCACCTTCCCATGAGATGCACCCAGGACGAGCTGCAGCACCGAGGACCTCTGAGCACCCACCTAGATCCTGGGCTAACCTGCAGGCTCAGAGCAGCAGCCACGGACCACAAGCAGCTGCAGGTTATCAGTGCTTATCAGCTGCCTTTTTATGTTGAACTGGCTTTTCCCTTTGTTCCCAGTTGTTACGATGCATTAAAGACAACTAAAAATACATTAAAGAAGCACTTTTCCAATATTACTCTTCCATACCAGCGATGAGTGGAGCTGTCGCAGCGCATCAGTTACGTGATGGCAGATAGGAAGGGAGTGGGTCGGAGAGGGGGACCGTGGGGGACACAATTACGGCAGAGCTTCCTTAACGAGAGCGAGGGCACGAGGAAGGGTGAGAATTGGTTTAGAATATATCCTACATTGCACTGAACGAGACTGCGAACAAACACGTCTGCTTAAATGTTATTCCTGCATAAATTCACTTACCGCCATATAAGCATTTGTTCCGACATACGTCTTGGCTATAGAATTCACCAGCTATCAGACAAAACAGTCTGTTAGAACAATATAAAGATAATGTGGAAATAAAATGGGCAATTATTCCTCATTTAACCTACAATCATCATTCCTATAAATCAACCAAAAATTATGTAAAAGGGAACAAATTTATCTACRAAGGCATTAAAAATGATTAAATCTCTCTTTTGTTTTGAATGAGAGTTCCAATTTACACAAGCACTGCATTACAGTTTATGGCAGATAACCTTAAACAATTCTGTTAAACAGGATGCTTATCGCTTTAGTACCCCAAACTAGTCTGATATAAAAAGTCAATTGGAAGCGGGATTGAGCGCACTCATTTTTCAGTCAGCTGGCTCAAGCTGTGAATAAAGCCCCGCTCATGACGCGAATGCAACGAGCACTAAATACGCTGGAGGGACAACAGGCTCTGACAAGTTTTAATACAAGGTTGACCTTCTCTTTGGTCCTCGTGTTTGGCTGAGAGGAAAGGTGCTGAAATTCAAATCAACATCACAGCAAGCTCGCGGGTCACTATCAGAGAAGTTCTCCAGGGAGGCCCAAAATGGAAATTAATTAAAATTTGTGCTGCACATTGTAAAAGCCCACCACTATTGTTGCTCCCAATATTAATTTTTATTGTGGGCCAGTTGGGCTCCCCAGACACATCCCTCGTTCTGCCCTCCCTTTTGTCTGGCCAAAAYGCTTTCATATCAAAGCTGCATATCAATGAAGTTTGCTATTCGTAAGTAGTAATTACAATATCAGCAGTTTTTACTGTCATTAAACAATGAACAATCATATTCAGATGAAAAAAAAGTCACTTGGAGATTAGAAATGAGCAGTGCTCTCCCAGCAGAGGCGGGCGCCTCGGCACTGGGAATTACCTGTGTGCTAACCCCAAAGTCGCACAGCTTCACCTGTCCTCGCGTGTTCACCAGCATATTGGATGGCTTCACATCTGTTGAGACACCAAACCGGGACTTAATCCATGTTGCCCTCTACATGCATCTTGAATACAGAGATATTCATGAACGTTGCCGTGATGCGCTGGAAAAGGCTTCAGAGAGATCTCAAATACAGCCTCTGGTTTATCACAGACAACAYGGTATCTGCACCTCTCAAACACCAATAAACCATGTCATGAAATCTGCAGATGACACCAATGTGAGATGGACAGACAGTGCACTGAAGGATGGGGCCTGGAGGTTGGAATGGTTTTGACAAACCGGTAAATCAAAATGAAAAAATATGATGAAATTCAATAGAGCAAAAGGAAAGCGCCACATTTAGGCAGAGATTAATCAAYTGCATAAATACAGGGTAAAACAGCTGCCTAGACAGATTATGGTTTGAAGTGGGGAAGACAAAGGAGAGATGTTAGAAGTTTTCATATACAGAAAAATCTGTTGCAGGAAACAGTAGGGAACAACCTGTGTTGTAGATGATGAATAGGCCAAAACTTAATGAGCCAAAAGATAAYAGGGAGAAAGAAAGGTATTTTTTTAAAAAACATTTTTATAATTTAAGAAGCAAACCCACTACATACTGCAAAACCCACATGTGAGTAAACTCCTAACGCTCAGCCTAAGTTTAGAGGGAGAACCATAGAGCATCTTTCTCTTCCCGGGACACCAGCTGGAAGGCAGGATGTGGGAGATACGGCCCGGCTTAGACCTGGGAAGATTAGAGCGCGGTGGCTTTGCCTAATCACTGCTTTCTTCTGTCATTCTGGATTAAAAGTAATAGCTTGTATCTCTGCCTTCTTTAAAAGTGAACACTAGTTGGGTGCAGATGGATGAAAGGCAACTAGGAAAGAACCTAATTTTGCTTATCATTAAGTTTGCCTTTGTTTAGCAGATGTTTTCTGGTACCACAGTAGCTTGCTTAATTTGTCTCTGTAATGTAAAAATGGATAATTTCAATTAACAAACTGATTAAATGCTTTCCTATAACTGAGGTAAAAAATCTAGTTTAAAAAAGGGGAAGCACTCAGTACTCTTATGTAACTTAAGCGGTTTGTTCATTTTAAACTCAGTATTAATACTACTAYGGCATTCTGCAATTCCCCCCTAAAGACAAAAGAAGAATCTTTCAGAAGGATCTTCATCAACTCACAGCAGCAGTAAACTAAGTCTGGGTATTGMGAACTGAATTTCAATTTTAGGAAGTCAATCTGGATGCACTTTTTTTTTTTTTTGTTAAACCTATTCCCTCCTCAGGTGACGGAAAAACACAGAGCAATCCACACAAATGCAAAACCCCTCACTTTCCAGAAATATTTGAGGAGTATTTTCTGCAAAAAAAAGGTTTGAGGAGACTCCAAGATCTCCAATATGTGCTGCCGGCAGCCCTGGAGGCAGCAGCTCCCTCCTCCCTGGTGTCCTGGCACCTTCTCAGTGAGCACCGAGCACAGGGCAGTGCTCACTAATCCCGTYTAACGGCCTTTCTAAAAATATGGCAGCCCAGAGGTCTACCCAGGTGCTGCGTTTGCAGGGAATCCTAACGCACGGCAGGGCAGGCACTGTCACCCATGCAGAAAATACTGCTGGTTTGCTCTACAAATCCAACYGTTTGCAGTACTAACACTTCCAAAGGCAAAATGCAGTATGACAGTCCTTGGTTCTAGCTGTAGAAGAGAGAACAAAGTCATTAATAACCAACCAAACATGGTAAGCATTTTGGTACGTCAAGGCTGGAACTGGTTTCTCAGGAGCAGAACTGGATTGAGACCACCAGYTTCTGCTAATGCACATGGCCAGATTTTCCTTTTCCTCCCCATTACAAATATTTATTTGTCCTTACAGCACCCACTTAAACAGCATCTTAAGTGGAGGTTTTAAACCAGTATTTCCATGCATCCTGGAGATTACGTTGGCTTCCTCAAGGAAAGAGCAAGTGACAATCCTACACAAAAAGGCCACTTCAAAAACCTTCCCAAATTGAAAATGAAGGAGAAAATCACCCAATCAGTAAATTAGCCTTTTTGTTTTGCAAAATACTTCAGTTAATGGGTTAAATATTTTTTTGTTTTTGGAAAACAAATGTGCATAAATAATGTTCTGCACCATCTGCTTGTGATTAATATTACTGTTTAGAAGTGAAAGAATTTAAACAAGAGCCAAAAGGGGTCATTATGCTCCCATTACCAGTGCTTGCTTAATACAAATGATTTGTATGAAGCATCATTATAGAGGATGAACAAGTTCTCTTTATGATATATCTGCCCAAGTCATTTCACCTCTCCACAGATAAATGGGACCTGTAAGCTCTTACTTACCAGTAAACAGAACTGTCAGAGGGTCGGCTTTTTGAACGCCAAACATTTCAGTCATCTTGTTTTATTGAAAGCAAGCGGATTAATGATTGTGAACAAAAAAGATTTATAAAAGGTGTCTCTTGACTTCTTCTGTCTTTTAGAAATACACAGATGCAATGCACCAAGTTCAAGGAAGACAAGAGACACAAAAGCACAGTTTTAGCTGGGGACAGCGCATGGAACATTACTGTTAACAACAGCGAAGCAGCTGGAAGAATGAAAATATTTTCCTGCCATAATGACCTCACCAGCATGCTTTTTGCAGAGCCGTGATGTTTTGTTTAAAAGCTTAAGTGGCCTGTGAATATGTACACGTACATTTTTATAAATACAGACACACACACACCCTAGCAATTTTGTTTGTCTTGTAGGTGGCACTAAGGCTGATTTTTTGYTACAGCGTTAGGAAAAGAAAATTCAAGTAGGTTGCTCTGGACACCTTGGGTGAAATCCACAGCAAAGTACAGCTCCAGCTGGAAGGACAGGGACATTCATCATCCCTACCTGCATCAGTGCCTGGTCCTACCCACCTGCATCTCTCTGCTTGCACAAAGACCAGGGAGGAACTACGCGAGCTCCTGCTGGGGCATCCATCGGGAGAGCCCCTCGGAATGATGCCCAGGGATGCTCCACACGCATCAGGACACCAGCCCTGCAAAGAGCTGCAAACCCTGTTCCACACCAAGGGGCCCAGACCAGTTTGAGTCCTCCGCACTGAGCACACATGTTTATATCAACTCACGCCTACCAATACAGATCAGCGCAGTTGAAGACAAGCGGGTGACATTTATTTCATATATTTCCTTTAATAAGGAGGTGTGAACAGAGAAAATAAATGTACCAGAGAAAAAATGTAGATGGTCTATACTTATTCTTGAACTTAACAGATTTTAGTTTGTCTTTACACAAACTTTGACTTTGTACATGATTAGAGTTGTTTAATTGCTAATTCCGTTTTAAATCTAAGTTAATTTCTCATTACCCTTCCATTTCTACCCCTTATCCTCTGGGGAAGAGAGCACACTTATCATTGGGACATTCTCACATCTTCCAAAGAAGTGGTGTAGGTGTTAATCTTTTGTTTATGTTTGATGTGGGTGTGATGACTAGGACTACAGCGTTGGGTTTATTAATATGCACGGCTATCACCTCATTAGTTGCAAGGTATGTTTTGAAGTTAAGCTGTAATATTTGCTGAAATGTCTGATCTGGAATAAAAGACTCGTTCATTGTTTGTTTCCTTTGCTTTAATCCATGATCTAGTCAGAAAGTGCCGTTTGTTGCACTGTATTACACAGCTTCGTGATGATTGCTATCACCACGGAGAAAATTCTTGACTTCTTAGTCTCCAAAGTGCTCGCTACCTGGTCTGGTTTACATGTGACAGYGAGGAAGTCAGGGTTCATTTTTTTCCTTTGCCTCCTGATGCATTAAAACCAGCAGACACTTGGAGATGACTGAGAAATAGGCATCTCCCTCACATTGCACTACTCTGTACCCATCTCTAACATATAAAAGCAGGTCAGTAGTATGTCCTCAAAAAAACATCTCCCCTATGTGTTGTTCGCAGCACAGCTCTCAGCTTGGCCAAGTCAGCAAGAGACATCAAGGAGAGAAAAATCTGAACCRAAAAAAGTTTCTCTGTTTTTCTTTGGACAAGAGCAAGGACCACAYATAGTTCATCAAAACCTGACATCCACTCTCTAGGCAAGGCAAAGAAAGCCATCAAGTCTCCTTTTTGCTGCAAAAGCCAAGTTCAGCCCCAGGTTCCAGGCTCAAAGAGGAGCAAGGTGGCAACAGCCACAGGGCAATTCACTCCTCTCAAGTCACATTTAGTAGGTGGCCACAATCTTTCAAGGAACAAAAGGAAATTCAAATCTGCTGCTCCTTCTCGGATGCCATGGAAGCTTGGCAAGGACTGTGCAGTTTATTCAGGGAAATACCTGGCCAGGGATGCCCCACCCACCTTTTCTTTTTATAAATATTTATTCTGGCAATTGCTGAGGCAGCTCAAGCACCGAGATTTTAATCATTTTGCAGAGAGTAGATGAGCAGATAAATATTTGTACCTGAGAACATATAAGCTAATGGGTGAGACTATGGGTTAAACTATCATCAGGAATGGAGCCTCTTTGCTAACCTGGGCATGCACGGAGTTGGTCTGGATCTCTCTGTTCTTTTCATACASAGACAGCCTCAGGTCAAACACACGGACAGCCTCAGCATTTCACTCGTCCTCTAATCAGCAGCATCAAAGTCAGGTTCCTTCTTGATCTCTGTTCCGCCCTGGCCACAGTTCTCTCCCTCCCACCCAGGCCAGACTATTCCCAGGTCTGAGGGCTCTCCCGGGGAGGACACGTTGAGGGACCGACCCCCTCACACGAGGTGGGACTGAAYGTAGGTGCCCTGCGTCACTGCTCCTGCTTGGGCCGTTGCACCAAGCACAGCGAGGACCTTCTGCTCCAAAGAGGCCTCAAGTGCACGGAGGTACCAACCTACAACCTGAGCCGGTGGCTAAACTCCAAAGCAGGGCAGGGCCTCAGAAACGTTCTGGTAATTAGTGTTTCCCATTAACTCGTTCTTCCTCCTCMGGGCATAGATTTCTGGATCCCTCTCCAGAGGTGCCCAGCTCCCAMCACTGCTCCTACAAGGACAGTGGCCACCTCAGCCACGTAATTCCCACCCCCTTCCCAGAACCTAGCTCCTACCTCAGGCACTCCAAAAGCAAGCAGGCCACAGGAAACAGTCTTTGGCTTAACACGTACAATTTCACAATGTCCAATTTTCTCCTCCTCTCTCTACTCTACACTTCTCTTTCAATCCCAAATGATGTCGGTTACTGCACTCTCCAACTGTGTGCACGGACTGAGCAAGCAGATGGGTTAAATTAAACAGGGTAGTTAGCAACATTAGGAACCAGGGCTGTTACTTTCAGACACTTGAGAAACATAAATGCAATGAGCTCACTTTTCCTTTTATTTTCTTTTCTGGGAGAAGTGGAAGGAAGAGGAAGGTCCTTTGTTCTTTAAGCAGCATTTTCTGCTGTTTTCAGAACTGATGCTTTTTTGGACGTTCTAGCATATACCAACTACCTGAGCATGACAGACGAATTCTTAACAAAATCTAACTGCACTAAAAAACAAATAAAACTATTCTTAAAAATATAAATTAATTTTAGGAAGGAAACTAAACATAAAAACGATATTTGATGAACAGCTGCTTTGGTATGCTCAGGCAGCCTTAGAACTGTATTTCTTAGTTCTACATTGCCATTTCACAAGACACAATCCATGGTTTTAGAGATGAAACCTCTAGCAGTGCTTGGGGCTGTCACAGGAGACTTCCAAAATACATAAGCAATTTCACCCTATCTTCAATTTCTGACTGCAGTCAAGCATCTGATTTGCCTTATAGATTTTGAAAGTTCTGCTGGGCATCTCTTTGCAACCCTAAGCATCTAAACGTCTATAAAATTAATCTCCATCGCTTTAGTGTTCTGCCTGTAGGGGAGGAGAAAGGGGTTATTAGAGGAGTGAAATATTTTATCAGATAATCTGCTGTGAGGCTAATAAGTGAAGTTCACTCTGCATAGCTCTCCTGGAACCAAACCAGGTGTGAGAATGGTCCCTGTCCTTGTCAAAGCGTTGTTAAAATAATGTAACATGGTACTTTGCTGGAGAACAGCTGTTACTCACCTCTGTGTAAAATCTTCAAGCTCCACAAGTAGGTAAGGCCTTTCACAACCTGAATTCAAGAAAAAAAGAATGGCATGAGAACAGAGAGCCCGATAATTTTTTCAGCCTTCCTATTGGGTTAGGAATTCATTTAAAAATATATTTTGTAACCAACAAAAACATAAGTGGAATCTGAATCTCTTTTGTAAACCAAATAATGATTCTGGATCTCCACTAAATTGCTCTAGTTGGCAATTCCTCAGAGCTGAACTCACATTCCCTGTCCAACCATCCCATGGCCTCAGATGGTAATTACTGCAACAAAGGCCTTAGTCAAATTCCATGCCCTGTGGTGGGGCCTCCTTCACTTCGTGTTTCAGAAAGCAGAACAGGGGAATTCTACTTGCACAGCATCATGACATACGAAAAAAATATATATATCAATGTGAAAATAAAGGGCAAGCAACATTTTGGGTTTCACCCAACAATAAAAATGATTTTTGGTGCAATAAATTTCTTTATTAAACATACTAACAAAGAACTACTTAATCTTCAGAAATATTGTAGAATTAATTTATTTTAAAAACAGTTATGCAGAGAAATAAAGCAAACTTCTGTTAGGGGAAAAAACAGATGCGAGTTATTAAACATCTTTACTATGGTGCATGTGCTGAATAAGCAGTTATAAAAGACGCAGTGTTAAACAAACTCTCACATGTAGAATCTCTCAGCAACAGCATGCACAGAATTCCTCCCCTGAAGCTGGGCTGCAATATTGAAAATAGGAACCCGTGAGTGTCCTAAAAAGCCCAACCGGATGTAAAGTGCTCTAAGGGACTTAATTCAAATTTGCCTATTAGGGAAGGACACTAAATATTAACCGTTATTCCAGAATGGTGCAGGAACAGAGTATCTTTTGATTGAACATCTAGCAGGAATTATTGATATTCAGTAAAGTAGGTTTTACAACAATGACTTGACAAAGCCTTGACACAAAAAGTACTTCTACCTGCTGTCAATCACTCACTGTCTTGACAGTTCAAGTGCACATCCTTTCAGGGAGAACTTCAATCAACATTAGCACTCAAAATACAGTGCACAGTGTCACTGCTTCAGAAATTGAAGTGAAAATAAATGTGTGAAGTGGCAAGCAAAGGTAGAAGAGATTTTATATCGACAGAACCAAACAAATACACGGCAGGATGAAAACAGGAGCAAGTACAACATCACTTTGGGGTTCTCAAGATATTCTTTTCCTTTGAGGAAACAGAAAAGAAAAAAGAAAAAAATGCAGAAGCCCTTTACATACATAGAAAACACAAGAAGATCTCCCCTTCTTGTTGACATCATTCTGTGGATTTTGTGCTGCAGTCAGAGATCTCTGCTGCTGCTCCAGCTGAGTCCCTCTCACTGCTCAAGAGCCAGCGCTTCTCCTCGCTCAGGCCCTGTCCCTGCCTTGCTCTGTTCCCAGCATTCTGCCTCGCAGCCCCAGAGCCAGAACCTGCTCTTCCCACCTCTACTTGGATTCCTGTGAGAAAAACAGTTGTATTTGATACTCTCTGATAACATTTGATCAACTGGGTGCATAATGCGCTCCTCTGGTCCCTGCAAAATTGTGAGAAAGTCAGTCTGGAAGCAATTGTAGAACAAAGGAGGGCAGTTTATATCCCCTAAGCAGTGCAATGCGGGTGTATTTATATTAATCAGCACCTATAGCAGCCTGGCAAGGCAGCGAGTGARCGGGAGCAGCCACAGAGCCCTGTCCTTTTGGCTGCAGGTTGCCCAGGCAGAGATGTCCCGGGTAGTTCAGCCCCAGTCTGTGAAGATCAGAGTGGGCAGCAAAATGACCTTCAATGTAATTTAGTATTTCAGGCAGTGAAATTTAGTATTTCACGAGCATGAAGGCAACGTGTTGTCTTTGTACTGCAGAGCAGACCCAGATCATGTTCTAGACTGGCTGGAATTTCCCAACTTTGGTCGCTGTGAGCAGACCAGAGTTTTTAAAGGCTGGCAACCCAGTGTTTCTTATGGGCTTACGTGCTTTCTTGTTGTATGAATTTAAGAAAATCATCAAATTGGAGAGAGGGAAATGCTTGAATGCTGCTCAGTGTCTAAATACGCCAGCACTGTTTTCCTCTGGAAATGGTTTCATCTTAAAACTTCTACAAGTACAACAAAATGCGCTTCTAATTAGCAGATGTGCAGGGCACACGTATTGCTAAGCAGCTTCAATAGACTAATGCATCGTACGTGCCTTGGGAGAATAAAAGACAAATGACTCTGTGTACATGGCGCAAGGAAGGTAGAAAGAAAATATATAGATAAAAATTAAACTAATGCTTCTTCCAGGCTACCAAAGCTCCAGCGTTTGCGCACAGATTCCAGGCAAATTCTAGCTTTTGTTTCACATTCTCCTTCTTGTTAATACACGAATAAGCTTTGGGTAGAAGCTGCTCAGGGCTGGGATGGTCGTGTCCAGTGCAATGCTTGGCAGAGAGGTGTTTCCAACCCACAAAATGGGGTCCTRGGCTCTACCAAAACGCCGGGCACCAAGATGCAGGGCAGATGAAACTTAAAGGGGCCACTGATAAAACAGAGGAAAACAAAGGCTTTTCCTGCCTCCTTCCAACAGGCTCACTTGGCTGGTTGGGCAGAAATGAGCACAGGGACCTGCCAGTGCTGGCAGAGCCTCTGCACGCACCTGCTGTTAGGAGCAAACAAGGTAAAGGGGCGAGATCCTCCTCTGAAGGCTCCTGCTCCTTCCTCACCTCCCTCCTGACCCCTTTGGCTGCACCGGGCAGGCTGCAGCTTGCTAAAGCAGCAAATATCATAGCTACACAACAAAAATTAAGTATCAGCTCACCGTCCGTGTCAGGGAGTCACGCTCGCTAACTAACAGATTTGTAAAGAGGTCAGGCTTTAGGTGAGCAGAAAGGGAATATCAAGACATAAAAGCTGGGGCTGAAGCACCACAGTTAGGGATAAGTGAGAAATGGGGGAGCACTCGAGCGCCGGCCCAAGGTGTGTGAGAAGAGGTGACACAAAAGCAGGTGGACAGTACTAGGAGATAAGAGTAGGGTAMGGCAGGTGCATTAAATATACAAAAAAGTGAGATGAGGAATAARTAGGAAAGGGCAGAAATATCTAAGTAAATGCGTGCAGGCCTTTCCTGTATTACACAACACACATACTATTCAACGTCAGGAATATGAGGGCATCACAAGCGACTTATCATTCATTACTCCATAGGGAAGAGGAGATGAAACGTTTTTACCCTGAACTGGAGGTGAAAAGCATTCAGATTCCATAAGAAACTGCGAGGCTATATAATGAGCAGATTTGAAGCTACTTAGAGGAAACAGCATCAGAGAAGGATGTTCATCACCCTGGGCAGGCCACACAAATTAAGAGAAAGTAGAGCTGTGAATTACAATGAACAGAGACTAAATAGCTGCCTGTGTTGGATTAAAGGATTTAAATTGTCAGCTTGATGTATAATGAATGTGAAAGCCCAGCACTTAATTAAATGGCACATGATAGAATAACTTTGTTATGCTTTAAACTGCTTAAGTTATCAAAGTATTCCTTATATTTAGCAATTGTTTGGCAGTCTCTCCCCAGTGAGATCTATTAAGACATTGGTCARTCACCCTGTGTTCAGCTGCGGCACTGGCTGAACAAATTTTTCTCTTTTGGCTCCCCAATCTCAGTTTTCAATCCCAGCTAGTGAAATTCTAGCAACACAAAGTCATTGAAGGCTGCTGAGATCACGCTATGGATTACCAGGTGCTTGAAGGAGCCCGTGGACACCACTCTGCTCCCAAACCAAAGACATTTGGGGCTGATAGTTCTTCCTGGACCACAGACTGACTTGGTGCTGACCCCTGAAGTGTCTGTTAGGGTTTCCAGCCAGGTCTGGTCATGCACAAAGGGGTCTGGGAGAGGGGCCAGAAAGCGGCTGCTACCAAGGCCAGCTTTGTCAGTCACTGTAAAAACTTCAGCTTTCTCCTAATTTGCCTTAAGATGTGTATCTATTGCAGGGTAAGTCAGAAAGCATGTTCTACCATCATGTTTTCATAACAAGGACTTAGCTTTTCAACCGGAGAAGCAGACCTAATTGAGCTACCTGTTTTGTGCAGAATGAGGTCAGTTAGACTAGAAATACTATGGGAGGATCAGCAGAAAGGGCAGGTGAGCAAGCACTGCAAGGGCTAGGCCAGGCCTTCTGAACTGCTCTTTAGGCACCAGGTAGCACAGAGGGACTTAAGGGACACTGAGACGACTGCTCCATCTTAGAAGGGTTACTATGAAGACACACGGCTAGTTAGTTCTYCAGCAATTCACACCTTTTGCTTATCCCCATAAATTAATCATGTCCTTTTATATGTCCCAAGCCCTGGCAACTCACCCGTTGATCACTTAAATGGCTGAATCCCTTAAATTCCATTCGGATGCCTCTGCACAGGTACAAAGGCACAGGTAGAGCAGACATAGATTATGGAGCCACYTGAGAGCTGGCCCGGGCAGACCCCAAGCTGTCCCAAACCAGTGTCCCCAGGCACGCACAAGGTGTGTAGGAGAGTGCGAGACGGGAAGGACCCTTCCCTGCACACAGACAAGGGGACAAGGACTCTGCAATGACTCAGCGTCCCAGGTGGGCACCTGAGCACTTAAGTCAGAGATGTGTTAAATGCACAATCAAATACTGAAAGACAAAAGCAAAGAAGTACTTACAGCTACTGCTATTCTCCCCAGGACATGCTCTGGAATTTTTCTATAAACATCCAAAGAACCCCCTGCAGGGACAAACAAAACGTGCTTAGGTAACACAAAATGAAACAGTGCCCTAGATTTGAAGTCACAAGGGTTTTCTAGGCCTTGGTTATTAATAAAAACACCATCAGTGATAGAACAATAGCTGTGTCAGAAATAACTGTCCTTAAAAATCTACCAACCTCTCCACAAACACACAGAGCAGCTCTCAGCTCTCTTTCCACCCACATTAGTTTTGTTTGCAGCATTAATACCAAGATTCTTTTTAGCAGATGCTGTAGTCACAGGACAAAACACTGAAACTGGAGAACTCCAAACCCCCAGGCTTGGCCTCGCTTCCTTCCAAAAGTCACCCGAAAAACACCAGTGGGTTTCAAAGCCAGAAGCATCCGAACCCTGTCCCCAAAGCCTTGTCCCAGCATTGCACGATGCCTACTGAACATTCCTGCCTGAACTCAGCTTCCTTCCTGCAGCTCCGACCAGAGGGGCAGTGCCGAGCTCTGGATACGAAGGAGCAGCAGTTGCTGYGGGGCAGGAGGGCAGGTTTTGCCAGCAGGCTCCAGTCTGGCCAGCATCGCACACCCACGGAGCAGGAAGCAGCCGCGGGCCCCACAGGGGTCTTATGGACACCCCTAAAGGACCAGGAAGGTCCTTTTCCCATCTCTTTCACAGAAAAAATACAAAATTCAATCCATTAAAAAAAAAAACAAACAAACAAAAAAAAACCCAACCCAAATAATTGGACAAACATTGTGGACAAAGGCTCCAAACCCAACCACAAAAGGTAGCTGGGGCACTTCTTGCTACTTTCAATGGGAATTTAGTAGCTGCTCATCACTGCCAAGGAGAAGAGGCAACAGCTACAGTGCATTCCGCCACCCTGAATTACCAGAACAACACCCTTAATATATATTGCCCTTTATAGATAATAAAAGGGCAAAGATTAGCAATCTTCATTTCACATCTCTATTGATCTTCAAGATCAATAGGCAGGTAGAAGGGCCACCTCTGTGCTTTGCTATCTGCAAACTTGGAGTTATTTGGCTTGCTTTTTCTGCTTGCAGGTGCCAGGGGGCAACCACTGCTAGTATACAYAGTACATGTGCACACTTTCCCCCTGCACACCCCTAACTCGCAGCACCTCCACAAAGGCAGACTGAAAACACCAAGCTTAAGCCACAGGTATCCGTCTGTGTGTAGGTATTTTATAAAGGAAATACCTGGATTTTAAACAGCCATCAGTAGGATTCACTAGTACAGGACACATCTAGGAATGGATGACTAGGATCGGGGATATTTCTGAACAACTGGATTCAGAAACTACTATAAACTGGTCCACAAAGCCAAATGGCCAAAAATCTGCCAATATTAACACTTGTTCCTCTGCAGGATTAGATTTTTTTTTTTCTTTAAACTTCACCTGCATCCTTGCCCATTAAAATTCAAGGTCTGGAAAAAAATATTGGCAAGGTCCCTTTATTTGCATTTTGTTCTTGCTTTAAATGACTGTCGTTGCTTTCCGCCAGAAGGAGTGCACAACATGAGGCAGAGCAGAGGTCATCTCCAGTATAATTTCAAGCAATTTCTGCATGGTCAGTAAACACCACCGTCGTGCAGCATCATGAGATGCATGCCTTAAAGGCTTACATTTTTTTTCTAACAAGAGCTCAAAACTGCAAGCATTTATGTCCATCATTTTGAAACGTCTCTGAAGCAGTAGAACATGGTTTGGGAGGAGCAGCTGCCTGCTCGTGAGCGCTGCCTAACAAACATCTGCAAGTCTGAGTGCATTGCGAGAACACACAGAAATGGTTAATATTGCACAGCRTGAGAGCACAAAGAATTTGACTTGTAGGCTTTGCTGAATAAACCTAACACTGTTTCATCAAACTTGGGAATTAAGGGAAATGCAAATGAATGCTCATGCTTGGAAACTGGGCACGAAGATCAGTAGAACAGAGATAGGAAGTACAAAGAGAGAGAAACAGAGTAACAACARTAATAGACCACTTTTAACAAGGAGAAAACAAAATGTGCCTTCCCAAAATTAAAGGCTTTTATTTATGGCCCCAGTAGAAACAAAGAAGTTGCTCAGTAAGGCTCAATAGCTCACATTTGGTTCAGGACTTCATCCTGCCAGCGTGCCTTCCCTGCAAGGGAAATGACTCGCAAGATCCTTACACCTTTACTTCCAGCTTAACTGAACCTTTGTGAAAGGGTCAGCAGAGCTGCCACGTAGGAAAATTTGGGAGAGCGCAACAGGGAATTGCTTGGTAAGGACAGCCCCAGTTGAAGCTGGTGCTGCACGGTGTGTTCTGGCGCACTAGGCACACGGGGACTGCATGTGTCACCAGCGCGAGACGCTCTCTGAGCTGGTACACAGAGGGCAGCAACGATTATAAATCGCTTTAATAACTATACTTTTCCTGTTCRGAGAGCCTTTTGTCCAAGAATGTCGCAGAGCGCAAAATTTCAAAGCTACATCCCAATAAATCTCCATAACRACAGTAGCATCGGCCTGGGAGGAAGGAGACGCTCCTGGTCTGCAGGAGATTCACACGGCAGCAACACCAGAACGCTCCAAAAGACACCAAGTGCAGCCCCAGCTAAACAGCTGCGCTGGAAAATAATTCCTTATCTTGCAATTAAGAGCTGATTTCCACTGCAAACACACAGGACTTTGGGTTAATAGATTTCTTTAAAAGAAAATCTGTTTTGGCTATCAAAACATTAAAAGTGAGGAACAGCTGTTTTGTCAGCGAGGACAGATTGTATGGAAGACTCAAATATCAAACTACAAATTAAGCTAGCATTTATTTCTGTTCTATTTACATTTTCAATAAAAGTGAAATCACATTCAGGAAAATAGAGCATACCACAGAGAATATATACAACCCCAACACTAGGCTGTTTTTGAAACACTATTYGCAAAACTATTAATACTTCACTTTATACTTCAAAGCCATATTATTGCATGCTGCTCCACACAGGAAATGCACATCTTTACATGATTTTCCCATTTACATTTGCAGCAATTAAAAGCACACTAGATACACAACTCACCATCCATGAACTCTGTACACAGCGAAATCCTGTTTTCTACAAAAAAAGCACCATAAAATCCTATGATATATGACGAGTCACACTGAAAAAAAGAAAGAAAACACAGAAACCCATTTTAAATTTTTCTGCACAAGCAGATGGATTGTAAGTAAGCATAATTAAAATAAGAAAGAAACCAAATACCTTGTAAAGAATTTCCAGCTCTGACATAATCTGTTTCTGGAGCTCCAGTGTTATATCGAGGGGTATGACCTAAAATACAAACATTGGACACGTGGTCAGCTCTGACATAAAAGGTAAGTGCACGATTCAAAGTAAAAACAGATAACTCATATATTAATTATTATTATGTGAGAAAAGAAAGATGGGGGGAGTACGTGGAAGGAAGATTTTAACAGAGTTATCAGCAAAGGAAGGAAACAAAAGGAAACAGTTGCTAAAAACGCAGCATTAGCCTGCCTAAAGCAACATTTATACAAAACTTTCCTTTCCTTTTCCCAAAATCCATCTTGGCTTTGTGAGGGATGGCAGGGTGGATTCCCCAATATAACATGACTTGGTCTGACTGGGCACTTCTTTTTAAAAGTCCTTTCATCAATATTTAAATTTAAATATTCAAAGGGAAAATTAAAAACAACCACAAAACTTTTATCTTCTCTGCCACTATGGCACTCACAAGCAGTTGGGGGAAACACTCTGTTCTTGAGGGCTATGAGCAAGATCAGAGGGGGAAACGGACTCTGAAAATTTTCTGTACTGTGATTATTTGGAGACTCATGCACTGTGATAGCATCTTAGTAGTTGGCTGTAAATAAAAATGAATTACAGGGCATTTTTCCCAGACTACCTCTTGTACCATTTTCAATATCTTGTAGTTAAATATTTTAAGCTAAAAGAAAACAAAACATAGTAGATTTGCAGAATTAACAGACCTTATATTATAGGCTGCATATATTGCTGATGAAGCAGAATACAGACAGCCCATTTCCAAACACACGTTTTACAGTATCAGAGTCTGTCTAAAAGCAAAAAGGATAACCCACTTCCATCAAGAGTTTGCTTTAGGGTTATTTATAAAAGCTGTCACTAAACTAAATTGTAACCGCAATACGGGGCTGCCAGGAAACGTTTAGCAAGCTTGTCTAGATCAATAATCATTTGCCAACAATATTCACTTACATTTTTTCCAGCATGAAAAACTTAAAAAATGATTTGCTGGAATACCATCAGTTTTACCCATTAAAGCATTACCAGGACTTAATCTTGTCAACAGTATAAAATTCAACTTTGTTTCTCCCGACTCTTTTTGCAGTGAGAAGTCTCCAGGCCTCGTTCACTGCCAAGGCTTCCCCACCTAAGCTAGGCCTTGCTAAGCAAGATCAGTGTCAAGCCGTCACTGATGGCCACTCAACCAAGCCTGGGCATGAGGAAAGGTCTCCAGGTGATGTGATTAGCTATAATTACACAAGGACACTGCATTCTCACAGTCAGGATAACCTGGGAGGGCAGGATTCCCTCCTTCTGCCTCAGCCCTACACCSTACAGACTTTGTTAATGGGAAACCCAAGCGGGGCTCCAAAGTTGAGTGCTAGTTTTGTTGCAACTGCCTGGTGAGCATAGATCACCATAGGTTACACTAGAAGAAACCACTGGCTCCATTTCTCTGCAGAACTGGTCTGGAGAAGTGTTTTTTTCCATCTGAACAGGGGTGGCTTGGGTGACTTGCCAAACAAATGAGCTGCTCCTAACGTCAAAATTAGAGAACTTTATGTTACTGCACTGTAGTGGGGCTGAAGGAGGTGGGGGAATCTAAACAGCTCTGTCTAAATATACCTTTAATTTCCATGCTTAGCTTTTTTGCATAAAGTTTCCAAGAGTATTAAGAAAATGAGGTTCATGTGCAGGAAGCACCTTCTAAGCGTGAGCGAGCTACCACTGTAAACACTGGATGAAACTGTTGAGGAGGAGACTCCTCAGTCCCCCTGCTACCAGGAAAGTTGCAGTGAACAGGGGGTGACTGCGACCTCCACAACTGTAACAGAGGTGAGCAAATCAGCTTAACACTTGCAATTGAGAGCAGACAAGTGAAACTGAATCCATCAAGCATGAAACGCCTTGCAGTGAATGTACCGAGCACCAACGGGCACACGTGGGAGCAGAATTTGTTAACAAGGTCGCAGGGGAAGCCGTGAACMGGAGCCTGGTGCAGGGAGCAGCTCAGCAAGGAGCCGAGGGCTGATCTGCACCTGGGACGGGGCTCAATGTCCATGCCCCAGAGCCCACGGAAATGGTAGCTCGGGTCCGGCATCTCACCAGGGCCTGCTGCATCTCCACTTACTGCAAAATTAGTAGAAATGGTCCCTCCCCGCAGCTGGAGATGGGTATTAGAAAGCAAAGTCACCATAATGTATTTTATGTAAATGGCATGGCACTCCTCTGGAATTTAGCAAGGGAGTGCATGCGCTCCTATTTATTTCCTCACTTCTGTGAAGATAAGAAGTGGAACCAGTCCCATTTTGTGGGTGGGAAGGGGCGCACAGAGCCGCCTCACCCGGTATCCAGCTCTGCCCAAGCTACAAACCGAGCTCACACCTACCTGCTAACAGCCAGGCTTCGATCCCAAACCACAACCTTCCTGCACAGGAGGATAAAGCATCACAGCAAAGCCAGCTGAGCCTAACCCCCAAGCTCCCGCCTAAAATAAAGCAATCTCGAAAGCTCTTAGCATGCTACAACATAAATGAACTTAAAATACCTAACATTTCAAGGGAAAAGGGGTTAATTTTTAAAAGGATACCTGAACACACTTCCTCTGCTCTCCACTACACCTCCAGGACAAATAAGGATGAGTTGTCAAGTTAAATACAAGCAGTCAAGTGACTGAATTATAATTTACTCTGTGCTCAATTTAAATTAGTGTGAGGCTATTAAAATATACAGTATAAATACGGCAATTCATCACAAGCTGTCATGGATGACTTCATCTATTTGCTGGAGTGGCATACGTTCCACTAAAGGGAACGAGAGCAAAATCACAGGTCAAATTAAGCTGCTATTCTGTTTTAATTCACTTATTTAATCTGTGGTGACATAATTGTCTTTTACAGTATGTACAACTCAAAGGAAATTTGGGAGTATTATAGTCAGTATACAAATGATTAATCAAATGGTCCATTTAAATGCTGGTTTAAGGGCCCGAGAAACTAAAAGCAGTTGCAGAATGGCAATCAGCCWGCGTACACTCCAAGCTGCAATTCCTCATTTAGATTTTTTCCTCCAATTGGAAAAAAACTTACATTAGAAAATCAACTAAATTCTCTAAATATTACCTAGCTGCAAAGCTTATATAAAATATGCAATGATATAGCCAGTTTTGTCTATAATGTAAGTACCAGCATCAGTTTACTTTCCACTGCACGATATGTGAGAATAACCACCAGCTGCACGCACTTGAATCAACAGGTTTTCAGGATGTTATCTTGTCCTGCCAGATCAGTATGTTATTAAACATATATTTATGCAGATCTCCACTCTTTTGCCTTCTACGAGAACAGAATACTATCACAAGGAAATTATGGAAATTCTCCGTATTTGAAAATGAGGTCACGCAGGCTACTCAGGAACGTGCCCTTGGGGACACTTTGGCCAAGGGTGACATCCCGTGACCTTCGTGCCCACAGGGGAGCCCTGGCTGCAGGGACGAGGCGGCGTCACTGCTRGTCCCATCGGGACGAGCCACTGGCACGTTCGGATGCCCGGGGAATCCTGAAGGGAGGACGCACCGGGCTGGAATAACTCCCCACTCCCAGAATCTTCGTAGTCACTTGGACTCACTGGATTTATGTTTTGTTGTTCTCCTGCATGTACAATGTGGACCTTAATGCAATAAAACAAACTGAGATCTAACAATCATAAAAAAGGAGGAGAAAGAAACCAAGGTCAMGACAGAATGGAGAGAAAAGGAGGAGAGAAAGAGAGAAAATTACTGTAATATCTTACCTTTACTGCTAGAATTTTTCCACTAGGGACATGATGCGCTCTGCATGAGGGAAAAAATTAAATAACTTGGGATCACATAAAATTACCTCTATACATATGTGCAGTACGTATATACTMATTTCACAGAAAACTGACTTAGAGCTAATACATTATACTTGAAACCAATTTTTACATAGCACTTCAAGAACTATTTGTGACTAAAACAATTGACCAAAAGAATACACTCAAAATGGAACTTTCTAGTAGATTTTTTTTACATGTGCAAGCCTTTAAAAGAACAAAACAAATACTCGTTATAGAATTTTATACAACATAATAACAGTCTTACACATATGAACGTATCCGCTTTCCTAATTTCTTTCAATGCAATGAAGTTATGATAAAAACCTTATTCATAGTCCCATAAAATAATCTTTCTTGCTTAAGCTTGCTAATCCTAAGGGTATTTTCAGTGGTACGGCAATGAGATGCACAACTGCACCAATTAAAGTGAAGTAAAACAGGCGATGACTGATTCTTTATCATAATCTAAGGTCCTGAAGAAAGTACGAGTGAAACGAGCAATCTGCATTTGTATTTAAGAGTGTGTATACAGGGTTAGAATGAGTTACTGTTAATGTGTACATGTACTCAAAAGGAACTCTCACAATAATTCAAGAACAGTTTGTCTTAATTTCTGTCGAAGAACGTTCATAATTGGCTTTTTAACAATGAATTGTATATTCCTCACCATAAGCTTCTAGGAAAATGCAAAGGTGTGAGAAAAAAAAAAGTCCTACTAAAAATTCAGTGCAATTTTGCATAAAAACAAAACCATTAAAGGTTTTCCTCTTCACTAGTTTTATTGTTTCATACTGATTTATGATATTACACACAGTAATGCCATATACGTAGCACTAACTTTAAAGATTTATAATATTTTAGCAGCGTATACCTCTAGCAATTACTGCTGAAGAGGAAAAGCTTTAACAGCTTTATTCTTATCCAAAATTATATGCAGTACAGAGCAAGACTGTTGTTTACTCTTATATATAAACCTGAGTGCTTATATAATTTCATTAAGACCTTGGGAGTTTCCAAACCCTTACCTTMATTTAATAACTGACAGATAAGCATTCATAAAAGTGAGTGGCACTAGCTTTTAGAAACAAATGTCATTTGAGAAAAAATGTATGTAAATCCCCCTACGCTCCCCCAAATCACTGTTATTTTAATGCCAGTGCAACGTGCAAAAAGCAGATACTCATCAGACGAAGCRGTAAGCGACAGCCTGGGAGCTGAGCACGTAATCACTGAATGCAAAGGAGCACATGAACTGCTGTAACTACGGATGACTCAACAGTGGCAGAACATTATGGACTTAAGATCAGCAGAAACGATAAGAAAATGAACAGGTTGAGCTAGCATGCTGAACGTCTGTTAGCTTAATATGTACTGGGCTGGACAGTTTGGCAACTTAATTAGCTTGTCAAGAAAGCTGATCTTTTTTTTCCATAAGAGAGATCTCCTGTTTCCAAGTGAATTAAAAGGGAAGACTTGATTATTTAATTATGATGCACGCTAATTCATCCGTGGAAGTTTGGGTTAAATTTCCAGCAGAGGGCAGATACCTGGTTTGGTTTACAGAGCATTGACAGTACCAATTTAACATTTAATTATCCCCGCGAATTGGATCACAAAGGAGATGCCATGCCCATGGGTACAGTGTGTCCACCGGCTTTGCAATGCCACATTACCTGGGAGAGGGGGAATTTGTTTACTGAGGGCTGATAGGGCATCTCAGTTGTCCTGACCTTCCCCAAGACAATAACTGTAAAGTGATTAATAAAGTTTGACTAGGAGCTTTGGTTACACCAAAAGACAACCGTACACCTCTGTAGTGCTTTAATTAACAGCTAACACTTCAAATTAGTCTGTAGTTGCTACAGTAATTACCTGTTCCAATGAGTGTGTAGGGAAAAYGTTTTTGTTAGATATTATGTAGAACTGTAAGTTGGATTTGATCATTCTGCTTACACCAGCACAGCTCGAGTCTGAAGATTTTACACCTTCATGCATCTTCAGAAGGATGAACTAAAAAGAATCCCACAAAACAATGTGCCCAGYATGAAGAAATATTTATTTTCAGTGCGCCCATCAGGAAGCCTTTGGACGACTACGAGGACATCAGACTAATATTCCTACTCAGTGAGCAACCTGGAGGGCCGACTCCAGGGTCATCTCTTCACAGATTTCTGTGTCATCTSCCCCTGCCAAAGGAACCAAACTCCTCCATCTAGAACCAGGCCATCAGACCATGCAAAGCAGCCAATGCAACAGTCCCTGCACAACGCTGTGCATTTCAGTGAGCACAAACTGAAAATCATCCAGGGCGGCAGGCAAATGATATTGCCTAACAAGCACAGATCCAACAGCAACCTCCCTTCCTAGGGATACATCTGAGTAGCGCCTAGCGGTCAAGGTTAGTGGATGCCAGAGCCAAGTGAGAACACTTGCTAAATAGCTGCTGAGCAATGTAAAAGACAAAAATAAGGAACAGAAATTAAATGCATTGAATAACTCACTCTGCATCTGTAATGGGCACACTCGGACCGACTTCTCAGTTGGCTTCTGGCCTTGGGATAACCTTCTTTTATGCACATCCCCTCGACTACTGATGCATTAGCACAAGTAGCTGAATTTGGCCCATAACCAAATGAACAACCCAGACAAATAAGCCATTTTCTCCCCTAGCTTGCACAAAAGAAGGAAAAAATCTTGGGAGAAGGAGAGAGTGGAAGAWAGCAGCAATGTTGAGACCACCACAGAGGAAAAGCTTCCCAGGTTCCACCAACAAAAGGGGGGCAGCAGAAAGCCATGGAGGAGGCCCCACGGCTGCCCCACGGGGCCCTGGCCAGGCACATTCCAGCCGGAGATCCCAAGGCGCAGCCTTCCAGGCAGCTCAAGTCAAAGCYCCCAACTACTGCGTATTCTGAAAGGCCCCGTTGGGAAGGAAATGTAAATGTCTGCGCTCGCATTCCCTTAGAGTTCATTATTCTGGGCCCTCTCCATTCATTACAACGAACAGTCTAAGGAAGACTGGCACAGTTGAGTCAAATATTTTATTAACCTTGACTATTAACCACATCCCTAGACACGTAAAGCCCAGAGGGACCCATGCAAGGCAAGTCCTTCAGCATAACTTTGTCTGCTCTGTTCCGAAAACCAAGGAGTTTCCCCGCTGGGAACACAGCAATGGCAGCTGGCCCAGCTCCGGGGCAAAATTCCTGCTATTTTGGGGGAACAGGAAAGGCAGCGGGAGCAGGAGTGCGCTGTACCTGAACAGAGCCCTGCAGGCAGAGCCGAGAAAGCTTCYGATGGACTGAGGAGTAGGCAGAGCGTGGATCCCTGTGCTCCAGAAAATACCTGGCAATGTCCTGGGAAAATAGAACGGGGCATGGGGGGAACCATCAACTCCTTCCCTGCTCCCCACTCTCTCAGTATATAAAGGGTTTCTACAGAAAAGCAAACTGAAAAAAAGATCCACAGGTCAAAAGCAGGTGGTAGATATTTAAAAAAAAACGAAAATGCAAAATGATAGCGGCTGAATTCCCTTCTGCTTTGTCCCTGTTAGGTCCACAGTGAAGAAAACTACAGCAGAAGTGACAGATGATTTAGCTCAATACCATTCATAAAATAAAACCCAGCTCGTCCTATTTTTATGCTAAAAACTTCATACACCAAGTATGTGTAGAGGAATTAAGTTTCTGTAGCAGTCATATGCTGTGCTTAAGAGCTTGCACCAGCTTCTTAATAATGATAGTGGAGATGCCAAACATTTCCCCCCTCTTTTAACYTGCTAAACCTAACTATTTTATATTCTCCCTGTGAGAAATTTCACCAAAAGCACAGGGGCAGGTGCACTACTTGCTGTGCTTGTCCTGACAGAAGTCAAGCAAAGAAATCCAAGTGCAGGTTTCAACATGCAGCGCTGGAGAGGCAAACCGCAGCTCTCAGTTCACTCTCATTTATAATTCCAAAGCACCTGCCCACGGATTAGTGGGTTTAAGGACGATCCCATCGGAAGCACAGACCAAGTAGGCAAAGATCCTTGAGCTTCTTCAAACAGCCTTTCCTAAAATATACAAAGCCTTCAACTACATAGTTTAATACTGTCAAAAAAAAAAAAAAAAATCAAAACCATGATTTTCTCTTTCTACAAGCAATGATTCATTAGGATTATTTTATTGTATTACGAAGGTATTTACTAATGCTGTTACAAAAATGCACCAAAGAAGCCTGCAACAGCCTAGAAGATCCTGCTACCATCTGTTCTGACCACCCAAATATATTTTCCTATTTTTCCCCCATAGCCATGGGAACAATTTCTAATCAATAAGATATTCCTTTTGGCAAGACCAAATGATTCAAGGGAAAGCCATGACCTGTCTGCTGTGCCAAYGAGCCAGCCCCTTTCCTTCCTAGAAATATGACAACATCAGCAAAAATGACAAAATGATCTAGTGAGAGCGACGGGCTGCGAGGAGCAGGAGGCAACGCTCCCTTCCCATCAAGGTGCCACAGGAGCGGACAGCCAACGCCACTAACCTCCCGCTGCGGCTCCGGCGCCAACACAGAACCGTCCTCCGGGCTTTCTTCTCCTAGATGCATCCTCTCTCCCTAATTTCACATCTTGGTATTTGTTCCTATCTGTTAAATGTCAAAATAGGATTCCACTYGGTAGCACGTGCAGATATTACGCAGTTTACCCGTATGGGGATGAGCTCACAGGCAGYCCTGCACTGGGGAGCTGCAGGGGAACCCTCTGCATGACACACACACATCCCTCCATCCCAAAGACATTTTGCTTCATTCCCCAAAATCAGACACAGATCAGGATAACACACATAAAATACAAATCAGAATACATACAAAAGCCCTAGATTTTTCATCTGAATTTAACAACCAACACAAAAAGAGGTGGCAATAGCGAGTGGTGCCGTCAGATCTAAGGTCACTGAATAGAGCCAGACAAACTGAACATTTTCCTGCGTAAGAGAAATAACCTAGAGCAAAACGACCATGTCATCACATTGCACAAGATGAATAATATCCGCTAAGTGTTATGCACTGCAGAATGACACGTCAGTTACCAGCTGCAAACTATAGCAGCAAATCACCCACAGATTTGGTTTACTGTTTATTTTCTTCTCTCTTTTTTTCCCCCGCATAGTCCTAGCAGGGTCTGTGGCGCTCCTGGTCAGACTGTCACTCTGATCACGGAGTTGTCACGTCCTCCAATGGCCATCGAAAGAGATTCAAATTGTTCCTAGGAAATAAGCACTTTGACAGTTGTTGCCTGCTGCAATAGACAAACACATTAGCTCGACTCTCTGGCTGTTAAAGCAGGGAATCCGGCGCGYGGCAGTTGGGAAAAGGAGCTTTTATGGGGACTGTGCTGGTTCTAACAGCAACCTACGCCAGCCCCCCTTCTATCTAAAACCCCATTACAGAGGCTTCGACACTGAAAGCAAAATTATTTGATGTTAAGCTAGAAAACAAACAAAAAATGCTCGTATCTAAATTTTCAACTTTTCAGAAGAGTAAAATTGGCACTGGAAGCCACATAAAGAAAATGCACAAGAGCAAAATGTCTCATTTAACCCATCTCTGCTGGATAGAGAAGGCGTTGGCATCCCAGCCGGAGCATAAAGAACAGATCCCTCCTCTCTTTCATTCTGCAATCCACTACTATTTCCATCTGGTACCACTTCTATGAATCTGCCCTTTCCTCCACAGCGCAGCACTCAGAGCCGGGCTCTGAAAGCAGATCCCGAGTCATTGTCCTTGTCCTCCTCCATTGCAACGCGGTCCCGGCTCCTTGGTGCCACAGGAAGGATGAAGCCCGGGAGCACTCGGCCTTTGGGCAGACACGGCTGGAGGAAGAGGAGGAGGAGGAGGAGGAGGAGGAGGAGGAGGCCGTGCTTCCTCCCCCAGCAGTGCCAGCCCCTCCACAGCACGGTAGCCTTGCAGCGATGCAGGAGCAGAGCACACATGAGCTTTGCAGCCACCCAGGTCACTCGAAGCTGCACAAGTTCTGCCCGGACTACATTAGCCCATTAAAATTCCAGGGAGAAACAGGAATGGGAGGGAGCTGCTGAGCCAGCCACCRCTATGGTCATGGTTATTTAGATCAYTGSATGTGCCCACGAGGAGGCTGAAACCTGCACCTCCTGCATCACCAAAGCACCAAAGCATCAGGAGACATGTGTTCATGACACTCATAGCTCGACAGCTATCGGGGCTGGTCGGTAATTCCTAGACCAGTACCAGAAGAGAGAACTGTGRCAAGAAGCAGAAGTTTTCTAGGTATGAGATTAAATACTTCAAATTGTTGGATTTCTTTTTCCCCYTTCATCATGGCTCAGTTTCAAGTAAAAAGCCTGCATTAAACCTTTAGCTCAGACCACACACAGCAAACACCTGCAAGAAACCACGATGCTCCTGCCCTGCCCACGGACAGGAGCCGGGACAAGTGATCACCCAAGAGGTATCCAGAGAGCCACAGCCCGAGGAACAGGCACCCAAGGAAATGCTCCCCAAGGAGCAGGGTCAGCAGCAGCCCCGGCCTCACTGCTCCACACATCAAACCCACGTAAAGGAGGGAGTTTAAAACCCATTGATACCTTCTCCCAGTCTAATGGCAAAAAGGGATTTCCATACTACTTCTTCTATAAGCAAAACCACTATCTCAGGTAGCATCCTACCTTAGGGAACAAGGCCTACAAGCTTGGCATAACTCGGCTGGTGCAAATTCCATTAGTTCTGTTACACAGACTTATTTGCAATGAAAAAAAAAAAAAAAAGGGTATCTCCCAAGTCAGGTCAAGCTGCAAAGAAAGTTTTAGGGTTTTTTTACAAAACACCTCACTCATTAGTAGCAAAAGAAGCTTAAATTTTCAAGATTACTACTCACTTAATCCTCTGGACTGTGGGCACACAATGCAARCAAAGCAACTTTAATTTAAGAATCATCCAGTTTCTAATTAAACAGCCATAGGCAGCTGGCTGGATACGTTTTAATCAGTTTCAATAACCTATTGATTGGTATACTGAAGCCTAAAAAATTAAAAGTAAAAAGATGATCGGGGAATTGTCCCATCTCAGAACAACAGTAGAAGCCTCTGTAAATAACTCCTCTTTTAACCATCAGCTAAATGAACACTTCAATACTGCAGTACAAAGTCTTCTGCAAAATTACTTTAACTAACAAGCAGAAATTTATCAGCTTCAGCCAAAATCAATGCTGAAATCAATTTGAACACTGGTTGTGTCTAAAGGGGCTCATTGGCAATTTAGGGAAATTACACCATGTAAATGCCTGTGCTTTAATTGAACAGTTTCATCAACTAGGCTGTGATTGCTGTCCATTCATTTATTTACTTTCACTGCAGCTACCATTCTGCAAAGGAATGGCTTTTGTCAGACTTGAAGGAGGCACTTTATCTTCATTTTACGCACTTTTGTGCATAACAGATTTTATGAGGCAGCAAGCGATGGCTGGGGTCAAAAGAAGCAAGTGAGCAGCAATCACTGGTCAGTCTTGTTTAAACTGTGATGATAACGCGCAGAAATTTTCTGGGGCGTTTCCAACTTATTCTAGCTATTACTGTTACAATGCTTTTTAGTGCAACTAAAAATAAACCAAAGTAACTAAGAGAAACGGAAAATGGAGGCAACGTGGGAAGGGAAAGATGGGAAAGCTCTGCAGCTGTAACACGGGAACCAAGGGAGATGTGACTTTCAGACTTCACACAGCCACGCGTTTGCTGGAATGCTGATCCCAATACTGAACCTTCCTGGACATCCTTTCTCAGGTCTACATCACAGCAGCATACTGGGATGGTAACGTTGGCGAGGCACAAGGAGAACCTTCTCTGGAAGGTGCAAGGGATGGGAAGCGGCGTGACTGGGCTGTGGGGCTCTGGACCAGCAACCTGCAGACCCAGGCTCCRCCACTGCTCTGCTAGCTGTAGGGAAGCAGGAGGGATTTTTAAAAATTAAGTGTCTTCCCTCTCTTTCTGTTTATATGCAGGCAATTAGTAGTCTCCTTTGCATAAAGCACAGAAAGATCTATTCTAAAGAGGAGTAAATTACTACTACTGCATAGCTGACTCATGCAGAAAAAGGGCCACGAATGGAAGGGCAGAGGAGAYGCCACAGGAGGCTCCGAGGAGGTGAGAGCACATTTAGAGGCTGGTTCAGCAACATCTAAGAGACACACGATATTTTCTGAAGAATACCACTTGAGACAGCTCCTAGATGTGCTGGAAACGTGCTAGGGTTTCACCCCAGCAGCAGAGAGACCAGTCCGAGCCAAAGCCACCCGAGACAAGGACAAATTCCCACCGTGCCAGCACCATCCCAGCAAACACAGCTCAACCACCTCCACCTTCCCTGCTCTCCAACCAGGCAAAATCGCCTCCAAGCTCTTCCCTCGAGAAGTGATGGCGCTTTTCCCCGCTAGCRGCACCGGGGAGCTGCAATCTTCGTGGCTAGCACCGTTTGCAGGCTGTCTTGCAGGAGGCAGCAGCTCCCCAGCTGTGTTGCCAYGCACTATGTGCGAGACGCTAATGGGGCACCCCAAGGCTGGTGGAGATGGAGAAGAGAGAAATGGGCATATGCCGGGATGCACAACTCGAGCGAACGGCAAAATTGCTCAAGTAAATTGCTCAAGCAAATTAAGCTCCAGCATTTATCCGTATTTTTCCTAGCTAAACGATTCTTCTGGCCGGTACATCATCAACAGCCACTTCTCTTCCAATTACTCAAGCGATAGTGAAGCCGTCTGGTTTAACAGCTTTTTGTTAGGATGATAACCAGCTTGGCCTTTCCCCTGCCTCTCCTTTCGAGATATTGGGTAACTTCACAAATTACGTGTGAGATCCCGGGGCCTCCGTGTCTACGGTGACACAGCTCGCTGCTGCTGCCCACCACTCCTGACAGGACCCAAAGACTTACACCCCATACACACACATCCCTTAAAAACACCCAGGAACCTGAGACACTCTAGTGACGACCACCCAAAAAGAATTCTTTCAACATCTCATTATTTACAACTACACAGTAAAACAATCTATTAATTATACAATTAAAATGGAAAACCTGGAACATGAGATGAAAATACCGCTTTTGCTCATGTGAAAAGGTAGGAAATTATGACACTTTAAAGATACCACGAGTGACAAATTTCACAAGCGAATTACCAGCCACAGATACATACTTCTGCTGTGCTATATTTAGATTCAAAATAGACATGCCTAAGTATTTTCATTCTAAATACGTTAAAGCAACTACTCCTGGGATGGCCTGGCACAGCGCATACCTCACATCACAAATCAAAATGTGAATGTTATTTTACTAAAGCAAAGRAGCAATTTTACCAAAACTTGGTGTCTCGGAGTTCTGTAGCCAATGGGGGAACTGAAAGATGGAGCAGAAAAGTGCCTAATTTAAAGGTCTTTTGGACCCACCAGTGAATTATTTTTCAAAAAAAGCTATTTAAGTAAAAAAACTGGATGCCCTTACATACAAGTACTTTTTTTCTGCTGTGAAGACTCTACATTCACCATCCTATAACTTCTTTAAAAGAGTTGATAGAAAGATCTCTGTATTCAAACAGTCAAAAAGCTTGCAGGACCTAGCTCTACAATTTCTATTATTCCTTAATTAAGAGAAGAGCATATCAAAAGTAGGGGAAAAATAGGATAGCAGATAGCCACAAAATCCCTTCTCTTTTCGCAACAGGAAAAACATTTAGATTCAGCAAGTTCTCACTAGAAGTATTGCAATAAAGTATTGATTTTTACCAGACTCAATTGACTGAAAAGTTGTTTGTATAGCAATATYGGCCAAGCCAATATACTGGAACAATTTTGCTACACACAGTAATCAAGTGTATTTCTAAGGTATAATTATACTGTCATAAAAATAAAGCTAAGATGCCTCTTCTCCAAGCCAATAAAACAGCTGCAGTTGTAAAGGATCCAAATAAATGAAATATATTTTCTAACTAAACATAGCGTCTTCCAAAGAAGAAAACCACCTCTCCTTTCCCCCCCTTAAGCCAAGGTTAGCATGAAGAGTGATCAATACTTCAATCTCAATAAACTATTTCAATAGTAGTTAATTCACGTGGCGAGAGAGGCTGAACATTTTTGCTCAGCGACCTGCAACACGCTCTCTTGCTGCTGAATGCTGCTAATATATCATCACCATAATGGATATGGCTGAGTATAAAGTGCTGAAAAGAGGGGGAGAGAGAGAGAGAGAGAAAAGAAGGCAGAACATCCAGCCCTCGTTCTTTAGATTCAGATCAATACAACGCACGGCCTCTTCTGAGACAAGCCCCTGCATGCACTGCAGGAAGAGGAAAACAGCCAAACGTTTGCAATTAATTTTATTTGACAAATGTTCATTGATTTACTGGAATAAAATATATGTGTGCTGCTATCTATGACTAGCGCAATCCAGCTACCTGTAAGTATTGCATCTAACAGTTTCTTAGCGGATTGGGTTGCAGAACTGCTCCTTTAGCAAGGCTCCCCTTCCAAAAGGGGAAATTGTCCCAATAAAGTTGTGCCTCTTTCGCCCACTGCAGCGAGCAGCAGCTCCTCAGGCATGAAGGAATAACCTGGTGGAAACCTTCATTCCTACGGAGCAGGGAGCAAATACAGGAACACCTGGCAATTAAGCCACCCTTAGCAACAGTCCAGTTTGGGGACAAAACTTATTTCAGATTTATAATTTGCTACTATTTACATGGTCAAAAACATCAGATCTCAGGAACAGAGAAACTAACCACACGTGAGAATGGTGCAGTTTCCCTGAGACAATGTGGGATGATGCTCATGCTGTAGAAAACACCATTAAGCTGCAACAATCGATAATTTAAAATGTGAACACAAAAAGAAAGAAGGCAGGTAGAACAGAAATAGTTTCCCTAGTAAATAAGAGTAGTCATGTTTCCACAGTTAAATTTTTAGTTTACTAATTCCCAGACAATTGTAATACTCAAAAACACCAAAGGAGATGACAGAATCAACCCCCAAACAGCAGCAAGTCCAGGTAGAAGTGCTGAGTTCCCTCCTGTGCTCTAACCCGCTGCTCCCTGGCCATTTATTCCTGCCCCTTAATCACTCTTGTAAACTCACACTGAAGAATTACTTAGAAGAAAAAATAGGTTACATTCAAAATATTAAGCAAAGAGCAGATACATAACTATACTGCCCTTCAGAAAGAAAAAGTCAAAAGGTGCAAGTTCAGCTTTGCACAGTGTTTCACCCMAACTTCCTGTACGAATGCTGCAAAACACACAGCACATATTGCTGACAGCGATGGTATTGTTAAGGAACGTGACGTTTTTATACCACTTTCTTCACCTGAAAACACTGTATTATTTTACAGACTTCATCCACACAGCAAACGTGGGATGGAGCTTCTCCTTGTGAGCAGGGAACGCAGATGGGCTGACAACGGGACACAAAGTTCAGCAGGTTCTTCATGCAACAAGTTTAGCAAAGCTGGTTATATCAGGTGGACAGAGCAGGGTGGCTGACAAATCTGTGAAGATTCCCTTATTCTGGGAGACATTCCTTTCCTAAAAGGGCTTTGGAACATACAGGATAAGGAAGGCTATAAAGTGCAACCCTTTCCCAAAGCCTTCTCCTGCAGGGTCAGAGAAAAACATCATGTCTGCAAGTTTCCCGGTTTAGGAATATTTTTCTACCACAGAAGGCATGGGAGCTTTCTGGGCTACATTCCACCTACAAGGTTAACCTAATTTCTGAAGAGTCCATTCAAAAACTASGTTTTTCCCTTAAAGGTTTTGGAAACCCATTTTCATAAACCTTCTGCAAGGAGTCCAAAGGCAGCTGTTTCACAGCACTGGCAGCCAATTAGAAAATAAATGAAATGCACTGTAGCTTTTAAAACATTTWTATATATATATATATATATCTCAAAGTTACAATATCAAAGGTATAAACAAAATCCTAATGGGATGCTGGGTTACTGTATACGGTAAATAGCTCTCTGGAGGAAACCTTTATTACTCCCTCAGGGCTTTCTTACAAAGTATGGATTTCTTAATTCCTAGCGGAATATTTTTCATACACCACTGCAGACTATTAAGTACCAGATATTACATTATGTAGTTTAAACTTTGCACTAGGCATGAGAAGGACTTTCCTATCGAGAAAACTCTCTCTGCTATTATAATCTTTACAATATTCAAATTAATACTGGCTGCAGGGTATAAGCTTCAGCACCAAAATTTGGGGGAGTTGATAATTTAATGTATTCATCAGCCTGTGTGTGAAGCTGCTCATAAGGGAGGGAAGTCACTGCACCAGAGAAAGGGTATTTACTGATTCTGAATTGCTGGAGAAGGGCAGAGCAGCAGTGTCACCRCATCCCGTCGGCATCCCCCGCGGTGCTGGAGCACCCACCTTGCAAATACGTAAAGGCAATTCTTAAAAAGTTTATATTTAACATTTCTTTTCYGCATAGCAGTAACGGCCCACCTAAATCTTATTGTACATACAAAGGCAAAAAACCTGATAAATTTTATCAAAAAAACTACGTGAAATTCAACACTCACTTGTAGACTGTGCCTCCATTGCCATGACCGAGGATGTCTCGATACCGTATGTCTTGTTCATTCATCTCCACAAGAAAGAAAGAAAAACAAAAGAGATGTCATGCTGTGGATGGAAATGTCAAGGAAAAGCAACTCTAGGCCATAAACAACAAGCAGTCTGGGTCATTTCAAGTTCAGCTGCAAGAACGAGAAGATCAATACAACATTTGCTGTCCAATTTATAAAAGACGATACCAAGGGACAAAGTGATGGAAAGTTTAATGACAATTTGTTTGCCTGGGTCATTTCATTAAAGTTTGATAAAAGGTGTCAAAATGGAATGATATAATATAGCTCAAGAGGGTCAGGTCACAGATACTGATAGGAAAAGGGTCTCCAGAACAGCACATAACCAAAGCCAAAGTTGGAGGTGAATGGAAACAATCCAACAAAAAACTGTCATCTTAYGTGCGGCTGGAAAAGTTTATGACTTATTCTAGAATCAGCATAATTGATACTAATCCAATGACGAGGTTCTATCGGCAGGATTGCTCCGCAGAGCTTAATTTACCGACTTATTAACTAAAGTGAATATTCCGCAGTAAAAACAGTTCTTCAATTGCTATCCAATGGCACTAATTTTCCTTCGGTTAYGTAACAAAATCATTTTTATATGCTAAAAGGCATCTAAGAAAGTACCTAATGATATGTCTGGGGTCATTAGGGATCACATGAGCACATTTGAGGTCGCTTTAAAATAGTTGTTTCAAGTATGAGTAGTGCCGTGGTGGGAACCAGGCACTGCCTACCATACGCTCCCCATCTGGGGATTTACCCAAATTCAGAAAGGGCTTTTAAAAATTGCTGGGGCCCTTCAGTTACTTGGCACATTTAAGCATCCATGTTCACACAGCGTYAGTGAAGAGAACAGGAACTTTGCTTCTGGTTTCAGCTGGAAGCAGCAAGTGCCAGCAACAAGCTGAAATGCCTTGAATAGTCATGCTCAGCACCTCCTTTCCCAATGGAAAGGGCAATATCTAATCGCTTGAATCGCTGGTCTTTCACTGTTTGAATAAAAAGCATTTTTCTGACAGGAAACACTTTTATTCCATACATTTCTCTCAGTTGAAAGGTGGAATTTTTGGCTGAATTTGTCATGTTCTAGGACAACTAGAAATAACTCAAAGCAGAAGACGACGTTGTAATGGAATTGTAGTTAAACCTGGGCCAGACACCTTAAGGCAGTATGGAATGAACCATTTAAGGGTCAAACTAGGTTTTCAATATWAATGTTATCACTAAATCTGTCTTGCTTACAGTGTCAGAAAATGCAAATAAAGAGGGGGCAAACCCACCGCATCAGGAAAAAGAATTCATGAAGTTTGAAAAATATCGAGAACCTCTACTGGACCCTATGCAATAAATTAGACAGTGAGGAAATTTTTTTACAGCATATACAGCATTTAAGGACTTCTGTTCTCCYTAGCCAGAGAACTTTAATTCTCTGGTCCTTGAGGTACCAGTAAAGATCTCTTTTATACACTCCCAGGAATGCACTTATAAACAAAACTGTATGAGAAATGAACATATTTATGTCCTCGCTTCTGGAGGTGGGGGACATGGACACATTTTTTGTGGTTATGCAACTTATAAGCAACAAATTGAGCAGAACCAGGGCCATAAAGCATCCTCTCCTTCCTCCTGCTTTTTACTAAGTGATAAAAAGTGTTTTCTTCGTGTCATTCCATAAAAGCCCATGACAGCAGCAGCTCTTTGCCCTGATGTCGCACCGCGCTCGCTTGCTGCCAGCCCGGTACCGTTTCTTGTCCCTGTGCACAAAAGGGCAAGCGGGAACCAAGGGAGAAGCAGGAMGACAGGGGATGGAGCAAATATCTGCCAGCAAACGATGGAGAGATGAAGTGTGATTTACTGGCTCAAATAAAGATGCCAAAAAACATGCCGTGATTTATTTATTTTACTGGGAAAACTGGATTCTCTATCATAAAATGATAACACAATGCAGGGGAACTCAACGGTATGGACTGGAATATTAAACCTGCAAAACCAAATTTGATTGGATGCCAATATTAGCAGAATTAATGAAAAAGAGAAACAGACTTCAATTACGGATCAGCAAACAAAACATCTTTTGTTTACACCTAGTGTTTTTGAAAGAAATCAGTGTCTATCTCTCGTAAATCATTAAAACCCAAATGCTCAATTAATCCTTATTCTATATGTAGAAGCCTGTCAGAGGCAGAGTCCTATAGCCATACCTTTGCTTTACGAATCGAAGCAATAATGGTTTCAGAAAGCAGTCACACTCTATGAGCAGACAATTGAAGAGATTTAGTAAATCCCACTTTATAGAGCAGAGACTAATCGGAAAACACAAGCCAGTCAAATGTTTCTTATGAACTGTTGACACTATATCAATGCTGAATCAATTGGTGGCATTTACTCTGAGTGACAGAAAAGAAATAAATATTTATATCGCATCACCTATATCAATGAACCTAGGCAGAAAGCTATTTCTAACCTGTCAATATTTGATTATCTTGAAGAATCATGCTCCCTTCTTTTAATGATTAATATGAATTCCTTATTAAACCTAAATGGAAACTACCAGAGGAATATCATTAGAAATGCCTGAAAGCATAAGCTGCCAAAAATAATAAAAAATAATAACCCAACCCACATTTAAGTAAGAAGTGTGACTTAATCCCCCAAAAGGGAGAGAAAAGTTTAAGTTGCAACTAGAAACTCATTTCTGGTTATGAATCTGYGATCAAATCTCGCAGAATACAATGCAGCAAAAAGCACTTTCTGCTGAAATAAAATATTATATAACTCTTATTTATATAAGGGTGAAAGGTAATACTAAAATTATTTTGAATTTTGCCTTTACTGGGTATAACTTTTTTTTTTTTTAAATATCCTTAACAGATTTTTGGTTACKTTATACAACTGTGCTACCAAAAAAAGAATCTGTAGTGATCTATTGCAGGGTTATATAAAATAATAATTTCTACTGTTTAGAACAAATAAAATGCCAAATTGTGCTTATGAACTCAATCACGAGAAAAAGGCTTTTATTCATGGCCAGTAATCCTATTTTTCTGAAAATGATTCCAGAAGGGAGCCAGCAATAGCATGACTCACCAAGTTTCATTTTACAAGTTTAAAAGTCAGTTTAATATTCACGGAGTCCTACTATGCCTGCACGTAAGCAGTGCTGACAAGCTCAGAAAGGCGCTTCCGAGCTGTACTCGCAGAATTRGGAGCCAGACAAGCCGGGCTGCAGTGCTGGGCTGCTCGACTCGCATTTTCAGGGCGCACTCTCATCTATTAGAGCGCAATGTTACAGGTGATACCGAAGGACAAGCATGAAGACCGGCCTTTATCTTCTTGACACGCTCAACTACAACTACTTGATTCATGAAATGCCAATGAGGCTTGGAGAGGTCATTGTGTGAAGGCACTGAATACGCATCTGAGATAATTAAGATTTCAGCCTTCGAAACATGGAGGGGAAGTGAACAGCAGTTAAGAAAATCAATAAGAGTCTTTTATTTGCYGTGACACAGATGTCTCAGTCAATAGAGCCTAATAGGCAAGCCTGATCGCAGCGGACAGGTGCCTGCCTCCAAGGCTATCAAAGGGCTTTCACCATGACAAACATTAAAACATATTTATGGTGCTACRGAAGAATCTGGGATTCTTTGGGGGGAGTTGAATTTAATGGTGCATATTTAGAGCCATTATGCAACTGCGGTGTGCGCACATGGGTCTGAACATATGTGCAGCTCAAAACGGGGAATAACTGCTCTGTTTCTCCACTTGTCCTTCAGTTGTTACATTAAACCCTTCAGTTCTGGGTGCTGCAATCTAAATATCTGGAGGAGAAAGTAAAAGGACAGCTTTCTAGGATTTTTTTGAAGAACAAAAAAATAAGCAAAAAACATAAGGAGGTTCCAATAATGCAGCACAGCTCCTTACAGGAACCAGCTAAATAAGCACTACTCTAAAAATACGAAGGTCATTCCAACTCAGCAGTTGACTTAGTTATTCAAAATTGATTAACTTTCTTCCCTGAAATTGTGGCAGCGGCGCAACACGTGTGAGGTACTTCAATCTATTTGGAGCTAAATCTGATTAGCACATTTTGAGAAATGGGAAGCAAATTGCCATGCCAATCAAAGTAAATCAGGACACATAACTCATTCATATCATGGAGGTTTTCATGGGCTCTCCTGTGCTGTGTTAAAAGAACACATTACAACTAAATGAGCAGTAAGCATCACGCCAGCAATCCGTGGTATTCCAGTCACTGTGGTATTAGGTAGCAGCAAGTACCCAGGACCAAATTCAGTGCACCTACCTGGCCATTTGCTAGTATTTTCTTCAGCTCTGCAGAAGACTTTTTTAAGCTGAAAGAAAAAGAAATAAGAAAAAGAAGGGAAAAGGACAGTTATTTTTAATGACTGCATCATTTTGCTCTGTAAAATGAAGCAAAGTCATACCAAAGAACAAACCATCAGATTAAGGTTATGGTTACATATTCTGATTAGATTTAACTCTATCTATACAGATCCCTCAGACTACAGAGCAGAAAGAAGCAATGAAAATTCAAGTATATCACGAGCATTTTCACCTTCACAAACCTGTGTTTTAGATGTCAGACCATACTGACCAACAATCCCTCTTTCGACACCTCCAAAAACACAAAATCATGAAGAGACACCATGTGTTTCAAAGCCAAGACGAATAAAAAGGTTCTCATCTACTTCAGGTCCCTGAAGACCCAGTGATACATGGTTTTCATGTGACCCTTCAGCCGAAGGTTTGATGTAGTTGGTGTTGACACCTTACTACCTCAACTGACCGCAGAGACGGGCATGGGGAACAAGTGAGTTCACTCCTGACTTAGGTGTCTCAGCGACATGCATGAATTGAGGGAGAAGGGTCCAGATCACCACATGTATCTCTTTCTCACTGGAAACTATTCCTGCATCAGCCTTCTTAGATAAGTCAAAATGATCTATATTTCTTTTTCTCCTGAAAAGAATAACAACAAAGTGCAACTCTTTGTCTGGTATATCCGGTCAAYAAAATTATTAGTGGCTGCAAATTACTCCCCTAAATCCCATCCCCAAAATACCAGCTCCGCCTCCTTTCCCAACAAAATCCATTGCTCACATGCTCTACACAGCAAACTGCCCAGACAACAATATCTCTGGAAAACTTATCCCAGAAAAACCTTCTGCTCTTATTACTAAAGTCATAAAAAAAAAGTACAAAATAATATATTCTTGAAAGGCACGAGCACGTGTCTTGATCACAGATCATTATTAACAAGAACAGCAAAAACACAGATTTCTTATTTGGTGGCTTTGTTCTTTAATAGGCCTCTTGTTCCCACGACCACTTTAAAGAAAAATTAAGTTTTCCAAGGAAACATAAGTTGATCTTGTCATCTTTCATGACTAACAATTTGTGAACATGAAACAAAGAGAGACTTTCAATTACTTCAAAAACAAAACTCCTAGTGCAGAAGGGTTTGGAAAAGAAATGGCAATTAACCACCAAATAAGGTGACAAGAATCTTCTAGAAAGCTGCTTTTCAACGCACTTTATGAGCAAGCTCAAAGCACAGGAAGCTAAAGCACCCCGGGGCAGAAGGAAGCCTTATTTAGAGCAGTGGCACCATGGTTGGGGAGGAGGTCGCCCTTCGGATCTGCTTTAAGACGTCCCGGATGGAACCTTCYCTCTGCAACACGAGGGATGGGGGGCAAGGTTGGTCCTGGCTTCTTTCATGCCCGCTGTTAGGGAAGCCACTAAGGGGACAGCGGGGACGAAGCCACCTCCTCACTGCTGTGCTGCCGCTCCTCGAGGACAAGGGGGACACGCGGCTCATGTGGCCCTGCGTCCACGTGATGACACCTTCCATCACGCCCATGCCTGTCCTTTCGAAAAGGATGTTCTTGGAGGGAAAGGCAGCCCCGCGCTAACACAGATTAAGCAGAACAACTAATATATTACACACTCCTATTAGAACCAGAGTAATTTAGGTTGGGAAGGGACCTCTGGAGGTTTCTACTCCAACGTTTCAGGTTTGACTGCTGCCTTTTGGCCTCTCAGCTATACACCTAYAGGAAAAGTCTGGCTGCACCTTTTCCATATCTCCTTTCAAAAATAAACACGGCTTAAAACAAGACAGTCTTCTCTTAAATTCCAAAACTTAAAAATAGCTTTTTGGAAGCATGGCTGCAGAAATTAAGAGGGATGCATAGTGTCAGCAAAGTTTTGAAGTCTGAAACAGGGCACTTAAGATATTTGTATTTTTTAAAAAAATCTAATTACATATCAATGAACTTCCTAAATTAGGCATCAAACTTTAAAATAAAGAAGCCTAGTATAAGATCAGCAAGGAAGACTTGAGTCTGCTAAGTGASTTAAAGAATTTGTGATAGAGAGCCATTACTAGATCAGTTACGATAAATGCAGTTCTGGCTCTATATTGAATACATACATTATTTCAATGGTTTACTAAGGGCGAAACCATCTGAAACATCCTGCAAAGACATTTCTTCTGGCAGAAAACGTGTCTACTGAACAAGCAGCACCACAAGTCTAAGAAGATCCATGAATCAAGGCAATTTTACCTGCCCACCCCAGCGCGCCCRGGAGGAGCATTGATGAAGTCAGTGCCCACCCAGCTTCTCACTGGGAACCACCTCACCCAGGTTCTGTCCTGTTCTAACRGAGCAAAACAAAACCAAAACACCCACTCCCGTTCTTGACTCTTACCTATTGCTGGAAAGGGAATCCGAGACCGCTGAACTGCTATTATTAGCAGCCCCTGCTCGGGTATTTACCTGCAGGCAGGGAAAGAATCTTTATCAGTCGTTTGTGTTCAGAGGACACTATTCTAATTAACCTGTAATTTGCCATGAATTTCTCATTTCACTACGAAGGTTAATTAGCTTGTTGCTAGGCATGCCAATGGTTGAGGTCTTGCCTGTATGTAGGTTAGCAGGCTCTGTAATTCATGGATTACAATATCCCGTCCTTATGTTTTAGAGGTTTGGCTTAAATGTCTAGTAATACAGGAAAAATAGTATATCTACTATATAATCTAATTTTGAAAAATAAACAATCATTATATTATATATATATATATAATGATTGTTTATTTTTCAAAATTATATATATATATATCTGTGGTATTCTGCATTTCGAAACGGGTATATTCTCAGAAACAATGCAGTAAGTATCTGTGAGTAAATCAAATGACTTAAAATAATTTCAGTGCAGAGCTTTCCATGATAAATTAAGTAACCTATGTAAGCATTTCTTCTTAAAAAACAAGCAAACAACGGTCTTGTGCTAGGTGCAGGTATTAGTCGATGAACTGAATATTAAAATTTAGCAAGCTCATTAACAGAGGTTGGGGGGCAAAAGAAGCAACGCGGTTTTTAATAAAACAGTATACACAGATATTGCAGCCAGCAACCAACAGATGAATCTTTCTCCCACCCTCATAAAAAAAAATCTGCTTGTCAGAGCTCAAGAAAGTGCAGTTTTATTTGACATTTCAATAAGTGGAACACAGCATTACAAATCCATCTAACTTTACTGAAACAATTATTGAAATTCGTACCTTCAGGCCATGTATGTTCCGTTTCCCAGGAGGCTTGCAGGCTGAAACAGTAATTGACTAAATTGTAGAACACATCAGGGCCATTTACAAATTTGCTCAAAATGAATCTTTTAAAAAGAAATGAGGGTGACACCAAAATTAGCAGAGAGAAATGATTGAAAAGTGCCTCACAAGACCCAGAGTGGGAATTATGAACCAGGATTTTTAACTTGCAGGAGTGAGCATTTATAAATGCTAAGAGCTTTCTGACACCACCTAATATAAATTCTAATTTCTGCTTAAAACACATCAAAATCAAGAGAAGTGTTAGCTAAATTTATCAGATTCTTTTTGTAATTCCAACTAAAATCAGTATCTTATGTCACTGCATTTTCACATGCTGTATTTTTTCTGACATTTAGCAGAATTATTTGCAAGATGTATTTTAAAACAGTCATCACATTTTAAATTAGCTGTGTTGCCAAACAGAGGCAGCCTGTGAAAAGAATAATACAGGGCGAAATAGCAGCGAATCCCAAGAAAGCAAATACTGGATAAATGCAACACAAAATGCCACATTTTGGCCACAGATGTACAAATGTGGCATCTTATTATGATGTCTAGATTTAGAGGGACATGCTGCTCGAGGAGAAAGCATTTTCTTGGAGCCTCTGGAACTATATATCGCCTTGTTTCTCCACACAGTGGATGTGCTTTTGTCAAATGTTAAAGCCACAACATGCTACAGACAGTTCCCATTTTAAACCTACAGTGCCCTACAAATTGTATGTTAAAGGGCCTGTCACTTTTGATTGATTGTCTGAGGAGGGATGAATTTGATTTTTCTTTCTCAGATGCACATGCGTTTCACTTCAATTTTTGACAGCAGGAAACAAACTATTTATTAGTCAGAAGGACACAGATGATAGTTATTAAACACATCAGTTAGGGCTGGGCCAGGCCATGTGGCTTTAAATGACATTAGAAATTACCATGTGCGGCTTAACGAAGACAAATACCATGATACTGTGGGCATTGAGAGAGAATATTAAACTAAAAATATTTATAAATAAGCATACTATAATTTTTACTCAAGAGGTAGAAATCAACATTTTGAACAAGATACAAAAATATGTGCCAGGTATTATTTACCCTGTTGGCTATAATGACTTTGATAACAAAAATCATTCAGTATCAATATGAACTGTACTGTTCATGTGTGTTCTAAGTGATATATTTGCCTTGCATTTCCCACCAGGATATATATAACATAGATGGGACATATATCTGTGGTGCATTTAGATACAGAAGTTTAACTTAGAACGTGAAAAAGAACTCAGACTATTCAAATAACRAGAAACCAATTTTTAATATATGCAAAAAAATACTAAATATCACTTTTTCTCCCCTCCATTAAAGTCTTAAAAAAAAAATGAAATGAGGAGAGCAAAGCCAAGGCAACAGAGYGGCACGTGGACATTTCATACTAGTCCTGCTGGAACACACAAGGTTTCAGAAGCTGTTTTATTGGAGAGAGCAACTGAAAGGCTCCTCTCAAGTTGAGAGGCAGAAAGGGGAAAAGGTCCAAGGAAGAGCAGGATTGTGAAGATGTTTCTTGGAAAGTGAGACCCTTAAACGGCAGGCAGAAAAGCCTGCCCATTACTGAAGAAGGGTGAAAATACAGCGTGTGAAGAGGCACAGCCAAAAAGATATGAAAGATGAGTGCTTGTGCTGACCAAATTTGGGATGTTCGGTAGAGTGGCAAGATTGAACCGTTTTTGCCAAAAGACAGAAAAACTGCAGGAGACCACATTTTATTCAATATTGCTGAAAAGCAGCAGCAGAACTTAGAGGTAGAGTGGGTCTGAAAGACGTGGAAGATTGCTTTAAAGCTGTAACCTAGAAACAGGAAGGAGAGATGTTTTAGGAAGGTGATTTGGAAAGCTGAAGCAGCAACTCAGCTCTCAAGCTATTTAGAGTAAGGAAGCAGCAAGRCATGCACGAGGAAATGTCCAGCAGACACCTGTGGAGTTAGCAGAGATAATGAACTGGCACTGTATCCTCAGAATAGAGGCAAACTCCACATCTATACAACAAAGACTATATTTGGATATAGAGCATAAGGGAAAAGATGCAKGAACACTGCTGTAGGAACAGGAACCCACATGGCTGGTTCTTCAGGAATAAACCCAGTTTCTCCAAATGGAGAAGCTAAAAGCCGGGTAAGCCTGATCTGGAAAAGAACCTGCTGATTATTCCCTGGCATCCGACAGCTAAGACCGGCAYGAGACCCCTCTTGATCAGATCCCACTGGGCTGAGTTATAAAACACCTCTACATGCCCCTTGACTTCAAGCCTCTCTTCCATGAGAGCTTACCAAGCTACCAGGAAAGGCAGCTTCCTTTGGAGACCTTATTAGCATGTGTTTGAGAAGACTGTTGGTTAATTGCCCAATTCAAACTTCACAGAGTTGTAAGTAATAGAAGCCGGGAATGTTTAATTGGGAAACGCAGAGTATGATTATTTGTATCATATCAGTTAAGCGAGAAGAGTTTAATTTTTAATTATTTCAATTAATTTATTGCTGGGAGATTTACTTGGAGAATTTAAACCTTATCTGTTTCAGCAATTAAGAACCACAGATTTAAAGACTGGCTACTGAGAACATGTGAATGAATCAGAGGAATTATGTAATGTACTAGTCTTCTATTCACCATTATTTGAGTTCAGAGAGAGAAGTGCATTCCCTAAATCTATGTAGCTGCCTATAGATTTTTGTTCAGTATGCAGATGACCTATTCTTTAATTGCTTCTCAGCTTCTATAGTGGATTACATCCTTCCCCGTTCAGGAGGCCTATTCAAGTAACTTGTGATCATGTCAGTACCACTGTTAAGTGCCTAACTCTAAAATAAAATGTCTCAAATAAAATGCATCATCCATACAGCTTGTGACAGATACGGTCCAGTTTTCAAAACTGAACGACAGCCACAGTCCAGGTTTGTAAGACTGATCAAAATCAAAGAACTTCACAAAAAAAACTTTGTAAGTATCTAGAAACTAATCCATCTGCTTTGCTTTGAATACATGCAAAATCACCAATGAGTTTTTTAATGTACAGAAATATGTACTATGCAAACTGAATCTTGTTAGTCTAATTTACTCCAGTAAATTAGCTATTTTATATGCAATAACTGTAGTTTTCACTACACTCTCCACAAAAAYGAATTCTTTTATCCAAATTAAGAGGTAAACATCATGTTATGTGCACTTAAACCTTCTGAAAACATAACTGTTGATGAAACAGCTTACTGACACAATCATTGTTGATTAGAATTTGTTAAGCATTACCTCTTGGATATATCTGCAGAGGTTCTATTAACTGTCCATTTACTTGCTGTTCCATTACAGTGGTGTAATACTGCAAAGAGATTAAACAAGAAGATTACTCAGTAATGTATGAGCAGTAGTAAGAGCATTTACAGTATGTTAAATTTGCATTTTTTTTTAATTGCCATTCTACATATGAGAATTTGAGCGTTTTTCTGCCATTTGCAATGGTCACGCAATAAAGCGGCTCACGAGGAGCATGACCAGAGGGCTGAGGTAGCTACTGCTGTGCTGAATCAAACCCAGGGATCTGCTCCCGGTCCAACCAGGCAGGTTGAGGCTCACCTGAAACCTGGGAATATTTCTGAAGATTGAGTAAATGGGGTATTTAGAGCAAATACAGCACTTACCACACCTGGAAACGTTGGGGGGAAAAAAAGACCAATCAAAAGTGGAAACAAATAAACTGCAAATTTATTATAAAGTGGAAACAAATAAACTGCAAATGTCGTAAATAAATTACACAATCAAGAAAACTCCAAGGGAGAAAAGAACCTTGAAACTACCCCAAAACTGGCAACACTGAGGCATAATCAGGTCAACCACATAAGCAGAAACRTCACAGAGTCTTAGTGTATAAAGCAGAGAATGGCATGAAAACACATGCGTCTGTAGGGTRCTTCTAGTAAGAACAGGACCTTGGACCAGAGCACTCTGCAGGGCCTGCAAACAGAGGTCTGCAGGGAAAGTTTATTGATGAAGAAGGCTAAGAAAGTACAGATTTTTTTCTTCATTTGTTCTAYTTCCGCCCCCCTCTCTAAATAAAGAAACAGTCTGTGAGTATCTGAGAAGGTCAACACCAAAGATGACAGAAAATACTCAATGTGGCATCAGGAAGACCAAGATGTGACATCACRATAGGAACAGCGAGATCAAATGGACAATTGAGCTTGGATTAAGCAACTCACTCTTCCTTAGCCTTTCAGAACAGGCTCTCACTACACGAAAAGMAGCAAATATCCATCATGTAATATGTTTAACAGCAAGACCTACTTGCAGATCTACTAAAGCAAAACCACAGTGGAAGATGGATCTTACTAAAAGCGTACGGTGTAACCCACACCTCTGACTGCAACGTGTATTWGATACTGCAAGCACATCCCAAAGGCTGCAGTCACCAAACAGCTTTGAAGCTAAAACGCTGGCTCTGGGCCAGATTTTCACAGCGTGAATCAGTGAGTGGAGCCCCACAGACTTTCATGCTAATTTTCACCAGCTGAGTGTGGTCTAAGACTTCAGAATGTCACTGTTAAGAGTTTTTTTGTGATGCTATTACTCAAATTGGCAAGATTAAATGTCAACAAAAAAAAATCTCTAAGGAATTGAACACGTGTATTTCACTCACACCAATGATTTCACTCACACCAATGACAAAGCATGCATTTTTTACTCACAGAAATAAAGACAACGGTCTATTAAATACTTAACGCTATAAAACTTTTCTTTCCTCTCATAATAGGATCAAACATGCAAACTGTAGTAAGCACATATTAGCTGATGTTACTGAGATTGTCCTGAACCGAATCCCAGCCTCTCTATAGAGCCCCAGATCTCGCGTTGCACTTCAAACCCAGCGACCTTCATGGCAGATTGAAACAGGGCTCCCTTTGTATCAGGGCCCTGCAGAGCCTCATTCACACTTTCCTTGACAATGCAAAGATCCCAACCTGCTACTGCACCAAATTCATGGGCTGCTGAGAAGTTTTCCAGCGTTCATTTTTCTTCTTGATATTGAGAAGCAGGAAGAAAGTTCCCTTTGCAAAGGAAACAGGAGGAAAGGCGCTGAGGACGTGCAGAGCCGCGCGGCGCAGCCTCCCACGTGGCTGCTGCTAAAGGCATCGCCCGCGTTCAAGCCTGGCCACAAGACCTTGGGTAGAGTCTCTGGCCAACGTTGACGTGCAAACTTACCAACGCACAACTGAGACCCAGGGCCAGGGCTTCCACTGCACTTTATCCCTGCACAAGTTCACTGTTTTGAACAACCAGGARGTTTTTCAGCAATGGGACCTAGTACCCCTTATTTTGTACTGTGCAGTTATGRACAACATGCCAAATCCTCTCCCCATACCCCCAATAAGGAAAAAAGATGCCACTAGSACCTATTAGTTCTAGAGCTGTGAAAGAATTCCTTGCTCCACAGCAGGGCCAAAATTGTTTAAAATATATATATATTTTTTTAATGGGCACTCAAGACATATACATACTGCATAAACATACTACATACTTTTCAGAATACTAAACTAAAACAAAATAAAGAGATTGTTTCTTAAAGAAAGAGAGGAGAGAGAGAGAGAGGAAGAAATATGGCCCTCTCCATTACTCAAACAATGATGACAAGTAAATGAAATATCAATCATGTAAGCTGTCAACCTTTTGGGACAGCAATAACTGTTAACAAGTAGTCTGGAAAAATTGTCTGAAAATGACTTGTCCTCCACATATGAGCATTTGAGGTTTCCATGGAAAATTAAGATGCCAGTGGCTATTTGGAACATTGTTCAGGTATTCTTTTTAATGGAAAATTTGCCAGTTATTGATCCAGAGCATGTACCCCTTGCTTTCAGAAAGCTGCAAGCAACTTTCCAATCAGTGGCTGTCAAAAAAATTACTGCCTTTTTATACTGATACAAGACAACAGCTAAAGTGCAGCTCTGCTGCTACTCAATCACTCCCTTTAATTAACTGTAATGCACAATAGAAAAAAATAGCTTTTTTAATCACCCAACATTTGCATAGGTATTACATGAAGTATTCCTGCATTCCCCTGAATAAGYCCAGACCTGCCCAAATCTCTCACTGCCAACTTCTGAAACAAAAGAACCTACAAATAAAAAGGTCATGTAAGATGCAAAGCACCTTGCCCTGTCATAATACTTTACTTTCACAGAACAGACCTACAGTCTTAAAGAATTATTTTTCCATTTTTATACYGAAATGCTCCCCTTGCATTTCGGGGCATGTTGACAGAACTGCACCACCCCAACACTCGGCAGCTGTTTGATCCTCCACAGTTGTTGCAGGCCTAGAGCCCCATCCCCTCAGGGCAGTATCGGCTTTCCGAGCACGTGCTTTGCTGGAGCCAAACGCTGCAGCCCGTTTTCCCAGCATGGGACACCCAGGTTAGGCTACGAGTTGCCATTTGCCATCACAGACACAACCGCATGTAAAATGCCATATTGYAAAACACTAACTACACCCAGCAGAACAAAGAGGCATCAAAAGCCCCGAGTAGAGCAGGTATTTGATGCTGAACCATCCGGCCGTGTCCTCCCTGTGCATAAATACCTGCCAGAGCACAGGGCACGTGAAGATATTTGTTCAGGAGCTGGGACAAACTGCAGCACAAATCCGATCTGCAGCAGGAATTGTGCACAGCCAGGAGGTATCACACCCTCAAACTCCTCTCTAATATCTTGCAACCATGGGCTTCTGGAAAGAACAAAAAGCATGCAACTTTTTTCCCCTCCCTGCTACAGTCTTCAAGATAATGATAGATTCATTCTTTTCCTTATGGAAGATTCGTTCTCTCATTCGTTCTCTCATCCTAAAATGACAACTATAGGAAGTTGGAAAGTTAAACATCTACCCAACACTGCAGTAGCCACCTAGTTGAAAACACAAGGGAGGACACTCAGGAAGGGAATACAGCCAAAGTGGAAAGAAACCATTTACAGACACCCCATAATTTGTAGGGAAATTAGAGGGTTGCCCAGCTACAACTCTAATGTACTGAAGCTTTAACAGTAAGCTTGGAAGCATAGCAAAAAGATGACCTTACAAAGGCATGATTAATTGTAAAATTTTGCCAGGAAAATTCAAGTGTTCCAGTTCAATGTCAATAATGCAGACTTTTTTTTAAGGAACAACACAGGCTATGTACATTGGAGGAGCTCCACTAGGGGAACATCACCAGTGATCTATTACACAAAACAAAAGATAATCCCCAAAGCACATACAAAAATCCTCTCAATCRCAGCAAGATTTCTCCCCTTCTTTCACACAACAGTGTTTAGTTCTTTAATAGCAAAGTCAGAATGCAATTGTTTCACCTCCTAAGGAAAAAAATCCATGAGGAGGGCGTATTTAATAAATCCCTCTAATAAAAGAGTTCTGCCTTACAGAAATCACCATCACCTGGAATCTGCACTTCTTCACCCTAGCATCAAGTCATTGACAACGACTGAAAACTCTCTGACCTGGTGCCTATTCACAGGCTTGCACGTGAGTAATGATCTACCCAAGCCCTCATAAGGCAACTTTTGTCATGTAGAATATCTGTGCAGAGAAACCATAACATATCTGCAGAAAAAGATCTCTACAGATATCAAATGATCAGAATTTCACAGAGGAAGCCTTCTCTGGGGCCAGTGACAAAACCCAAACCCATTTTGTTAGAAATAAATGTGTCAACAGTCAGAGCTAAGTTGACACAAAACACTGTTTTGCCAAACACTAGAGAACACATCCAAGAACGAGCCATAAAGCAGAGACTCGGGCAAGATTTAGGTCACCCAAGCACGTTCCTGCTCCGCAACAGGAAACAAGCTCCCTGCTTTAGGAGCAAGTTCATGGACAAGACGGCAGGAACAAAATAGCAAGTACAAAACAGGGTTGGTTTTGGTCATCTTTGAAGCAAGTCCTAAGAGGGAAAGGGCATGAMATATTTGTGATGATGAGGACCAAACTAAACCAAGTTGCTAAGTTCCACTAAAAACACGTGATTGGCACTATAAAGGACATATGTTCTCGTATGTTCAAGGCCATTAACATAATATAAAAGCAATCTCATCTCAGGAAGCGCTCTACATACGCAACTGGCGTTTCATCTGGCAGAGGAAGAATATTCATGAAACTATTTGCTCTTTTCTTGCTTATCAATTTCTTTTGAAAAGAAATATTTAATGCTCCAGATATATAAGTGAAAAAAAAATCATTTAAGATACATTTTCAAGATATACTTTGTTGTTGCTGTTGTTTCCAGCAGGTATCTCCCATACCTTACATCTGTAGACAGATTTTATATTTATAGGTATCTAAATACAGAGATTTTATGCATATAAAGATATACACATACATGCATATATCTCATAGTAAAAAACAGATTATATGACTTTAAATCTTCTATGAATATTGAGCCTGCAGCTAAAATGTAACTCTTGTGTTAGGAGGGSTGAAACAGTCTCCAGATGAAAGTAGATTTTGAAAAATTTTTAGAGCCCAGGGGTTTATTTTTAATGAGCCGTTACTTTAAGTACTGCATAAAAAATACAAGAAATTGATAGTCCATTTAGTCTGCACTATACCTAATGCAAAAGTCATTAAGATGCATTATTCTTAATGTTTATGATATGATCAGTAAGTGTACACGGCTTCTCTTTAAGTCAAGCATGTCCCTGTATCTCATGTGATACAGTTTTTAAACACCTACATAAAATACCRAAGTGTTATACTGTGAACACTATCATTAATATCAGCACTTTAATACAAGCAAAAAAACCCTCAAGAACCGAAACTGGGAAACAAAGTGTAGGAGCAATTGTTATACTTTACTTACGTAGGATAGCATGGCCTTCATTTCTTCATCACTTCTAACAGTAATTCTATCACCGTCTTCATCTTCATCTAACAAAGAAATATATTACATTCATCAACAAAGGAAAAAAAAAAATCAGATTGCCTATTTTAGTGGACCGGGTAGGCTCATTTTGCCTGAACAATTGCAAGTGAATGAAAACAAAAGGAAAGCATAAGCCAACTTTACAAGTAACCAAGTACTCCAAAAGAGTAATTTACAATGACTCCAAGTGTTAATTAACAGAGACTACAATTACATGTAGGAAAAGAGGGTAAGGACAAAGCACTCCAAACTTGGCTCCCAACAACCCTTCCATGAGCAGACCTTGCCCAGAAGCCTGGGGCCCTGCACACTCTGCAGCACTCCCCATGGCACCCGCAAGGACGTTTTTGGCCATAGTAAATGGAAAGTCAAATTTGGGCTGTTTCCTCACGCACCTCAGTCCTCCTGGATGCAGTTAAGCTCTGGCAGTTCCCTTCATCAAGAGGGAGATTAGTTTTTCTAAACCTTTCTGTCCTTTTGCTTGCTCCTTCCTATCCCAGCCCTACATCAAGGTCYATCTCGACGGACCCCGTTAGCGGCACGGGGAGCTCTGCTGCTCATGACATGGTAATACAGCAGCGGCAGCCCCAGCACGGCATGSCAAGCCTGCCAGCATTCCCGGGATGCAAAAACTAACCCCTGCTCATGGCTATGAGAGATCTAAAGCATCAGAGCAAGATCACTTGCACAGCTGGCGCATCTTGCCTTCTGAAACCCTAGCAGATAAGTCTGCTATAAAGAAAAGAGCAAAACAATGTGGAAGGGAAGAACTAACAAAATCGGCAAAAAYGTAATAAAAAACAAGAAAATCACACTCAAAACATACTAGAATAGAGTTGTTGGACACTGGAAACAGGAAAATTGGAGGAACCACCAGCTGGGTGTTCACCAGTTCAGCCACATCCTACAGTAGTTTCCTTTGCTGGCAATTTAACTGGCGAGATGCCCGCTTGCTGGAACTACCTGCTAGGGCTGCCCGCCTGCAGCAAGCCACGAAGGGGGGAAAGATTGAGAAGAATTGGTGAACTGAAACTGAGGTTTCCTGGCCCAGAAACGCATTAGGCAGAAAGGAGGAGGAGTCGCAGAGCTGCTACCTGGCCCAAACCCAAGTCATTGGAGCACTGCAGGGGCAGAACAAGGAAGACTGGAGAAGCTACTGCTAGAGCAGGGAGCACGACAAAGGCAGCAACAAAAGGGCATCAGAGCAAAAGGCAGGAAAAAAACACCTGCAAGAGAAACAGAGAGCTCAAAGCTGTTAAATAAGCCTAGTTTAAGGAAAACTGAGGTAGGATCATCAAAAGGAGTGACAGGCAAACCCAGAGTTCACTTGGAAATTAATTTTTTGAAAAGTACAATAAAAAAATTAAACAGTATTAATTTCAAATAAGAGATCAACTCTAGAATCCTCAGAATTGCTTAATCCCTGATAGCAGAACAAGCAGAATAATTACCTGGTATTAAAGTCAAATCTAAATTAGTGAGGCTTTTCTTTAAAAAAACAGTATATTTCTCATTTCTGTAGATTCTTCGCCATCCTACCATGACATAAAATTGGGGGCAGCCCAAAAACTAGCTAAATATGATGCATGGGTTCAGAAACATTTCCAGGCTTCTCTCCTTGCCCAGAGCACAGCAATATGATTTTCCAGCACATTAGGGAAGCAAAAGTAGAACCAAAAAATCCTACGTACTGGCTGGATTTTGCTAATGTCACTTCAAATGGAGAAAGAAATCCTAGCAAGACACCAAATAGAGTGCAGCAGATGGTAAACAAATATTATGAAGCAATCTTCCCCAAAATCTGCAGCGTGTCACAAATATACAAAATGGCAGAGTTTGGATAAAAGGATCATAACAGGCCATATGTTGTTAGCGATTTTATTTGTAGCGCTGTGCAATACAATGGTGATATCCACATAAAGGTCCTATAGAGGCTGCAGCAGAGCCCCAGGTAGAGGCTGCAACGGGGGATACACTGTAGGTAACAATAACTAAGCAGACACTGGAGGAGAATACACTAGATGCAATTATCCACATTGGAAGCAGTGAAGCAGGTGAGAATGAAGCTTTTTGCTGGTAAAAATCCGGGCATTTGATGTGGATAAAGTAACCAGAAAAAAAAAATCAAGCATCAATATACATAACATATTTTAGATGCCAGTTAAATGGCAGGGGAAATGGTTTTGTGCAGATGTAAATGACAGACTAGAGACATGAACTGAAAGCACAGAAGCAGATGTTGGAAGACACAATGAAATAAGTATTTCCAGGAAAGTTCTACACATGGTACCATTAATATGGGCTACTGCTCTGATTGCAGTGACTGTTACTGGTGCATGAAGTTCAAACAAAGCTAATGCGTGATGTGGGAGGTATGTAAAAAATAAATACATAAATAGCAAATTATAGAAAAATGGCAAGGTCTAAAGCCTGGTTTTGTTCAGGTCTCTCTGTAAACTCCCGTTTTTACGACAGGGCAGGAGAAATGTCCAGGCTGCAGGAGAAAGAAAAAGAAGTTACAGTCTCCATTCTCATATTTCTAGCGTTTTAGGAGGAAAAGCACAAAGATATGAAGAAAAATGTAAAGCACTAAATAACACTTGAGGCTTTATAAAACAGTATTTCTTTTTAGCATTTGCTCTCAGGACTACCTGTAAAGCTCTAAACTTACAGGAACAATTCTAATAATGCACAGCCCTGCATTCTGTCCCATCTGCTCCCACCTTCAGCATGGCTACATTATTCATACAGCACTTCTAACCCGCTCCTTTTTTTTGTTATTTCATCTCTACCAAAGAGAAACTGAGATACGCAGAAAGTAATAATCAATAAGAACTAAAAGGGTGCTGCAGTAGTCTTCTCCACTTGAAGGAAAACTCTAGCCTCATGTCCAAGACAGACATTTGACTTTGCTTTGCAGCTTACTGCCCTCTAGATAGGACAATCAATCCAAAAATTCCTCCAAAAATAAAAAATACAGAGTTCAAAAAATAGAACTGGAATAGAATAGATATATCTATCAGCCTAAACCTGTGCTCACGTCATCACCAAGAGCTTTCCTAACTCCACAAAAATACATATGTAAAATCATTTTTGCAGGATGTGCAATTAYGGACAACCTCAGCCTGTAACTTGTGCATGTTCTGTACATAAGTTATTTTTGTCAGCTTCTCAGCAAGACACACAGGGCCTTTTAGAACAYATTGCTAGTGTAAAGTCTCAGCAGGTGGCCCTTTGCTGCAATTCTCCTACCTTCTCTAGCACGTGACATGAACTACCTATTTACTCTTCCTGCTCTCAACACAGGAGTCCACTAGAATGAAGAGAGCAGCAAATCAAACCCTTTAGCTCATCCCCAGCAGAAGGAAAAAGGAAGAAAAACACAGCAGTCGTTTTCCACTTGTTCCAGTGGAAATAAGTGTTAAATTCTTTTATGGAGTATTTTGAATCCCCATTTCCAGCAGAAATGGAAAGGCACGAGCTCTGTATTGTGGTCAACTCCTTTGAATAAAGACATATAGAGTAGCTGGGCTGCTGTACTTGGTATAAAACCTCTATGCTGCACCATAATTTTCTAAAAGCTGCTGCTGTTTTTTATTTATTTTTCAAACAGATTATTAGAATTTTAAACTTAAACCTACAGGTACTTTATATGTTTCATTTAATTCAAGCAACATAACTGCAGCAAGGAGTAAGAGCATGCAAAGGTCATGCTGGTAATTAAAGCTATATTGTAAAAATATGCTCACTCCAGATATGATTAAATAATAAAATATTACTTAGTTCAGTATCATCATTAAACTTACATTAACACATAAATATTTAACCATAACATATAACRAACATAAACATTTTATTTATTTTAAATGACAGCTCCATAATGTGGTGAGGAGACAGTGCACACAAGCCATACTTACACTCAAATGCTGTGGTCGTCGCGTCAGGYAAAACTTGACCAATGACATCCTAAAACATAAAGAAGAATTAGCTATTTATCAAACCGGAAACGCTCCAGATGATTTACCTTAAAGCATCTTCATTGCTCCCCAGCTGCACACAGAAGACTTTAAGACCTGCTACTCACCACTGCCCCAAAATTACAAACTTTGTAGTGCACAACACAAATCAATATAAATCACCACATCCTCCCTCCTCCCCAAGCTACCTTGAGGGATACTTTTTTTTTTTTTTTTTTAAATAACTCAATCATAATTGCAAACAAAGTCAGCGCTGTCTGTTCTTGCAGTTGGAAGAATCGATTTTGTCCTTGGGTTATATAAAAATGTACATCTAGCTCACAGAGGTAAGTCATAAAAGCGGAGCTTTATGGATGGCTTTGTACTGGAGCGCGCACGTGCGCTGGTCTCCGTGCAGGGCTGAGCACAATCCCTGGGCAGAGGTGGCCTCCCCRCAAGGCAGCCCGGCTACCTGACCATGTCTCCCATCCCGGCTTTGGCTCCGGAACAACAGGGCAGCATCTCCGCTCCCTTCCTGCGCAACAAGCCCGAGGAGAGGAAAGGATTGTTTTTAGCCTTTGCAAACAGCATTTGCTCAAAATGCAGTGAAAAAGACGCGCTGAGATGCAACTCATCCCGGCCTCCCAGTATACGTGCTGCTGTCAGCCACTGCGAGGCTGCAATAAGTCATGTCAGGGCATGGCAGGAATGCACAGCATGGGTTTTCCCTTCCTGCTGCCTGATCCCTCATGTCAGACGGTCTTTCCACTGACAGTGTCACAAAGTGATTAGAAATTAATGAACAAAAATATTTATTGAAGTATATACACTGTGAGCATCTCGGGGTGCTAAGCACGCCCCCAGAACAAAGCTTKAGTCATCACTGCCCTGTCATTTTTATTCTTTTTTTTGGTTCAGTCTCAAAACAGGAAATTAAACATTCTGTGCAATGTTAGAGATAATTAATATAATAAGACAGCAAAAAGATTTCCACAGACCAAAGAGAAGTAATTTTTCTAAAACTTTCTCTTGCATTTTAATATTAGATCTTAACATAAATTAACAGCACATAATTTAAATTATTAATCGCATACAAAAAGACAAATATTTGCAATACAGCTGACCTAATGATCCTGATTATAGAGGTTGCCAATGTATACAGCCCACAAAAACAAACAAAAAAAGCCAATGCAAAATTTAATGCTGAGCAAAATTCGAGTTTAGGTAATTCCACAGCTCTGATGATACTCTTGTTTAAGAGTAGAGGAGYTGTACCCTCTATTCTAACACAAAATTAAAGGCTTACCTAGAGAGACTACTGGGCAGTAAGTAATTATTTCTAAATCTGTGTAAATATTAAAAATTTCTCAGCAAATGTGCTTTAATTGTGTTAGACCTGAGCAATAATTTAAGGCACTTGTAAAAGGCCCCTACGTGAGCACGTTGTGCATTGAAGCACCACGAAGCCCCAGGGCTGCTTCCAGCCACAGCCGGGGGCTTTGCGGCTTGGGGACCCTCCCGGAGACCCCCAAAACCCACCGCAAAGGGGGCTGCGGGACCCCCGAGCCGTGACAACACACGGGTGGGCATCACCAGGGCCTTGATAGTTCTCCTTTACTCAGAATCTCTTTTTTTTGAAAATTAATAATATGCAAATAGATTAAGGACTATGTGTCACAAAACCGGTTTACACAAATAGTTTAAAAAACAGAACGACAAAACATCACTTTGCTCAGTCAGCTTTCAGCGTTGTTATTAAATCAATATACCTGAAGAAACACCAGTCAGCAGGACAGAAATCACRATTACTGTGTTGTTATAATATTTTCACCAGCTAAATAAGACTTCTATGCTCAAACATCCTGCAGCCTCTCAGTGTTCCCAGCTCAACGGATTATTCTGAATTTCAACAGATGACATGTGATGATTTTCTCCTATTCCAACAGCAATCACAAGCAATTAAACACTATGACTCCGAAACAATTGTTCAAGTGAGCTGAGAAACATGGGAGTTTGCATTTTATCTTACAAAAATGTATGCAGAAAGTCTCTAAAAACGAGCAGAAAAATCAGGGGAAAACAACTGCAACTGAGGAACTTATCAAATCTGCCCTGCAGTAGAACTATAGAGCAGTTACCTCCAAAGCAGGAAAGCAAAAAACATAGAAGTGCTGCTTTTAACACTGCCATAAGTATTTAAGCCATGAACCTCATTCTGGTATTACTTAAAATTTATTTTATATCAGTATGATATGATTAAGTTATCCTGAGTTAACACCAAGCGCTTAAATACTTCAGTGTTGACTGTGGCAGACTGAGACAGCTCAATGAAAAATACAGGCTGGCTAATTCATGTAATGGTGTAACACCTCTAAAACAAATCTGTTCCCTGCCAAGGTAAGTTTGAATACCTGTTACGCAGCTTAGCTAACTGGAAGGGCTCCCCTGAGACAGGATTAGTGTTCCTGGGAATTGGGAGAAGCATCCTGCAATGTGCAGGGAGCTGCATGGAGCCTCAAGCCCAGGTCCCCAATCCTATGAGACCAGCAAGCAGACCACGTGTGTRGACGGGATACACTGGAACTCCACACACGACTTCTCCTCTGGAGGAGGAAGATGGAAATAATCTTCCTTGATGGCCCRAAACACTTCACAGTTCAGCTCATTCATATTCAGGAGCCTCTTCACACTTCCAGGATGCTAAATTGACATGAACCATGTAAAGAAAACCTTGCTGTCCTCAAAGACATTTCTACAGAGGTTTCTTTACACGAAGCAGAAGATGGGACTTGGGTGAAGGGAGAAGACTCTTGCTACACAGCTAACCCAACAGCCCTGTGCTCACCGACACGGAGGAGCTGGGGATCTACGCTTGGTTTTAGRAACTGCCTACCGAAGGCCAACCACACAACGCATGGCAAGACGGATTCCTACAAAATTCAGCGGGCAGACGGTGCTGGAAGCTGCTGTTAAAGCACAWCATGCTCTGCACAGAACCACAAGCAGGTTTCTGAGCAGAAATTGCTGGGATCGTTGAGAGCCCCACATGGCAGAAGGCTGCAGGAGTAGAGGGATGGAGGAGAACTCRCATTCCCAGGTCTTACTTGTAGAGACTGGGCCAGTAAGGAAGACAACGGGCTATGACTATATTATTACTTTTCAGTAATTTATCTTACCAGGAAACATCTCAGTACTTCATACTACCTTTAATTCATACCGTAGCACACAAGCAGGCTGAAATTGCATCCTGAGGGAGCAAAGATTACAGTGGAGATAAGAGGACGACAAAAGCCTTCGTGCCCACCCGACTCCTGCCCTGCGCAGCTGACCATGTACTGAGCCCCAATGCACTTCATTTCTGTAGTAACCACAAATTAAGCACATGAGCCTACTGTGAGAGCAGCTCTCAAAACACAATCAGTTAAACAAATGAGGGCCTTGAGACAGTGCAGAGCTTATTACACTTATTCCTCCTTATCTTAACCTTTCRCAGTTCACAAGAGTGGATTTTTTTACATGAAAATCACAATCACCTACTGCATCTGCAATCACACAAAAATGAATAGATTTCTGCCCTACATTTAGAAAAGACCTGGGACATCTCATTCTTCCAGCAGTGAACCACAGGTGGAAATATTTCAGAGCAAAGCTGTGCATGCAGGGAAGCTGGGTGAAGAGAATGACCAGGATCTCCAGCATCTGTACCTTCTCAGAACACTGATAACACAGCCAGCTCAAAGTGTATCACATAAAACAGCAAACGACTTATGGGGCTACCACCCTGATAAATCTCTCAGTATCTGTTTGAGGTGCTGTGCTAAAAAAAACCAACCGATTCTGGTAGGGTTGCTGCTCCCCACCTCGTCAGCTATGCGTGGCCATAGGGTGGAAGTGTCTATAGGACAGGCAGTGGACATCAGTAGGTGTTTCATGGCTGTCCCAGTGTACAGAGCCAGAGCAGCTTGGGAAGAACATCAGTGAACCCAGAATGGTACGGATAGCTACAGTAACTGTGACCATGCAAGAAAACCTGTGTTTGTAACATGTGCTCATCCTGTTTGGTTATCATCTGCTGACTGCCAGGAAATCATCACAGGGAACATCAGCATGGAAGAAGAGTCTTCAGAAACATGAGAGGTACCAGTCTGAAGGCTCTCCTCACCTGTCCTCCCTTCCCCATTCACTTCTCTCACATTAGAGTGGCTACAGCTCCCAGAAAACAACACCTCACATGCCTGCAGGTCATTGCAGCTGCTGTTGGTTTCAGCTGCTCCTCAAGGGCTCATTGATCCAAGCTTCCTTGGGAGAACACTTCAAATGTCACGGGCTCTATCGTGCTCTTCTCCATGCGATGGAAGCAATGGGTCAAACTCCTGATGGAAGGAAGACATTGGTGACTCACTACACCCTAGTTCAGTACTTTGCAGAGGTGCAACAGAAACCCAAGGCACAGAGTCTCACATACTCAGAATGGTTTGACCACAAGTTACAGCTGGGCTGCATGAGCATCCCTAGCGTAGACACAGACTTGAGACCTCGGTCCCACCTCAGAACAAGGACCCCTGCACAGAGCCACAGGCTCAGAGTGAACCAGAAACTACAGCTCCTGTTGAAGGTGTTTTAAGACTAAATAGCTCTTGCTTTGAATCCACTTGGTACACAAGCTGTGCAGTTCGAGTATAAGGCCTGCATTATCTCCAACTATTTTTCTGTAGCAATAAGGATAACAACTAAGAACATGATTTTGCACAACTGTGCATCCAGAATGCTCCTCCRTTTCCTTGTAAATGCTACAACCAAACCTGCTTTTCAGTAACTGTAAAACACCAAGGCATCATCTAAGCAGCGGCAGGTGTCCTCCACTTCACTTCGGGAAGGAGGAAAACATGCAGCAGAATGTGGAGGACAGATGGCTCGCATTCATATTACTGACTTGCTTTGCAGCCAGTGGGATCCCTCAATCTCCAGAGGGGAGCTGAGTCCTGCAAAAAAAGCCCTCCCTTGCCCTGTGAAAGCTCTGCTCCCTCTAGTCCACCTGTAGGAAGTGTGGGGTGATGGAAAAGCCCCGGATGGAGCACGTGGCAGTTGTGCTGCCTGTCTCGGTGAACAASGCAGTCTCCAGCAGGCCCAACAAGGGAAGTCTTTGGCACGTTGACACTCTGTGTGTCCTCTCTGTCCACTGCCACACATTGTGTGTCCTATCTCCAAGGTTCATAATGACAGCAGAAACTAAACACGACCACACACAGCAACTGGCAGAGCTTTCCTTGTGGAAACATGGGCACGGGCATCTCTAGCAAAGAGGGGCAATGACGGGGACCCCTCAACTTTGTCCATGTCCCCAAAGCGATRACCGGGAAGCCGCTGGCCGGAGCGGAGGCAGCTCCAACTCTACCACTTTTTTCACCACTTCTGCACACGCAGAGAAACCAACTCGCAGAGGGGAGGTTGGAGGCTTTTTCCAGATCCTGTTGTACTTTGTGCCTCTTCCTAACCGTGGCCAGAGGCTCCTCCTATGGGAAACTGTCACACGGGAAAGCCGCACGCCCTGGCACTGTCACACGGTGCCACCTGCCCCACGGGGCGGGCATAAACACAGCGACACAAGGAGGCTTTCAAGAAGGCCGCCTCTCCCAGGCTTTTAAGAACACCGAGCGACACCGGCAGCCCCGACTGAGGGAAATGTCGTGTTTTTCGGAGCCCCCCCGGACTCCCCTGAGGAGGCGACACTCACCAGCACGTCCCTGAAGAGCAGCTGCGGCGCGGAGTGCACGGTCCAGTCCACGGCGCCGCCGTCGGGGATCTTGATGCGGATCACGAGCACCTGGCTCTCCATGGCGCGGGAGGGGCCGCAGAGCAGCCAGAGCATCCCCGCCCCGCCGGCCTCACATGCTGCTGCGGCGGCCCCGGCGGCGGCGGGTGGGCTCCCGAGCAGGGCCGAGGCCGCGCCGCGCCGAACCGCTCCCGCCCGCCGGCCCCTCCCCGCCCGCGGCAGCAGGAAGAACTCGCGGCGGCCCCGGAATCAAAACGAAGGAGCCCCGGGGAGGAGGGAGCGGAGGCGGCTCCATGTTGGGGGCGGCCGCGAGAAGGCGGCGCCATTTTGTTGGGCGGGGAGGGAGGTGGGGCCATTTTGTGGGCGGGGAGGTTTGGGGTAGGGACGGAGGAGGTGCCATTTTGTGGGCGGGGAGGGGGCGGCGCCATTTTGTGGGCGGGGAGGGGGCGGCGCCATTTTGTGGGCGGCCACCGCCGTCGCCCGGCGGGAAGGTGTCCGGGGGTCCGAACCGAACCGAACCGAACCGAGAGTCGCCGCCTCCGCCGTCACTGGGGAGCCGCTGCTCCGCGGTAGCGACGTCGCGTGTCTTTTCTGTCACGACGGCCGCCCAACAGTTTTTAGAGGAAAAACGGGCGTCCGGAGAGCATATCGGAAAGAGACAGGTCAGCGCCCAACATCCTTCTTGTCATTAATTAAGAGTATGGGAAAAAAGACATAATCTCCAGTGCTGCTGATCCTCAAAGACAACGAATGGGAGCCCCTCAAATATTTTTTGTTMACAAGGACCCGTAATTTTTGTCAATCTTATTTTTTTTTTATTAAGTAAACTTTATCTCCCTAATACCCATGCAGGCGGGTCTATACACGTGGTTATGTATAAGAAAGTTGTAAAATTGCCAATATGTATGTCATTTAAGCATTGTTTTAAAACGGGACTTGTCCTTACTTTACCAGTATGTCCCTATCTTACAAAATAACAGTCATACAGCAAAGCACACTAGGAAAATTTGGGAGCCAGGAACAGGGCTATGTGATAATTTTTGCAAAATTCTGTATTCACACGTCTCTATTAGCATACTTTAAGCAGATTTCCACAAGCTATTGCATATTTATTTTCTCCTTTCTCTAAACCACAGAATACTCTGCTAAGTCACATGCTGCTGAGGTAAAATTCTTCCCCAAACGTTGTTAGAGCTTCAGGAAAAAAAAATYTTCAATTGCCATTAGCAGAGAGAAATTCTTTCTCTGTTCAGTAACTTTATAATTTAGTGCCTACACTAGAAATTAATAGAGCCCCAACTCAGAAGTATCTAAGGAATTGGCGCTGCCCGTATGGACTTCTCTCTGTTCAAATGAACCTTTTACCTATGGTCCCTGTATACCTTTCAATGATGATTCATTTTCTATTACATTTTAAAGAATAGGATACAAAATCACAGAATTTCTATAGAAYCACGACTTATGTAAAATGCCTTTTTCATTTACAAGACTATGGGGAAAACCAACTCAATTTGCCAGATTTGCATAAATATTGTGCAGCACATCCAGGGCTAATAATAACCTTAATGCTCCATTCTGATTTGTGGTGATGCAGCTGTAATCAAACTTCAGAGATTTTTATATCTTATGAAGTAAAGCATTATCTTTTCTGATAACAGTTTGGCTTTGCCATGTATTTCTTCAAAAATCCACTTTTCATGAGCARTTTTCATGCTAACTATACCAATGTTTGCCACAAGTAGTTAAAATATATCAATGCTGCAGAATTCTTGCTATGAGAATGGAACTTTAAACTGCCATCTAAATTTAAATTTTTCCCAACCACGGGGGGAAATTTTTGTAGCAAGATTGCTGATATTTGTTAATATGTATTATAAGGCATTCTTAAAGTTTTTGTATTTGACAGTATTTGACTGTCATGGGAATCTCCTCTTAAAAAGTTTCTAACACAGAGGGTTAGAGAATTCACTAAGTCACAGGAAAAATAATTAAGCAGTCATATTTTTCCACTAAGTCTAGATGAATGTTGTCAGCAAGAAATATGCATGATATCCTATCTATAATTACATAACTAAAGTTTGTCCACAAGGAAATAGTACTTCAAAATTTGCAAAATTATTTGATTACAGAAGAATCCTGAAAGCCCATGACTTTTTTAATTAAAAAAAAAAAAAGTTTTTTATTGTGTAGGGAAAACATCCTTCAACAGTGCTTCCAGTCAGGTTTCATGCTGTAAAGCACAGTTAGTTGTCTCAGTGCAGTCTGCTGCTGCTCTCTGCTGCTTTCCATTGCTGTTGGAAAGGACAGAGGAGATCTTGAGATGGCCACAGAAAGAAAATAAATGTTTGTTTTCAAGCAAAATGCTGACACAAGTGAATACTAAAAAATTTGATTGGCCATACTGTGGAATCTCACAGGAATATCAGTGAGCAGCATGGAAAAATGCTGTGCCCCCTCCCCAATTCCCTGGAATAAATGATAATTTGCAAGGTCCTCAAAAAGTGAGGAAATAAGTTATTACTTGTTTMCCTCTCTAATTCCCACTGCAAAGGAAGGTGTCTTACATGGTCATTTCCCATCTTCTCGCAACTGTAGTCGTAGTATAACAAAGTTCCAAGTTCACTTACTGAAACTCCGTAAAAAGAAGAGGGAACCTGGACCTAGCAGGTTTCTCTGCCTGCTTTGCATGCTAGTGGTGGAGGGATGGGTGAGGTGAATCTCAGCCGCGACTCAGGCCAGTGCAAGTGGAGAATGCTAAGCTTCGGACTCACACAGTCCTCTTTAAAAGCCTATCTTCACATATGTGCCATGTTTGTTTTTTGTTTATTTTGTTTTCCCAGTCAGTCCTTGCAATACTGCAATTGTAAATATTCAATGACAATGAAAGCTGGTAAATTGTGCCCATTGTACTAGCCACATGAGGAGCTGAAGTGAATTAGAACCCCAGGACTAGGACCCCAAACTAATTTTGTCTTCTTGTCTTGCTCAGATCATTGGATAGAAGGAAATGGGGCATAGGAAGGAAGCGCAGGATAAAGCAGAGTCAGAAAGCCCTGCATTTTTCATTATAGCTCTCACTGAGCATCTTTGGGCAATTCATCTCCCTACTGCTCTGCTTTCTCCCGCTCTGACACAGAATGCCTTTACTAGTTAACAGACTCAGAAGTTCACAGTTGTGAACTACATGTACTAAAATTTCTCACTTCTAAGATTGACCAAACTACTAAAACTGTTTTCTGTATTACATATTCTGTACTAAACAACATGCAATTTTTATATATTATATAAAACAGACCCAGAGGAAGCAAGATCTAGTTGTCAGTCCTTGGTTCACTAAAGTCAATTTATCGTCTCTACTTCCTCCCAGAACCAGCTTTCTAGATTTTATATATGAAAAAGAATAAAGTTGTCATTTCTCAGGAAAAAAAATGCACTTGATTCATTGCTTTAGTAGCAGATACTTTCCTGTCTCTCTTTTTTTTTGTTGTTGATGTTGTTGAGAGATTAATACATAAATTTTTGTGTGTATAATATTACATACTATGATGAAATTCACCTTTGTTTCCTTCTCACATCTTCAGATTACCACTGAGTGCAGCAAGCTGAACTCCCTCAGGCTTATGGTAAGAATTAGGTCAATGGTGTCTGGTCTTTCTAAACGTACTCGAAAAACGKCTCTCCCAGGAGAGAATCACCCAAATGTGCCAGGTTGGACAACRCAAGTGTAGAACAAGATCTCTTAAAAATGCATTTAAAACTTGCAGTGAACTGCTTACTTTTCCTTCCACACCTTCTCCATCTCTTGACCTGAATCAGTACGACTTAGAAGCAACGGACTGTTCGTCAAGCAAAATCATGAAATAAATTGGTATTATTTTCTCTTCAAGGGAGCAGAATATGGTCATATGGATCTCTTAGAGCTCTCTTTCTCATTTACCTCAAATTGTAAAAACAAAACAAACACAAAACAAACRCCTTAATTTAAGTTGAATTATGTTTATCTCTTGCATTAAGATATATTTAAAAATAAAAACACAATCATATTTTATGCTTAATGTAACTAATATTGTTTAAAGGTTGGATATGGTGCACAATTACAATGCAAACCCTAGCAGTTGGATTGAGCAAAATGATGGTGTATTGTTCGTGATCTTGCTGTGTCCCACCAGATCAGYTTCAGGGGCTGCATAATTGTTTCTATACATTCCTGAGTAACAACAAAGTTATTGTGATTTTTCTTACTAAATAATTCATACATCATGAAGCAGGTACATAAGCAGGCCCATGAATCACCAAGCATGTAGCAATCACATCTAATGGCATTTCTACTTTGAGAACTCAAACAGATATTGACCTTATAATATTTAAAGTTTTGTCCAAAATTTTCAAGAATACTTTAGAAATGTTGTATTTTTAAATGTTTTAAAGTTGAAAGTTTCCTTGATCAARCCTTTTCTCTGAAGGACTGCTTTGACTCATTTTTACAGTTTTACCCTATTAGGATTATTAGGATTATTAATATGGCTGAAAGTAATAAATTGTCTTTATAGTGAACTAATACAGGGCTCATAAATTGTGCTTAAGTGATGCAGTTGCTATTAAGATCACTGCTGCTTCACTTCACAGGAATACTGAGAAACTAAGATCCCTTAGTGACTGCCAACGTGTGCATAGGTGGTAAAAAAAAAAAAAAAAAGAAAGAAAAACCCCAGATTTTACCAAATGCTGCTACATAATCACAGTTACAGTATTCCAACAACACAAAGTAAGGACAGATCTAAAATGCTGAAGTCAATGAAAGGTCACTTGGCTCCAGGTTCATCTGGAGACTGCAGAGAAGCAGTGGGTATGGTGCGAGTGAAAGGGATTAAGAGGAAGGGACATAGCAGCATTTTTGTGAGAAAATGTGAGAGTATGATATTGTAAACAASTGAGAATATCAATCCTTACTCCACTGCAGAGGCAGTGTTGCTGCAGTATTAACTTACACGGACAAGTCAGGCGCAGCGGAGCCCTGCAGAAGGTCAGCAAGCAGCACCTCATCTCTTCTAGTCCCTAGAGGAGTGCTACCATACGTAAAACTGATCTTTATGTAAAATAAACTGCCCAGAAAACAAGCACAGAAACATCCCTGTCTTATCAGAATTTGTATAAGTATAGAGGAACAGAAAATAGTAGTTCTTGGGGCAATATCATTAGTTCTACAAAGTCTCTAGTGAAAAATTTGTCAAACATACAAAAAGGTATAAAAGTGAAATATAGTAATTAAGACCTGGGCTTTATCGATTGTGTAGCTTAAGTAATTTTTCACTACAAACATAAGATTTAATAAGTATAAGTAGTTAAAGATCCTGACTTGGCTATAGTCATTAGCATGTAATTGAACTGGTAAAAAAGATAAGTTAAACCTATGTTGATTACCACCTTATCTTTGAAAGGCAATTAAGGACCTCAATCATTGCAACAAGATTTGATTGTGCAGCCTTTATTGGACATTGATCTTTCAGCAAAGCGCAGTTACATTTTCCATTAATTTACAGTAACACAGTTTAACTCAGATACCTGAGACCATTGACCTGGGTAAGATGTAATGCCAAGCACTTGTTTAGGTTAAGATGTCCCCTGCAGTCATTACTGTTGAAAAAGGGTCCGCTACAAGAAGTAGCTACCTGATCCTCTGGGTTTAGAATAAGGTTTCATTTACCTGAGGTAGTTGTTCACTGAGGGGAAACAAAGCTCTTTGCCTTTTTATGTCATCCCTCACTCAAACATCGTCCTTGAGTACAGGAGAGAGATAATTAGGGCAAGAGTTACAAGATAAACTACGTGTTATTTCAAATGAAAATGGAGCAAATTGGCAAAAAAGTTAGGTCACTTTTTAGTTCAATTATCTATCAAAAATATAAACATAACTGTGTGTATAGCATATATAGTTCAATATATACAAAAAGGAATCTGCCAATTGAAATAACTACAGGTAAATGATTGTGGAATAAAGCTTCATTCCCTACARGTTTGCCTTTTGAAGCAGCAAGGTTACAAGACAACTCCACAAGATCCTTATAGGCAAAGCACAACTGCTTGGTGCTATGTATGCAAATACATAATGCACCGTTAAATAATAATAAGGTTAGAAGTTCTTATTAAAAGTCATCTTTTATTTTCTTTGGTTCAAATGTTGGATTGCTCTCTAACAGAAGACCCTGTTCTCCTCACAMGGGATGGTCTGTTCAGGATTCACCAGCCACAGACAGGAGAGTTTCCACCGACGGGAAGCACCAGCTACCGCAGCCGCGTTTCCACTGCAGGCCCCGGTACCACAGAACCCGTGCCACGCAGGGCTGCTCGTGGCCCCTTGTCCCCACAGCCTTACAGACATTCTTCTTCCAGCCCTTTTGTCACCCAACAGTCCCGTCTTGTGTTCAGACTGATACTCAAGAACTGAWTAAAAAAGTGAGATACTAAGAAGCCACACTTTGTAGCAGGAAAAAGAAAAAAAGGCAAATTAAAGCCAGATGGAATATTTTACCTTTGGCTGAAGACAACCAAGTAGGTTTGTATTCATACTTGAAAATGATTTTGTAATGATTTATTAACTCAAGCAGCAGCCATTATAAATAGCTTATTTTCCTTTTAAGTACTCTAACRGGCTTTCTACAAGTGTTAATGAAACCAGTGAATGATACTATATTTGCACTCTGCCCTCAGACATCTTCCAGTTCATCCTTTAGCATGATCAACTTCATAAGAGCAAGAGGTCTATTGATTTTCATGTAATACAAGAAAATATTACATTTGCTTAATTGTTACACAGTGAGATCATTGAACAAGAAATCAAGTCTCTATTTAATGCTGCAAGCAGCACAGAATTGCAGCAATCAATAGGGTAGTTTGTCAAAGATGTTCTCTAAGGAGACTTGCCCATCACTGTATGGACAAGGAGTCACGCTGCCTGCATTTATTGAAAAACRGGTAAGCAAAGTCAGCAGTACACATTATCAGAAATCAAACAAGCTGCAGTGAGCGGAGGTGCAACTCCAATGAAGAGCTGTATTTATAGTCTGGTAATTAAAAAACATTTTATCAACCTAGTGTTGRGACTAAACCTTTACAGCAAGATATTGACAAGATCCGTGGCAATGAATGAGCAGTATTTGACTTTAAACTTATGAGCTGCAGTTATTTAACTTCAGCCAATACAGTGAAAATCAGTTCTAGGAAAATGCCAACAGTCAGTTTTATTATTAATGATGCTTCTTGTAATACTATCTCTTCATCTCTGAGACACATTTAACTTGTGTCAGAATACTGTCCAAAATTAAATACAGTAGTGTAACTGCTTCTTTGATTAAAGTGTAATTTACTCTTGCTTTCAAAAAAAAAAAAAAAAAAATCACATGCATTGCTTCATTAAGTGGGAAACAGTTCCATTATCTGGAATTAAGTAAAAAGTATTTAAATTACATTATACCATAGTCACGACTTGAGAGTCATTTATTTGGGAACAGTGATTCCCCACCCCCAGAATAATCCCTACCCATTTTTCATTTATATTCCARCTTACAGAAATTGAAATAAATAACTTATGGCACCAGAACTGGAATTCAGAATGAACGGGATTTATCTGCTAGCATTAAACTCAGCACGAAGAATRTATCACGTACCGGTGATCCTGGTTTTTCAACTAATTATCCAGCTATTGTTACTTTTCACTATCCAAATAATTCCCTACAAGCTTTCTCTTTTTCTAGGTTTCTGGAAGAATTTAAGTCGTTTCTCCATCAYGTCTGATGTTCTGGATCACAAACTGAGCGCAGGATTCTTCTCATTCCCCTGCATTATTTAAAAATAGCAACCTGTAAATTTGTGCATGAAACTCAATCTTCTAGATTAGCTGGGTTTTATTACTTACCTGTAAAGCAATGAAAAAAATACAGATACCTGAAATATAAGAATTGCAAAAAATACAGGTGTAAAACACATTTTAGATATTTTATTTAAGTATTGTTTGAAGAKGTGTAATACATAAATAATCTTCTGGGGTGGTGGTTTTCCCAAAGTGTTCCAGGCAGCTGCAAAGAAACACTGTCATGGACTCWTTCAAACAATCTGGCAACTATGCCAATCAATATATTTATAAAACATCTAGTCACAGYGTGTATCCTAGCAGCTTAGAATTACATTCCATACTTCGAGAAAGTTTCCTTTCCCACACAATATAGTTCAGTTCTGTARCTTGATAGGTAAATCTTTTTAAAATATTCCAGTGTTTGTTCAACAGTTCTTATCCCTGACTTTAGCAAACTCAAACACTCTTAAAAATACTAATTCTTCTCCCAAGGCTTTAACCTTTTAGTAACCTCTGCAAAAATAAACTTATTTTCATCAAAAAGAAGGCCTCCTGAAGACTCTTCCTTGAATTAAGATAGATATTGAGAATTGTCTTTTTTTTTTTTTTTTTTTTTTTTTGGTATTCTGAGGCAGTAGGTATTTGTAGTAGCTGTAACACGGGAACCCACCAAAGGACAGGTACTCGAGGGTGTTATTTCAGTACATTGCACCTTCATCTTCTTTATTTAGGAAATAAATAGTGACTGGGCCATGACTTGTATGAACAGTCTCTGTGACACTGGCAAAGAACCAGGAGCCAATTCCATATAGCAACGTCGGGATGCCTAAGAGAAAATAAAAACATGTTACATACAAAGATGGCAGGCCAGCAAAATTAACCCTGAGTATTAACTGTAAATAACTGCTTTGAAACAAGAGGAAAACCATTCCTGCAAAAGCAGCCTCACTAACATACAGTCYGTGCTGAACTGCCCACAAGCAGAGCTGTCACTATGTCCTACCTTTCCTGCACATCAAAAGCATTAAAAAAGGCAGGATTAGACTGGAATTAACAGAAAAAGAAAATGAGAGGATATCAGGGCAGAAGTAAAGCATGGTTATAATACAGCTTAATCTAAACTGTAAAGTCTCTAGACACCCACTTAGTTATGTGTTTGTCAGAGCAGAAATGGGATGGAAACAGGTAGCAATTTCATAAATCACCACCAAGTTGCTTGTGGAAAAAAGAGATCAGCAGTCGAGAGTATCAGCTGCAGCACAACTCAGCTGGGTGAAAAGGCTGCGTACAAAGTGCTAGCGCTGGTGGTGYTGCTGAGTCACCGGCTATCGCAGGCACCATGAATACTGTACCTACCATGGGAGGAAAAACAGATGGATTTACACCCTGCATCCAGTGAGGTGCTAAAACACTGAATTTACCTGCTTAAGGTTACCTAGGTGCTTAAGCTAGATGTCGAAGGAGGGAGATGACATTTTAATCATGCTTGCAGATCATTTAAATATAAAACACACGAGGTGCATGCAGGAAAGGTGGGATAGGTCACACTGTGCAGTGAAAAATAAGATTTAAAATTATTACAGAGAAATCAATCTTGTCAATTACATTTTTTTTCCCCACTATACTGGTCCTGAAAGAACACAAAATGGGAATGGCTGGTACATTATGGAAGAAAAGAACCACAAAAACGTGCAAGTGAGCATCTGCAAGTTTTTTTTTTTTTTTTTTTTAAAGACATATGAAAATGAACTGATAAAATTAGAACCCCCACTGTTAATGTATTTCAAAACATACCTATCCTCATTTTTTAAGTACTGCATTTTTAACTATTTGCACTGCAGCAATACTCTACTGCTATTTACACTGCAGCAACACTTTATTGCAGGGACACTTTAAGACCAGAACGGGCCCGCGTCCTCCACCGCCTTCGCCACAGCCCGCAGGCAAAGAGGGGGAAATCGCCCGAAACGCTAAGAAGCGAATTACCGTCCCCGAACTGCCCGGGTTATCCGCTCAGAGCGCCGAGGGCGGCGGAACGGGGGATTCTGAGGCGGACAAAACGCTCCCGCGGCGCCGCCAGCAAGCAGCACTTCCACGCGCGCTCTGCGGCCGTTTTAGGCAATTTTAGCGTTTCTCTGTGAACAGCGAGCGAGGCCGCGGCGAGGCGCCCACCCCCGGCGCCCGTCCCCGGCCGCCCTCACCGGCGTTGAGGAGCTTGAGGGCGCTGAAGGCCGCGTTCTGCAGCGCCAGGTCGCGCGGCGCGGCGCGCGAGCAGTGGTACTTGACGAAGGGGAAGCAGCCGGTGCGCAGGACGTGGTAGTTGGCGCCGTCCACGCGCCAGTTGAAGTGCGACAGCCCGAACTGGTCGTTGCGCACCGCGCTGTACTTGACGCAGTACGAGGTCCAGTGGGGCAGGCCGCGCTGGCGCAGGTGCTGGCTCAGCACCTCGGAGGCGGCCGGGCGGCCCCGGCGCGGCCGCAGCAGCAGCAGCAGCGCCGCCTCGTGCAGCCGCCGCAGCGCCAGCATCCCGCGCCGGGCACTCGGCCGCGGAGCCGGGCACTCGGCCGCCACACCGGGGCCGCCGCGCGCCGCCCTGCGCGTGCGCGCACCCCCCTCCCCCGCACCGCGCATGCGCGCGCAGCAACGGTCACGCGGAGGGCGGGAAAGGGCGGGCGCGCGAGGGGCAGCGTCGCCCCGCAGCCGTTAACGGTCGCGCTGAGGCGACGAGGAGGAAGAAGAGCGGGAAAGGGGCACCCGGAGCTGTGGAAATGGTCCCGTTCACAGCGCGCGCCGAACGGACCGTGCGGCGCCTCGCCCGCGCATATCGCGGCAACAGTTTGAATCGGAGTGAAGAGTGAGGGAAAAACTGTATTGAGGCCGTGCTGCAGAGAGGCAACAGCACGTTTCCATRGTGGAATTTGACAGGGATGTCTGAGGTTTAAGTAGTTCCCGTTGTTGCACCACTCGAGAGAGGCATATTTAAAAATCAYAACTAAGGTTCTGTGATTTATCTAAATAAAAGCTAATGTTTTCAGCCATTAAACATTCCGAGGAAAGAAAAAAAACCGTACAGAAGAGTAAGTTGGGAAATGGAAACAGKTTTTTCTTCTAATAATTACAGGCAATATCTCAAACTCAGCATTCTTCAGCCACTAAGCTATGTGGTATGAATGTGCCAATTAATCAGTACCCAATAAGGTGCCCTGTTTAATTCAATGTACTATGGGTGCGTAGAACCAGACCCAATTATTAATCATTGCCAGAGACAAATCTGACTYGAGTTCATTGTCCTATAATTAATAGAGCACATAGTTAGCTTTAATATCTTTATTAGTGATTACAATGACGAAAGATAAGAAAGAAAGTGGAATCTGATGCTGTGGCTCGCTGAGGTGAAGGCCTGATGTGTTACACTCTAAGGGTGATGTTCTGCTATTACCTTTCATGGGCAAAATCACTTCCAATAAATGTATGTTCCATATAAGGCTACGGAACATAAATAACCACAATTAGTTTAGTTTTAAAAAGCGCTAATTTCAAAATATTTACAGTTAAATTTATGCTGCTCTTACTATGTAAAGTGAATGAGAAAAAAAGAACAATCCTACTACAGCCTCTAGCAGTGTAAGTTTTCCCTAGCCAGGTGCGTGTAGATGTGAGTCTTCTTGCCGAACACGGACCACAAACGCACTGGGGAGCACCAGTACTTAAAAACGAGGAGCAAAACACAGCAGACTTGATGAGTTCTCAAGAATCACGGTCAAATAAAGTATTTTCCAGAGATGAGGCTGAAAGCTTTTTGGAGATCATTCCACATACCTTCCACTTAAGGATGTTTGCCTGCACCGTTAAGGTCTCTGTTGCATTCTGGTATAATCCTGCATTATTTTTTTATATCAAAACAATCTCCTGAAATGCCCATCTTTGTGCTGAAGCTGAAAGGCAGCCTAACTGTGTGCATGCTACAGATAACATATAAATTATTGCAAAAACATGCTTTATGCTGCTGTACTTTGAAATAATCTGTTAAGATTCTTGAAGCGTTGGCAGTTGAGTGCACATCTTCATTTACAGCCCTTACCCATCAAAAGCACAAAACTTTAATTGCCTTCTGCCATCACTGCCAGACTCTGTTCCCCTTCATCCCATTCCGCAAGCGGTCCTGCACACCTTGCAGCTGTGGAACCAGCCTGGGTATTTGCTCTGTCATTAGCTGCAGATTTTCTTTGGCAATTCCCGATGAGCAACCATGCCTGAAACGCCTTTTATCTTCTGATCCCTACAATTCCTAGAACTCCTTTGCAGCCTGGATCATGTTCTGAATAGTGCTAAAATTCAAGCTACAATTCAGGAGCTCTATCATTCCTTTAGTGAGCAGGAATATATAATCCAGTAGTCGGAGTTCAAGAACCATGACTGTGTTTCTGACATACATCTTTTTCTTGGCAGATGAGATTTTCACTTCATAGCTGCTCTACTGCTGAAAAAAATACATTTTTGGCACCAGCAGCATGGGAGTTGAATGTGAGAGACTGCAAAGCAGCTTCAACCCTTCCATCAGCGCATGGCTCAGAAGTGTTAATAGTAATTAAAAACTTTTTTTCCTCGAAATACATTTCACACTTTGCACATACTGAGAAATCTCTCTCACCATGGGAACTTTCAGATCACTTGTTCTGTGCAAAAACAGGTACAGTTTTCTTTTGTCAGAACAGAACAAAGACATAAGGAAGTGCAGGTTTCATTTACTCCTAGGACACTGCAGTCTATTAAGTGCCAGTGAACTAATGAGCCTCTCAGACCTTATGTTGTTCTGGCTTGGACTGAGGCTTCATTTTTCTTAACCCTTAAGAAACTCGCTCTCCCGTGCCGATTGCGCCCTCCACAACGCTGCTGTTCCCGATCAGATTGGGCATTATGTAGCCAGGCTATGAAGCTACCTGATAAATGTAGAGAGAGTTTCTTGGCAATAAATRGGAGAGTATATTGCAAATGTGTGGATGGAAGTCAGAAAAACATCCTGGTCTGCAGGCCCTCAAAGTAGAATTAAAAAAGCCSCTCATGTCCTGTCTGAACGGAGCTGTGTCTGAAGAATTCCTAAGCAATTTTGCTGTGCTTTTTAGCACATTATTCCTTGGCAAGTGTGAGGCATGTTGTACCTACCACAGCCATAAAAAACCTTGCTACTCTCAGTTCTAATCATAGGGGGAAAAGTTTTCTAGAAAGCAAGTTTATTGGCTAAATGTCACATTACRAAATCTACACAGTCTCCAGTATGTACCAAGACAATACTGAGATTACATGACAGAAAGGAACAAAAATTATAAACAAATAAACCCTTTTAGATTTGTTTTTAAAGAACAGATTGACATTTATGTAAACATTCTCATCTGTAATGAGGTACCTCTGCAACCAAAGTAAAAATAAAAAAATCTTTTGTGTTAGATTTATATGAAACTAATAGAGCAAAGACTCTGAGAGGCATCAGACATGCAGGGCAGGGATCTGCTGAAACATTCATTACTTGTTGTCTTAAAAACTAATTTTGCTTGAGCTTTTTGGGAAGGAACTAAAGACACCGGCCATGCTCTGCAGGTAGGTACAGCTGATGGAGAAAGATAAGCTCTTCTACAGAGCTGTTTAGACTGTGTTGTATTTTTAGAAAAGACAAGAGATCTGATGGATAAAGATAACAAATACGAGATGCACAAATATAACGTATGTCAGGAAGACTTTGCTGTAMCACCACAGTGTTATTCCTGTAAAAGAAAGCTGTATCTGAAATACAGAATACATTTGATGGATGCATAGATCCCCCAAGTCACGGGATACTAGAATACAACATCCAACAAATACAATTTTCATGCTCTTCTCAGCATCTATGTTGAAGCAACGCTATTGGGGTTATTTTCAACAACCTGGAGGTGAACATAAATAACTGGTGCCAAAGGCTGTAGGTAGCCGGAAACAAGACGACAAGGAGAGAGTTGGGTGCGAGGCTTCTGGAGGGACGTTGACAAACCCAAACTGAGCAGAGCCCTGGCTCGAGCAACAGCAGGACTCGCCCCACAGGAGCGGGGTRTCTGCTAGTACCACTGGGCAGGGAGAGCCTCCTGCTTCCCAGACAAAGCTCCCCCGGACCCTGCCGCTGGAAGCCGAAGGCAAATGAATGTGGACTACATTTAAGGCACTGCTTTAACAGCASGGATAATGAAGCAGTGGGAGGATCCCTTCGCGTGGAGCGGTTTGTTGGTCCCCGCTCCTTAGGCAGGTCTCACRAGCTCGGCTGCACCTTCCAGGTTTGCTGGAGGAATCGCTTGCTAAAATTGTAAGGTCTCTGCTTTGCAGGTCAGAGCAGATTGAGGCTATCATTCCATTAATAAGATTTTTAAAATAGATATTGTGCCTCGCTTTTCACAATACGAACATCACGGACATTTATTATGATCCTCTGCTTTTCACCAGATTCTTTTTGTGAATAAGTATTGTTCTACTAAAAAATAAACTCAGATATYGGTTGTATATCCTATCTCAGTTCATATTAATTCACAGTACAAAGGGAAACCAAACCTGTTCTTACAGATGAGAGTTTGCTTCTAGAAACATAAAGAAGATGGCAYTTAAATGTTTTCTGTTAACTATTCTTCCAGAGCATCTGCTGCAGAAGGTTGCTCCTCTTCCAATTTCAGTTTGTTTTCCGCTGTAATTCCTAGAATTGCTTCAATATCTCGAATTGCCATCTGCAACAGATTCAAGGAATGCAGGTTATTTAATGGGCATTATAATGCACTCGAGCAGCCAGAATGCACAGCTGGTCGCTCCCTTCTTCCAAAGGTAAAGCAGGATCCRACAGCCAGGATGCACCAGCTAAATCTGCTATAACTGTGGGACAGTCGGGGGAATTATTGGGTATCCACAAAACTCAGGAACCTAAAAAAGCATAAAAAACATAAAAACATAACCTGCTACGGTTTGTATTTGTAATTAACCAGCCGGTGCCTTACTTCACATATGTAATGGTTAACTCACTATGAAGAAGTTATCTCGGACAGAGTTTTCTTCAGGGGTTGCTTTTCACTCTCTCAAGTCAAATCAAATCACACAAAAGTTTGCTTATCTACCCTATAATATCTTGAAATTTTGCTTTCTTTTCTAAAACTGTCATTTCACACTCTGCTTAGCAGAGGAAATTGCAATCATAGCTAACACTGCAAAGAACCAGATTTAAATTATGTTATGTTGCTGAAGATACAAATGTGCAAGACACTTTCCCTTCACTTCCAGCAAAATACTTAGGGTCAAGATTGCAGAAACTTTCTATAAAGGGCAAAGAATATGGAAAAAAAAAAAACTCCCTCTGGAAAATTAAGTTATCCTCTGGAATCAAAAATAAACCTTCTAATGTGTGACTGTGGCAGGGCACGGGCTGGGTCCATTGCTGCTTTGTGGGCTCTTTCCTTGCAGCAAGGCTGTCCCAGCAGAGCTGGAGCCAAGGGAGAGGAACAGGACTGCCC
>NW_020455488.1:4759579-4796155 GCF_003342845.1 Nothoprocta perdicaria | reverse complement strand
CACTCATCTAAGGAGTTGTTATAAAACGAGACACATTCTTCTAATTTAACATTTCTGTCTTGATTATGCCCCTTTAAAAATAAAACAGACACTTGGGGCAGAATTTCCCAAGGCAGCGCCAAAAGCTGCTTTGCTACTTGCAAGGGAAAAGGAGAAGCTTTGGAGAGTCAGTTTACAAGTAATTTCAAGCTGAAGTCTATCTATTTTCAAAGAAAAAGTTTCAAACTATTAAATTTAACTAACAGGTTCATGGGAGACTTACTATATTGACCTAGACACTGTAAAATACATACTGCTAACAAGAAAAAGGGATGGTTTAGCACTTGTTTATGATACAGCATGAGGTATTTTCAGCCCTTGTACAGAAATTAACCAGGATCGTTAGTTAATTAACACCTCACCTTAAAATTGGTCTCGCCTTGCATATTAGGTGCTGATATTTCTTGATGAATGATGAAGAGATTGCGAGCAAAGGTCATGAGGACCCCCTGGAGATCCTCTCCGATTGTTCTGTTAATGATATCCAAACAAATGAGTTTACCAATGATTCCCTTCACATGCTTAAAAACAATCGCCCTCTCATTTGTGCCTGTCTGGTGACGGAATTTAATGAGTATTTTCAATCTCACAAGGTGGCAATCTTCCGGGAGATATGAAAGATGAGGCTCCATTTTAAGTTGTCAACAGAACGGATTTGAGTAATAAATAATTTTTATTAATCAACTTTGCAGAAGCAAGCAGGAGGCTCCGGCTTACCACTGAATTAGGACAGAGACACTAGAACACTTGAAACTTCCAAGTGTTCCACTAGAACACTTGAAACTAGAACACTTGCACTTCCCTGCAAAACCAGATCCGATGCAGAGAAATTCCAGCAGCGTCAGCGTTTCTTAGACTGTTGTAGCTTACTTGGAAATACAAACTTTGCTTTTTGAGGCTTTAGGTTCTCAGTGGTGCCTATAGACTCAACACACATTACGTTACAGAATCGAATATTGCACCGAGGCAGCTTGTACCTCATTTACTGACTAGAGGTGACAATGAAGAGCTCTACACTGCAGGAAATGCATGCTAACCCAGAGAGATGCTTTAGCTATTTCAGTGATTTTATAACCTCAATCAGATTGTTACATCCTTGAAAATGTTTTCGAATTGAAATAATGAAATTGCATAGGATGTGAGAGAAGACAAATCTGGGATCAGAATGTGTGAACGACAGAGAACAATTTCTTTCTGGCAAATCCATTGCAGTGCTGTGGTCCCGTTTATTCTGTGATCACCTGCCCAACAACCAAAGCTCRTGAGCGCAGCCTCGGCTGGAGACCCAAGGTGCTTACGAGGGAGCAACCCCTCGTGTGCTATTCCAAAAGAGGTGGCAAAAAGAGAGTAGGGTGGAAAATCTCAAAACATTCTTTTTTAGTGACTGCAGGTGGGTGTATGGGGTAGCACAGGAGCACGTGAGCTTTAAAGGAACTGCTCCGTACAGAGAGCCAAGGAGCTGCAAACCATCTTTAGGGCTCATTTAGTTCATTCCCCGCGCGAGGGCAGGATCGATGCTACTGAGATCAGTCTTGACAGATGTTTGTCTAATCTGCTACTAAACACTGTCAATGACAACCTCACCAAGCAATCTATTTAACGCTTCACTTTCTGTCAGAAATTTTTCCTATGTTAAAGCTTGATTTTTCCTGGGTGCAAGTCAAGTCCATTTCTTCTACCACCAAAGCACGGAGAACTTACTTTTCCTCTCCTTCCTGAAGCAGCTGTTTATGTGTTTACGGACCCTTAGCAGGTCTCCCCTCCATCTCCTTGTTCTCATTAAGTCTCTCCGTGCAAGTCCCGTTTTCTAGATCTCTAAATATTCTTATTTCCTCCCTTTGAACTTCCCACTTGCTTTGTAGCTTTTCTGTGCCCCAAACAAGCAAGTTCTTCAACCAAGGCCTCAGCAGGACTGAGCAGGAGGCAGGGATTGCTTCCACAGCCTGGCAGGCTGCGTGTTTTTACCCATGAGGATAGTCCTTATTTCTTCCATAAGACGCTGATCTTGCCAACTTTGGGTCGGTCTGTGGCCCCCGTGACTCCCGGACCCTTTTCTCCAATAGTGACTGGTTGTTTTTCATCTTCACCACTACTGTCCCCGTGTCATTTCTCGCATCTCGTTGCACTTGAGCATGATTGCATTTTTCAGATTATTCCTTCAATTCCACAAGATAATTTTCAATTCTATGCCTGTTCTCCAAAATACCTGCAGTCMCATCCAGCAAACTAGCAAGCTGTTTCCTTGGGAAACAGCAGCCCCAAAGGAACAGTTGCAGACCGGGAGCGGACAATTTCAGACCCTCGCTCAATACACCCCATTTTGACAGCAAACTGTGTGAATTTCTTGAGGGGGGTTCACTCAGTGTTCAGCAGGGTTGTGCAYGTTGTGCACTTTGTGCTTTCTCAGGCTTCTTAGGGGAGGTTAATTTGTCTAAACTGCTACTGAAGCACCAGACTTGCTCCCGCTTCCCTCTGACTGCCAATGGTTGCTTGGTGAAGAACAATCCAAAGGGCATTAAATGCTCCCTTTCTAGCATCATCTCTAGTTATGATTTTCATGCCATTGAGTAGCAGACAAACAATTCCCCTTCCCTAGTTTTCCTCTTACTAACAGGACAGCTGGAAATATGTGCAGCTCTTACCGGGYATCGATCATTTTCTGTCTTGGCTCTTCTGATTTGGTGCTCTACTTATCCCTTAATTTATACCACCGAGAAGCAGGGAAGAGCAGCCCAGGCTCATCCTTTTGCTAGATTGCTATTGACACCGCATCTCGCTCCTCTCAAGCTAATTGCAGCGTGTTGTTAGCCTTCAGTGCAGACACACTTTAATCTAAGTGGATTCCGGTACCTTTTCACTTTTTTTTAAGCAAAGTGCCCAAAAGCCTCGCTAAAGTTTTTCACAAGGCTGCTCTGAGGAGGGGTCACCGGAGCCTTCTCGGGTGGCTCTGCCCGGACCTGCTGCCCAGCCTGGTTGCTCCCTGCCAGGCTCGTACAGGACAGGGCTCTCATCCTCCCTGGCTGCCTCCTGCCCGTGGCCGCCCGCRCACACTCACACTCACACCATGCCCAGCTGGCCTCGCTTCTCCTCTTCGTACAGCAGCAGAACCGTTCCCTGCTTTTCCTGTTAAAGAGAAAAACACTTCATTTACTTTTTCCCCAAACCGACAATTGCAATAATGAATACCTAATATGTTGTACAGGGACAGTAAGGACAYGATAATTTCTAGGAAAGGCTAGTTGACCCAAGCTCAGCTCCTGGCTGACAGCCACAATCCTTTTTAATAATCCATAACAATCCAGGACAATCCAGAATCCCACAATCTGGGTGACCGGAGCAGCCTGGGCAGCTCTCGCAGCTACCCCCGCGCGAGACGCTCTCCCATTCCCCATGTGTGGCACGAACAGGCACTTTCCATCCTTCCCTGCTTCCACTCAGCCCAAATGGGACACATCTCACAGCACTGCGGATCTCCYGAATTTGTGGTTAGCAAAATATCCACCAGCTAAAGCAAAGGGGCAGATGAGTGCTACCAGGCGGGGGTATTTTTATGGGAACTAAGCGAAGACCTCTATGCAATTTAGAGTTYGCTAGTTAGCAAAATAAAATAAAACCGATTCTGATTTGTGGTACTTATTTGCAGTACTTATTTTACTTCAAGACAASCCTAGAGCAAACACCTTGCAAACACCTTAGACTTACCCATTATATTATGCTAAACRGGACACTTAAACCTTACACTGTGCTAAATGGCTTCCCCACATCAGAATGAACATACATCATGCAGAGGGAATACCACATTTTCTAACCTTTCCYCCTTCTTACCTGGAGGTCAAAGCCGACACCATGAGCTTTGCACATCTGGAGGAGAACGTTATAGTAGATCACGGACAGGTTGGAGTGCCTCAGGTGGCTGCTGGCGACCGCGCAGCGCCTGCGTCCGCGGCAAAGCTGCAGAAACACCACAGCACGCTCCGTCCTCGTGGCATTTCATACCAGACACTGCTCGGTTGCTATTTAGACAAACAGCTTTTGATTTGCTCTGTTGTAGTAATGCAAGGGTGCAGCAAGTCCATTGCCTCACTTAGAGGGTTCCCCTTCATGACGACGTCTCCTGAACACTGCATTTCCGTGCAGCCTCTGCTCCCGTGCTGTACGTAAAACCCTAGATCACAGGTAGGTTCTACCGAACCAGTCTCCATGCCCCACATTTTGATATTTTTGTAATTTCATTGGTAATGGAGTCTTGTGTAACGGCTACGYTCGGGATACTCCAACCCCATCCTGACCCGCAGGAATGTCTGTTGATCCCGAGTCAAAGCCCAGCTCTTCTCCAGGGCAGGAATCCAAGGTGGATAATGAAGGACTTTGGCCCTAGGGATAAAAGCTCTCAAACAGATTTTCTCGGGTCAAATTTTAAGGGGATTTCACCAAGACTCCTGCATTAGGGCGCCCATTCTTTCCAGGCAGATCATAAGGACACCCGGCCCAGTGATTCCAGGTTGTYTCTGGATCACAATATTTGCAGATTTGTGCTGCCTAAAGGCCTGAATCTGGTCTGATCCCAAAGGATCCCAAAGAATCCTGTGCTGCTGGGAGAGGAGAGCACCATGAGTACAMGCGGTCCGAGATCAGTCCTATGTGACAAGGGCTGCTGATTTCACGCCAAGGCAATATTAACTCCAACTCGTTCATTATTAAAACGTCAGAACTGTCACAAAGTAATTAAAGCTAACTGTCAAAAACCTTAAATATGGCTCCTAATTAACGCAAAGTGACTGTGGGTTATGTTTATGGGGAGGCAGGCCGCCGAGACGCGGCAGTGTCTGCAGCGGTGACATCGGACACAGGAGCCCGTGTCACATCGGCAGCGCTCGGAGGCTACGTCCCCCGCGCCTGGCAAACCTGCGCCGGGCTCAGGAGAGGGRCCTGGTCGCACCTATAGCTTGCTGACCGTACATATAGTGTAGCCGACTGTACAATTGACCACAGAGGACTTCGTACTGCGGATGGAGTCACCCCAACACCCGAGTTTGGCCTCTCTTGGGACAAGAAAATGCTGAGTTGAGTGGAATTGAAAGGAGATGTTCTCCTAAAGCAGGGCTTTCCTGTGACATTCGGTGTGATCCGGGCTGTTCGTTCAAGAACGGGGATATTGCACGTCCAAGCGTGTAATTTACAGTATTTTTTTCCTAAAATAATATTTGTTTTGACATTGACTCATTTAAGTTGACATAGCTGAAGTCCTTCTATAATACATCTCTGCCTGAAAATTAATCATGTTTATAATATTCTGAGAATTAATAACACCCATTGCTCAAGTCATTAACTTAAAAAAGGAGCTTCCAAAATCTGTTCCCTGCAGTAGGGGCCCACAAATAAATGAATGCTTGATAAAATAATCCAAGTAGCAGTTTAACAAGCGTAAACTTGAATGTGGCTGCAATAACACAGAACTATTGTTTAAGGGTTGGCATCAGGTTGATGAGGTGCTTATTTCAGCTACAAAGCATGCATACACATGCATAATGAACTGCAGTATGAATTATTAATGTGTTGCTTATTTAGCCTCATCTGTCTAGAAGATAATGTATCCTAACTATAATGAGTGATTGGTTTTGTACATAATTACAGTAGCAGCAGTATCTGGGAAATTTGTTCTTTCAAGGAAGGATTTCTAAAAATAAAATCATCTTACAAACTCAGTTGCTGCTCCATTTTATCAAAATCAAGCCTACTAGGACTGCGAATATATAATAAATTAAAAGGGACAGAATCATTATTAACATCATAATTTTACACAAAGTGTTTTACTTAATCATTCATTACAGATCATGTGCTGCAAAAGCATTTGTCTCTCATTTTGTTTGTTCTTTTTCAGAGAGATTTTCAGCAAGAGTGTTTTTTGTAGTTAACTCTTACGGAGCTAAGAACCTCAGAAACACCGAAAGAAGAAAAATAGAGTGACAACTTCTGTTAATTCTGACAGAATTTTAATTAAAAAAAGTTGCTACTTGATTACTTTTCATTTCTAAAACTTGTACTACTGGGACCAATCATATCTAATTTACTTCTCTCCAACCAAAAGCGGTTGCTTGACAAGAACAATAGATCAAGGGCTCATTAACCTCTAAATTGCAGCTCTATGACRTTTTTGGAATGGGGTAACATTCCTCCTCTATTTACGGAAAAAAAAGGTGGCTTTAAATCTTCTGTGTAATCTGTAACTCTGGAGTAACTGTAATCTGTAACTCAGGGACAGCAAGAGGGAGCTTGACTTTCTGTTCCCYATTAGGAAACACCCCGGCCGGGGCGCCGGTTCTTCCTCTCCTTGCTCAGTGCCCGTGGCCTTAACGAACACTGAGGAATTGGACACAGAGCTGCACGTTCTGGGGAYGAACACTCGGGTTTAACTCAGTGAGGCCTGTCAGATACAGAGGTGTCCAGATCCTTTGGAGGAAACAYCCCCCATTTTCTCCCTCTCAGTTTTGTGGATGAAATTATAAAGCTGGGGTAGAACTTCAGTGTCCTAACCTCCAATCCCAATCCAGAGCTTGTGAGCTCAGGTTCTTGCTTGACCACTTTTAAGGCACTCCTGTTGTCAGGGCCTCTGACCTCCTGGCCTGATCTTGCAGCACATAAATCACCACCTTCCTTACAACACGAAAACTACACAGAACGCTTATAAGTTATTTGCTACCATAAATCAATATTATTGAATGGAGGGGCTAAATAATCAGGTGTCCACGAACACCCGGAACATTTGTTTTAATTTCTAAGATGATGGTCGTTTAGTTCAACACGCTCCTAAAATCTAATAGCAGCAGCTCTGTTACACAGATCAAGACCAGTGATCAGATTTTAACTTTTGGATAACATGCATTAATAATWTCATTTGTAAACAAACCATTGCTTACAGTTTGCGTCTCTTCCTGCTTAATATGATGGCTTCTTATTTTCTTTGATCCCAGTGGCACTTGAAAGAGGCTAGAGTGACAATCCAGGTTTCCATCTGTCACATACAACATGAGCTGAGTCAAGGCCAGCTGGTCACTATAGCAAAGGTCAAGGTCTGTTGCCCACACCTATTCAAAACACAAACAGTGACATTAAAAAAAAGAGAACAGTGACATTAAAAGAACATTAAGGACCATTTCATACATGTTGGTGCACATGACTATGATTTTCTTGGCTGGCAATGATAAAGAATTTCTAGATTGGAGCAATCAAAACCTAGGTAACTTTCCAAGATAATTTACCAAAGACAACTGAAAGGCCAAGGGAAAAACAAAAGGTAGTTACCTTTACTAGGTAGATTTTAGTAAGAATTAAAGAAAGTAGATAGATGAGATTGGAAAGTATAGAGCTTGGATCGCACTGCTTATATAACTACTAAATATCGCACCTGGATTTTCCAGCTGAAGAACAGTTAAATAAAGTCAACCTTGAGTTACAAATACATGGAAAAAGGGAGGTCCCGAAGGCAAATCTAAACSGTGAGTGAAAGACCTACTCAGCTGTAGAATCTCCATTTTAAAATGCATTGGTTGTCACGGGGGCTCTGCAAAGAATTAGCAAAGAAATACACGGTCTGATGAAAGAGCGACCCGCGGCCATGCAGGATATTGCGTGGCCACGTGCCCAGCTCGGCTCCCTCACCTTCCTCACCTTCCTCCCGGGGTCGCTGCACAGRGCGGATGGGACCCGGCACCGCAGGGCTGCGGCAGAACGGTCAGCATTAYTTTACCCCCGCGCTTTTCCCATTTAAAAAGCACTTGTGTCTCCTACACCGCTGAGAAACGTTAACGCACGCAAATATCTGCCCTACAGTGGACCCCTTTAAAACAAATCTAGCAGTGAATGACTCGAATAAGGCTTTGAATAGTAAATGGAGTCATTATAAGGATATTAAGAGGTCAGGCAGTCAAGGCCTCTTGGTAAACTGGAGTTAATTTCTGAATCATATTCACATAGTAATGCCCTTTTTATAATGGTGAATAAATCACATCAGTAACAGTTGTTAATAACTAACTGCCAAGTATCTGTTGCTGTATTAAATATCCTATTTGTCAACTTAAATATTTCCTGCCGCATGGTATAAAATGCAAATCTTATGCTAATGGCTGGCTTTCCTTTGTAATAGGGGAACTTTCTCCAATTACAGCGCTTAATTTTCTTCAATAATTTATCCAGCAGCATCACTTCTGCAAGACAGGAAGGAACTTCCATATGCACTTGGACTTCTTCAGTATGCACTAACCCTCGCAATGAGCTACGCAGTATTATAAACAATATGTGCTGTAAGAGCATTACATTCATTTCGGTAAATATTAGCAAAACAACAGCACTCAATGAGTTTTGAATCTTSAAGTGGATCCTAGGATCTCAGCCAAGGCTTTGTGCCCAAATAGACGACCAGGTTACGCGACTGCTGAATATCTTAAGTTCATTTGTTTGGGTCCGACGCGTTGGACGCCCAGGGTCTATTCCTGAGCTCAGACAAATGAAGTGGTAGCTCCCAGCCCAGCCCCTGACGTCGCATCTGCTTTGCACTAAAGTCCAGAGTTTTGCTTTACTTAATGATTTTACTTTCTGGAGGTTTTGCTGCTGGGTGAACAGAGGTAGGAGGCAGGCTAGGGTGGAGATGGACCATAAAATGGGCAGGTGGAAGAAGGCTCATGGCTTGCCCGTTTATCTCCGCCTTCACCCTCACACAATTAACAGCTTGGATCAACAGGCTGTGCAGGCAGGGAGGTGTCCATCACCTCCCCTKGCCGCTCCTGCCTCTCCCCGTTGCATGAGGGACATGGAACAAGGACCCAAGGACCTTGCTGTAGGGCCATACAACAAAGATTCCTTGTTGTATGCAACAAGGCCAGGCCCTTAGCAGACTTTTCCAGTGGGTTTGGAAGTTGAGCAAGCCCAAGTCTCGCTGCTGGAGCGGCGTGAGGACCACRGCCGGGCAGCTGCTCGTGTGGTTCTTGTTCTGCAACCAGGCAGCGGGCATCTGTTTGCTGGCTCTATCAGCCTGGCACCTTTCGCCAATAATATATCAATATATATTCCCAAATGGAAAGGGGGAGCTCATTAAATTACACTAAGCACATGTTGACCATATTGAAGTTAGCGGGTGTCCCTTGAGTGTAATGACCTAAAATTAATTGCAATAAACAATGAAGAAGCACCAGAATCCTTCGTACGTGTATCTGAAGACTTCTAATGAGCTGAACTCCATCACTGACGACTCCTCATTTTCTGTGAAGAAGTCACCAAGCTCATGCCAAGAACACATGGATTTCTATGGGTTTGAAGGTGCTCTTCTGCACGCAGARCTAAACCAGTCCAGCTAGAGCTGCCATGAGCACTTGGTATGGAAAAGAACACGCGTTAAGAGATATATCTAATATTAGAGCATGGAACAGAGGGCATCCGCAGCACYAGGATCTACTTATTAGCTTAGTTAATGCCACAGCAGGCAGAAAGTGGCTGCTCWGTGACAACCGCACGTGGGTCACCTGCCTGTTCTGGTGGCACAGGGCACTGCTTGGCACTCGTTTGCTCTTGCAAGCTAAGAAAGGAATTACTCAGCAGCTACAGCCGCTCATACTAGTGAATGGATTTCAACATGTTTCCCTCTAAAGCAAGAGCAAAYGGGTGTCAAAGCTGCTAAATGCCTYGAAAACCTCAGCCGGGCGTGTGGGGGGTTGYTTATTATATGAATATATTTCCATAGTTTATAAAGCAAAGCCTGGGGAGGCTGGGCAGTTAATAACCAGCGGAGTTGGTGTCTCCGGCAGTAAGGTAGGAGCTCATTGAAGAAGATCTGAGCAAAGGTCAGGTTTAAATAAAGACCCAAGACCAATACAGCCACACAAACATGCTCAAGTCCATCCTCATTTTCTTAGGATATACAATAAGGGCACCTATGCATTTAATGTCATGTCTCAGTTGGATTGCACGGCAAATTAATGTGACACAAGCACATTTAACCTGGRATTGCAGGACTTTCACAGGACTCCCACGATCTAAATATTTCTGGAAAGATTCTCTCCCACAACTCTAATTTCCACACGTAGCAGTGGAGCACTTGTGTTCAGAAATGAAACTGGAMCAGGACTCATTTGAAGCCTGGAACCAACACAAGGTTTTTCAGACAAGGGAAAGTTCAAAGATAATCAGAGCTGGATTTTTACACCAATTTATGGTTAGAAACGAARAGTCAGTTTTCCATATTGTGCTGTAGTGAAGACTTTAGGCGTTCACAACTTCATGCACTTTAGACTAAGCTAAGAAGAGCACAGATTTAGGTTTTCAGAATCCCAGCACTGGAAAAGAGTACTCAGAAATCCATCCCGGCAGACTCTTTGTCCAAGGAAATACAAAAAAGCCTGGAATTCTCACCCAGGCTGCCAAAAGCTGCTGCTCTCCTTTGGCATGTGCAGCCTAAGAGGCTGTGCTTCACGCTAAGGGCATCTCAAGTGAATAAAGCCACAATTATAGTGTAGTTCTTTACAGCTACCATAAAAACGCTTCGGCTTTAAAACATAAACTTGAGAAGGGAAGGAAACATAAATTCTTAAACAGTTACTAAATTATAGCTTTTCTTGCTCCCCTTTAATTGTTTTATCTGCATCTAGTATTGATGTCTACATTATTGTAAAGAGCACACCTGCTATTTTTAAAGAAGTAGTTGAATGGCACTGTAAAAATGTCAATTAGTAAAATATTAATGCAACTCGGGCTTGAGAAAGGAGCTTCTTTTATTACTTTTAAAATTCGCAGAGGAATTGATCATTGCGCYGCGGAGAGGCTCTTGCCTGGCTGCCATCTAGTGGCTCTGCATGAAAAAACTTATTTTCCTGAATTTCCTGATTCTTGCCSTGCACAGCGTGAGATTGGAAGAGGGTTAAAGGAAAAGATGGGGCTCCTTTCTAGAAATAACACCCAGAAAATGTGATGTTCTGCTAGAAAATGGCTGGAGGAAATTTCAGCTGCACGTGTGGATGCAGAAGCTGGGGTCCCACCAAAGGCACCCGCATGTTCTCTATGGGGCAGCCCCAACTGCTTCATCTTTTCCTTTCCATCGTGAACCACAGCACTACACCAGGCACTTCTATTCCTAAGAGAATCCCAAGATTTTTTTTCATACAATTTCGATAGGGTCGAAATTGCTCTGTCCTCTCTCTAATTCTTTTTAGTTCTGCAAAGTATGTAAAGATTTAAAGGTATTAAACTTGATCCAGGCTTTTCTCCCTCTTGCTGGGAAAGGTGTGGGGACATRTAACCTATCAGGCCAAGGAAGAAGGTGACTTACGGCCTCGCTTCTCCAAATTATCTGTCCRCAGGTCTATGGAAGTAAATAAATTTATTATTCAAACAGTCCCACTCAATTAAATGGCCTTAGTTAAGTGCAACTACTTGACAAGTTGGGGTCTGAGAAGCATCCAGTCAATAGCATGCAAGGCTCTCGTTAGAAGGGTCAAGGCCTCTCTTGCAAAGACCAGGCTTGGAAAACTGAGTGGAAATCAGGAGTGATTTAAGTTGTGCGCTTAATTTTTCCACTCTTTTTTTTCTCCACAAAAAATATTGAAAATGGCAGGGCTCCATCTCCCTTTCCCTAGGCAGGAGATCACAGAGCTTTGGTGCTATTACACAGAGCAATACAACAGAGCACGAGGGCTGAAGGAAAACACTTACCGGCAGTAACAACTTCATATATATAAGCAGTACATCCTTGTTAACACCAATTTTCATGTGTTGTTTAAAGATTTTTTGCAGGTTTTCTGGGTAAAAAGCCACATATCTGCCCTCTGCTCATCTTTGAGTGAATACACAGGGTAATACATGTGATAACACATATTGCAGCACGAAACTGTTCAGTCTGCTAAAGCAGATATAGGATTCCACTTATTTAGCCCCTCACATTTTTTTAAAAAAGTTGTATTTATGCAGCATGTAACTGCATGAAGGTTTCAGGGTTTCTCAAGTATTTAAATACTCTTATATTACACTAGTAACAGATGTTCAAGGATATATTTAATTTTAGCTTTACTGAAAATACAGTATTTTCAGCTGATATTCTGTGTAAAATGCAGCTTTGAAAGGATGTCTGAGTACCCTCCACTTGCAGGAAACTTCTCTGAGCCTTTCARCCAGGGCATTAAAATGGGCACTTCTGAAATCAGTGGGTAAATGTTTGGAGAGCCTAATAGCATTTCTTGTTTGCCAAAAAACAGGCTTTCAGAAGCACAATCTTTTGTATAATCTCTCTCACAAGACAGATGGCATCATTAATTGGCTCAATATCTAGTTAAATTAAAAAAAAAAAAAAGGTTTAAATACTGTTAAAATTGTGGTGTGCCAAAAAATATAGGAAACCTTACGGTAGAATCAACTGAAAACAGGGAAATAAAACCAAGAGAGAATGGAAAGAAGCATTAGGAAACCACATGAAGCCTTGACTGATTTACTATGTCCTTGTTTATGCCAGGAAATGCCCCAACCTTAATAACCAAGGAAGCATTTCTGTGTGTGGGTCAACCCCCAGCCCTACTGAAGCAAATGGCAAAACTGCCACTGACTTCTGGGGCTGGCAATGTCAAACCTTCATCTTTTAGAGGCAACTTTACATGGAAATTATCCAGCCTGGCTTATCCTCAGGTCTAATTGCAACTCCCATGTAAACACATCCAGGGAGTGAGATGCAATTGTGATCCACATTTCGGTGTTAATGAGTTCTGATTCTCTGGTTTGCTATGGTCACCTCAGCCTATCGGTTACCAAAAGCTTGGTTTTAAGCCTTCGCTGTACTTAAAATGGAATTCAATTATCATAGCACTGCCAAAGAGCCTGTCTTTGCCAATAGATACCACATGCCAACTCTAAACACAAGCCCTGCACTCGAAGCCTTTGCTCACACTGCCCAAGCTGGGATTTGCAAAGATGCCTACGAGAAGCAGCCCTTGCATGCAGAGACCCATTCCACCTTGGAAAACTCCAGCCATTCKGCTGAGCTTAGCTGAGCAAAGAGACATATTTCCATTTACAGCTGTACTTTTTAAACCCTAACTGAAGGTCCTAACTGAAGGGTGCAGAAGACAACAGACTCGCTCAGATAACCGGGCGACTGCAGAGTCCGTGTCCAAAGAGCTAACAGACAGAACGGCCCATGGGAAAGTGCCTCAGTTGAACCCTTGGTGCTGAGATTTTGAATTATTATTATTATATATTATCAAATGCTAACACTGAACGTGGTGGTTGCACTCAGTAAGCACACAAACATTAGCCAGCACTAACAACTAGGATTTTACTTTCTTCAAAAATTACTTCATTTTCTTTAGCCTACAAACACAAGACCACTGCACCAGTGTCCTTCATCCAGGTGGGATTTTCTTTCTCAGTCTGGCATTAGGCTTCAGGTTTGCATAACTGTCATAATATTCAGTCCCATCGGCCAATATCAACAAAATTTGACAAGAAGGTAAAAACATCAAATGTATTCAGCTCACAAAAGATTGCTAAAATAGGCAGCTGGATAGAGGAAAGGGACTCACCAGTGATGCTGCAATGGGAAAGGCTGCAGAGTGAGCTCAGCTACAGAATACGTAGCTTAACTTCAAGACAAATCTCTAGGAAGCCTGGCTTAACTGATACTACAGCTCATGAAAATGTTTTTAAACATAATATAGTATTCAGTGATACTCTGCATTTGCTTTCTGTTGTGTCTGACTGGTGGAAAAATTTAGCAGATCACATTGAAACAAGGATATCTGATGTTATAAAASAAATGCCACAATTACTCAAGAATAGAGGAATGTCAGATGAGTATTTTGTTATAAGCTGTCATCCAGACTGATCATTAACATTCATGCGAGTAAGTAAAGGACAAAAACACGGAGTAAGATTTAGCTGGAAAGCACGTTGCAAGTTGCTAATGGAATGAGATCCATCTATTGTGAATCCTACCAGAGGCACTAATGAACAGAATGAAATGAAGGCTAGGATTTATTTTGGGCACATACACTGCAACTTTACCGCCTGTTAATACAACTTCACCTCCAAGATAGACCTTAATGAGGGAATGAGGGAAACTCACCTGCAACTACAGCTCTGATTACATTGCTCCTTTTGATCCATCCTCTTACCTGCTTGGTCCTTGGCCCTGGCAGAAGTGTGCATTACAGATGTGAAAATTCAGCTATTCCTGAGGAGCAGTGGTGGCCACAGCCCCTCTGCTTTCCTGCCACCTCTCCTAGGCAGCAGCAGATCCTGGAGCGGATGCCCTCCCGCTGCCTTGATTTATCACATCACCTCTTACGTTGTCAAAAGTCCTGATACTGCTGACTATGAGGTTTTGTTGATAGACTTGTAGGCAGGGAGGAGCAGGGTCACTGGAATGCTTCAGATTTCACCTTTTAAAGAGGTCCCATTACTCATCTCTGCAAAAGCCTCTCCTGGACAAGTGTTTATTTAGCTCCTTCTGTTCTTAGTTATTCCTGCCTGCTGGAAGTCACAGGGTGCTCCAGCACCCCAGATACTACATGGGCTTCCTASTGGCATGTGCCCTTGTAGGTAACCCAAAGCCTTAACCTTGGAGTACCATAAATTAAAATGCTGTATCGTTCAGTTTAGGCTCCCAAAAAGGCCAGCCATGTGTTTGTGCAATGTGTACATGCAGTTCACACGCCCACAGCATCAAGGCTTCAGGACTAGGAAAAGGGTGATAAACTGCAAGGTTCTATCACAGAACTGAACCTCCTAAGAGGTCCCACAGCAGCTGGATCTGCTGCTGTTCTGCTGAGAGCAAACAAGCTGCTGACTGCCCACAGGTCACACTGCAGCAGCCAGCGCTGGAGCTGGGCTGGACCCGGCTGGCGAGAAACTAGCTTATTAATAAAGTTAAAATAATCCATACAATTATTCCTTGCAGGACAAAATACAAGGGAGTCATAACTGTCAACATTYGGAAACTAAAATCCTCTCTTTGGTCTTAACCATGAAACTACCCTCTGTAATTACCACATTATTGCAGAGTGCACTTATTTTAGGTGAAGGAAAGTCATTTGAAGGTGAAAATATTATTTTCTTATACTCTGCTTTGAAAGAAACCCTGCAGGCATTGCTGAGCTGTTACTCTTTAGGCCAGAGAGRAAGATTCCTCAGGTCTACATTTTATGATGTTGACAAAGTAACAGCACGCACCTCTCCACATGCTTCCCTGCTTAGAAACTTGCTCAGAAGGGCAAAGCTTTTTCCCATTATCTGTTGGGGTCATGGAAAAGCGTAGGCAGTTCTTGACCTTTGGGGGACACAATGAAGTCACGTATCTGCTCCACTCACCTGCTGCTCCAGTGTTTGTGGATGGATGAAAGTCACAAAGTCAATGGAAAAGTAACCGAGCACTCCTTTGGACTKGCAGGTCTCTCCAATTTTTAAGCACAGGGAATTAAGGACCGCTGGATCAACAGAGCATTGCGGAATGGTAGTGCCAGATGAGCGCAGAGGACCGTCAGCATGGAGCTGGTCTCCAGATGACACGAYTTTTATGTTGCCTGTTGGTTCTATCAGCATATCCACTGTGAGGTTTGTGACGTTTTCAGAGAGCGGGAAGGCTTCTATCACACCACCTAGTAAGAAATGAATGAGCAGTTAAGTTAGCAGTAAAACTCCYATACGAAGCTCTTCTAGAGTGAACCTCCCAGCTCCTCTTGTGCTCAGCCATTGCAGACACTGCTGTGGAGGCACACCAAGTAAACAAATGCAAGGTGAGCAGCAAAGCTAGACCCATGAATCTCTTACAAGAGAAACGTGGTATCTCCACCACTCTAGCGCTGCAGCCCTGCACAGTTCAGCTGGTGGCTTTAGAGCTGCAGGTGCTTTTGAAAGCAGTTCCTGGAGCTTTATCACATACCTGATGGAACAAATATGCTCCTAGGTGGCAGGAATGAATCCTGGGCTGCCCCCTGCCCAGCTAATTGCCAGAATGGTATTGCAGGGGCAACGTGGCAACATTCGGGGGGCATTATCTCCAGCTGTGAACTACTCTTGGCATACATTGTGCTGCATACARTGATCTGAGATAAGCAGGACTGTCTGCTGATGCTCATCCCCGTGAGGAAACTGCTATGTAGATGGGAAGGCCAGAAAAGCTGACAACTCTCAGCATAGTTGCCCATAGGAAATCACAGAGAGGAGACTATTTGGCATTCTGGGACTGTCTTTCCACTGCATACAACGCCATAATGCATTTAGTTAGGATGAGCTAGGATATAATGATATATGTTAACTGGTATTGTTTTTTCCAAAAATRCTTTCAATTTTTCGAATTGCCATTGTCAGTTCAGCAGATAGAAATCTCTGAAATGCCTATATCTATTTTACATAATACGAAAGAATATAACTGCCGGGCAGATTACCACCGAAATTTACTACCCAAGCCCAAACACCGCATCTTTTTCAGGCTAAAATTGGCCTCCTAATATAGGATTTAAACATTTCCATGCAAAGCCACTCACAGATATACTGATATGTAGCAATTAGACAACACTTATCTGTGCTGCCTTTTATGGCTGACCACAGTCTTGCTTCCAAACGGAGCCAGTTGGACGGGGGCCAGCCCTGCTGCAAAGGTGCCCTGGCTGAATAAGAGCTGGCAGCCCTGCCGGGGGCTCCGCACCGCGCCAGCAAAACCACCCAGCCTGCAGACTGCAGCTCGCTGCTGTTCCTGTGGCTTGGAGAGCAAGGAATAGCCCAGCAAGGGCCTAACTGCAAGTTGGCGCCCATATTCTGTGCAGTGCAATAAAGCACAACTTCGCTTGTGCTTGCCACAAAACCTATTTGGGGGCAAAACTCCAGGCAGAAAGCTCATTTTGCTCATTTGCTTAAAGGTTACGAGCACAGTTGACTTTATGCGATGCACATATATAGCATGAAAAGTGCACGCCAGCCATGCAGGGTTCGCTACTATGGGAAGCGAACCAAGGTCTTGCAGGTGTTTCCTCACCAATACTTAACAAAAATGGAAATATGTGCACGCTCATATTAGCACCTTCCCTAATGAAGTCCTCCCCAAACGTGACAGTCTCCTGCACAGCACCCCACCCCTAAGGAGTTAATGTTTATTGACTGACAAGCATGTGGGAAAGGTAATCCAGGATTAATATGGGTTAAATGCTTGGTAGGATACATGAATGATAGAAGAGTTGCCTATAATTCATTCTTAAAAGAACATTTGAAGCATAAGGGGAGAAATAAAAGGAGATAAATATTTAAATGGGCCCAAGATTAACAAGAATATGGTATACAATATGGTATAATTACTCCTTTTAACACTTTAACAGCRACTTTGCAGTCTTATTTACCTTGACTAAGAAATGTTTGGAGGAATTTTTCCCATGTAGGGAATCGTTTCTCATTGACTGGCTGTACGTGCTGTGCTAAAAGGCCCGGCAGCTCCTGGGAGATCTTCGCCAAAGCTGGCTCCTGCAGAAACAAATTAAATAGAACCACAAGCAATTTTACTACAGAAATGAAAACTGCTTGTGGGGTGATTAAAAACCAGGCCTCCAACAGGCAAAAAAGAAAAAAAAAAGAAAAAAACAAAARGAAAAGGGGAAAAAATTAAAGAGAATGTGGTTACTGTTTACCCACAGTCAAGGAGCCTTTTTAAAATTTTTCTACTTTCCTTCCTTTTGAAAACTGTCTTTCTCTGAAAGATGATTTCCCACCTTTCAGTATAGCATCTATTTTATCATAATTGATATCAATAATTTGATGTGACAACTGAAAATGCTAAGCACTTGGCAGCTGCTCGGTGATCAATATCAGCAGTCAATAACCTGTTTTTATTTTGAAACTGAGCTTATTGAAGTAGGCATATATGCCAGAAACAGTTTTACTGACTCTCTTTATGTATAAGCTGTTACATAAGCCAAATCAAAATTCACCCTGTAGTTATAACAAATTTCAGGCCAGAATCTACCAAAGAGGTTTATAATGCAGGGGATACCCTTATTACCCTCCCCTGTCTTTATAATAAATTCCTACGTGAATTTGCATTGCTAATCTTTGGTAGAATTTCATTTATTGTGCTACAGGATACGAAGTAGCTTGTCCCTGCTTTTAAATTCTTTGCTATATTATCACACACACAAAACCACCCCATTAAATACCGAAACCAACTGCATTGCTTTTACTGTTGCAAACAGTCCCAGAAGCAGAGGAGCATATAAAGTGCAAGGACCCTGACTCGATTGCTTCAGGCTCCCTTTCCTGCTGCTTCACAAGCATTCCCTGCCTTCCCCCGGGTCTCTTTGCTTCTCCTGTCGATCCTCTCTCTCCAGCTTCCAGTGCTTCAGAAGATGACCGGCCATCCTGGGACCCCAGCAATAGCCTAAGCCACAACTGTATTATCTTTAGCTCTGGAGGAACATGGTAAAACCTTATGGATAACGTCTATAAAGAGAAAAACAAACATTTTTTTTCCAGGGCAGGGAATTTGGAGAGGTTTTGTCATGATGTGACATACCTAAAAATATGAATTCAAACCAACTTACTGTGATTTATCTACCCAAATGAGAAGGAGGCTGAGCAATGATTAGGGAGTCAACGTGGCGCATCAATATATCTTATTCCTGGTTGTGCTTCCTGTGAAATTCTGGGAAGATGACTAGGTTCATGCACAAAACCCAGTGCCTTGCAGAAAGATGACAGTGGCTTTAAAAAATAGAAGTTCAAGMAAYCTGGGAAAACGTCCTTGTGAGATCTAGCACCTAAATAGTCAAGTCGTTCACAGAGGGTGAATCACTTTTTAAGGAAAAAAAGGTAAAGTGGTTACCTTTTAAAGGTAACCACTTTTTAAGGATCAGCACCAGGAATTCTAGTTGMAGTGGGATTTTTTTGTTTGTTTGTAATTGTAAGCTCTAAAAAGGCAATAATCCTGATTATAGGGAGTTCTAGTAGACAAATTCCAGCCCAGATCCAACACTCACTCATGAAATCAAGCCTTTTAAAAGGATGACTGCTCTGTAGGGCTAATTTCATTTAAATTGGACGGTATCTCCAGCAGAGCTCACCCATGTTTTACCTCTTGATGTGGCCCCAAACAATCCAGAATCAGGCTCAACATGAGCAGAACTTTCAGCTCATCTTTCTTAGCATCAGCAAAACGACAGCAGGCCAAATGTTATTACTACATGATACAGGARTGTGTACATCCATCCAAACCTGTTTTTCCTTTTTTATAACGTGATGAATAAGCATGAAGAAAATACACCTTTCCCTCTTTCAAAATAAAATAATTTCTCACGCTGCTGCAAGCTGAATTTATGAAGGCTGCCTTAAAACAACAACAGAAAAGGACTGACCATGGGGTATGTTGAAGGAACTGAGAGATGCACTTGAGAAAGACCAGTGCACAGAAAAGCCTTTGAGAAGACAGGGATATGAACAGAAAGATGAAACAGAAATCCAAAGAAAGACCTGGGGACAGAGAGAGGTGGCAGAGCAGAAAGCGTGAGAAAGGCCTGAGGCTTTTTAGCTAAAAAGTCAGATTGAAAGGAAATTATTTAGACCTTGCAAGCAAATAGCGAAGAAAGTAATTCTAAATAAATAAACCTGAGTGAGCCAGAGAAGAAAAATCAGCAGACGGATCCTTAGCAATACAAAGGGCCATGTCGCCGCTGAAGTCAGTGCAGTTATAGCAGTTTATGGCAGTTATGCAGTAGATTATCCCTTACCCTGTCAGCGGGGCAGCTCTGGTAGCCTAGTGCAGCTGCCTGGATGTGACCTGGTCGAGCCCTCCTTGCTCTTCTCTCTTAGCTCCACCAGCTAACGTGGCAGTGCCAGGAAAGCCCAATGATGGCAGCATTTGCATTATCTCCTACTTTGSAAATTGAACTGTTATTGATATTTTTTCCCAATTCAAACAGGTAAATGCTGGTCACAACTACAATCCACCCCACTGTAGGGCACAATCTGACAGCTTTAAAACATGGAAGTGTTTTTGATGACGATATTCTGCTGGCCCTACCTACTGGAAGTTTGAAAACTGATTTAAAGACCAAGCGTTTAATTGCCAGCTGCAATTTTTAAAATTAAAAAGTGCCAATTCTGCCTTCCATGAGCCAGGAAAGCACATCCTGATAGAAGGCAGCATCATGTAAACCAGCCACCATTACCGAGTAACACAAATGTTCTTTGTATGTAAAATTGCTCCGTAAAATATTTGCTCCATCTGCTGAAGGCAGCAGAGACGATTTTCCCTGGTAGCTAATGGGCCGTTCCARGCGGGTGCCGAGCGCGACGGCGGGGCCGGCGCGCGGAATTCGCCACTTAGGCGGCATTATCCGCTCGCTCGCCGCTTCCCGGGAGCCCGGCCTGCTCCGCTCCCACTCCAGGGGCTTTTTGTCCAGCGTGGGCACATATGCTCTGCTGCGGGCCCTTGCCTTGCCTGGCAGGACGAGGAGGTTAGTTCTTTCAACTTTGCAGCACTTAAACTGCTGTTCCTTTTTTCCACGCCACATGGGGCCGCGGCTTTCTTCTAGCTCACGCCGTCGCTGCACACGCTGAGGATGGCAATGTATAAAGATCAAGCGCTCCTCCTAATTCTCATTTCAACTACATGCACACACACAAAAAAAGCAGGAAGCGGCGGCCGCCTCCGAAGCCCCCTCCCCGTTGCTGGAGCCTCATTGTGCGCCGCGCCGCTTACCAGAGCTCCATTGAAAAGCACATGTTCGCATTGTGCCCCGAACTACTCCAACATCTGCTAACAGACCAATAAAAAATAAATAAACCAGGATTGTTTAGAAAGAAAGATCCTTTCATTGCCTCCGCACGCGCCTGAGCGGGCAGCAGCAATATGGTGCTGAGATCCTTTTCTGTAGTCGTCATCCCGGGAAACGACCGAGGCAGGGAAAGCAAATAAAAAAGCACCATACCCTGTGAGAGCAAAAATCRGGCAAAAATAACATCTTAAAAGCAGTATGAGCTTGTTCGGGTATTTCTACATGTTTGCACACGGAATGTTCATTTACGATCTTGATGATTTTATTCAAGAGTTTGCTTTCCTAYTACCAAAATAATCCATGTAGATTGATATTTTGTGCATAAAAGCATATTTCTGGAGAGATGGTGCCCTTCATTTCTAGCGGTTCCTCCTGTCTAATGAGGAAAACATTACACAATTGTCTTGTTCTTCTAAAAGCTCTATGAAAATATTGCACTGTTTCAATGCAGTATTTGCAAGATTGTGACTCTGGAATGAGGATACTCACCTCAGAAAACGCAATAACTAATATTTCAGTGCATTTTTTATATATTTTAATTAGATCTCTGCAAATGCACAGTGAATTTAGATTGGTAAGATTCTCCTAATCAGTTTATTTTTCTGTATTTCAAGCTCTCTACATTTTGTAGACTTTCTTTTGCCCTCCTCTCTGTCCCATTTCCCCAGGGAAAGAATTTTAATGAACTCCAAAAGTATGATTTAAAACAGGAAAAAAGGCACCGTATGCAGAGCCCCTTCCCAGGGACCRTGTGTGAATCCCAGGGCTGCAGCACCAGGGATTTTTGGCAGCCAAAACCCCTCCTTGCGTTTCACAAGCAAAACACAGATTCCTTTTATTCCTAGGCATTGTCTATGTGGTGCTTTTTGGATTTTAGCAAAACAAACATTTTTAAAATAATCCAAGCAGGCATTTTATTGCATGCGATAACATTAACAGATCTGAGATTTCTTTACTGCTCTTGCTTTATCCTCTCCTTCCGCGCTGTTATTGCTAAAAACTGGCAGTTAAATTCAATTGATTCAAAATTTTCCGGATCCATATGGCCTAAAACCCTGGAGCTGAAGTTCTGATATTGCCTCACTGCTGTTTTCCAGCATTTGCCTCTACTCCAGTCCCCAGATGGTGGAAGTAACATTTAAACCTCCTTTCCTCTGCCTTGTACAATAGACCTTGGCACCATTTCAACTGTTTACTCCGGTAATTAACAGCACTGATACCACAACAATTACAACTCCTACAATCTTAACACAATAATGCTATGAATTAGTGAGAGCTAATGGCTGGAAGGTATAGTGGTTCCAGACTGCGAGATCTGTGCATTTTTAGAATAAAATAAAAGGTACAAACAGCACGCTTGCGGTAGACAATGATTACCTAGTAATTAGTTTACACAAAGCTTCCTATTTAATGGCAAAACGCTGTAATTAACGCGTGACAGAAAATCAAAGGGTACTTTGTAAGCATATGAAAAATTAACACTGCAGGCCTATAGTTTTATGTACTGATTAGAAGCATATTAAATCAATAGGACATACAAACCAACAGCTTGCATATCTGATGATTGTAAGGCTGCGGAATGGATATCATGGTTTTAATTTAACCGAGGGACGCAATTACCATGCTTTATTTTCCTTAGGATTTGGAAATTACCTGAAACATCACCGTGGCAGCTACATAAATGTAATAATAGACTGAATGAGATYGCCGCAGATTGCTCACCGATATGGTGAATATGTGAATATTTAGGACATTTTGTTGACAGAGCACCGTGCCCGTCCTTGTATAACTTCCAGCTTTTTTTTTTTTTTGTTTGTTTGTTCTGTGGGATATCAGGTCTTTCCTTAAGCCTTTCTTTCTCTTTTCCTATTAAACACCACATCAAGTGAGAAGAAATTTTAAAGGCCTATCAAAATGCTGTAAATGGATTTTTTTTTGGTTGAATTGTCAGAGTTTTTGGCCCTCTTCAGGCAAGAAAAAATATCACACCTGCAATTGCGTGTGCACAAAAGCAGCAGCAGCAGAGGCCACTTGTGGAAGGAGCCTCGCCTGGGCCCCATGCGGTTGCACCAAGGCCAACGTGCCGGCCTCCACTTTTTCCTGCAGTTTCTGCAGTATTTGCTGCATTGCTTTAGAGCAAAGCTGCTGATGTTGCAAAAGGGGACAAAAAAAAAGGGGTGAAAATGGCTATTAGAAAGAGGGAAAAAGAACACAACTTGAGGACTCTATAGTGTTCTGAAATTATAGCGTTCCGGCAATGCCAGGTTTCCAAAATTAATTCTCTCACAGTACAATGACTGGATTTGTTTATAAACATAAGCTCTTTTCTCTGAATTCTTTGCTTCAGCAAAGAAACATTTTTAGGAAATGAAACTCATTCAACTAGTTAAACATCTCTTCCTCACTATTCCCAGATCATCACTSTTTATCTAATTACTTCTCATAGGACTTCCAAATTTTTACCARTTACCCTCAGTTTTAAGATACAGCCAGCATTTTATCTTGTCCTTTCAAATTGTAATTTTCCAATAGAAACCAATTGCTAAGCCTACACCAGAGTTTGAATATGGCTTTTCCGACACTGAAAAATTTTGGGGTTCTGTTTGTTACCACCTTCTGAAAGCAGATGTGGAGCTTCTGTTGCTAATTTTCATGAACTAACCAGGATATGGTCTATGTGAAAGAGAACTGACCCAATACTGCGATGTGGTTGGAGATGGTGAGATTCAAGCACTGCAACATTTGAAATAGCAGGTTACCCATGTCCATTAAAAAACCATGCCATTAAACAGTTTTTCTTCTACAACAGGTATCTAATGGAAAGGGTTTTCCCTCATGCAATTGTCCTAAACACAGCCTATATTATTTGTTCACTTACCTTTGTAAGAATTACTTTTTCTGCTACACCTCGACTAATTGAAGCTTGAATACGTATAGTAAATAGATTGGAAAATCATGATCTAATGGCATAAGAGCATTTCACACAGCACRCATGCTTTATAAGCATGGGTTGAACAGGCAAAATCTGTGAAATAATGTGCTTCCTTCAACACCCAACTCATYGCAGAGCACAGTTAACCTGTTGAGATGTTTCAGGCTTACTGATCTTTTCCCGCATGAGCCAGATTCTCATATATTTTGGCCCTGGAGAACGGTGCTCCCCACAAGGAGCTCCCTCACTGCAGCGTGAGCATTTGTGCAGGATGTGGCTTCTTCCCATGGATTCCAACTAGAACCAGGTTTCAGGGTGAGGCTTTTTGCCTCTTGGCAGCCCTAGCAGTGCAGAGCAGGATGAAGGCCTCACARAGCCATTCTGCAAAATTTGTGAATTTAGCCCTTTTTTTAGCCGCAAAATAACTGTTCACATACCCCTGATGCTACACTAAGGCAACACAGCAAAACAACATTGATAATCTTGCCCTGCCTTTTTGTTTACCCAATGTTATGGTTGATATGAAGAATCTAAAAGCTCATTTTCAGAGAGAATTGATTCTTACACAATTCAAACTCACAAGCTACCTTATTTTTAATCTGTTTCCTAACRCACACCAACGAGAAAAATCTGGGTATCGTGTCTTAAACTGCTATGCAAATGATGCTATTTGTAAGTATTAACATAATTTAGTGCTCACAGTCATATTCTCATTTCTAATAATTCTACCAGAATGGAGAGTCTTTTCACTCCACTCTTAGCCTGCAGGATAGTCTTTCATCAAGAAGCTGAATTTTTTAATAACCTGCCAGCATACGTTTTGTATGTGGGCGCCTATGCCAATGACACAACGTCTTCATTATGGAAAGAAACAGGTCTACATACTGTAATAGGACATTAAAGCATGCCTGTGCTCATAAACTAATGCTTTGATGTTTACATGTGCATCATTACAATGGTTTTCTGTAACAAAGGATGATTTTAATCCTCTGCTCTCAATAGTAACACTCAGYGGAGACTTCAACTCGTTATATATAAAAAAAGTCTCCCCCTCTACAAAAGAGAGCTCAACTTGGAAGGCAGAAAAATGTGAACATTCCTATTCAAACAAGATGCTCGGAATGGCAGCAAGTTTGGCTCTTCTGGCTAAGCCAACTGGAATACCAGTCTGGATTTATGGAAGCTTTCCTGCTGACTGTCAGAAATTGGATCAAATATATCATTCCATACACTTTCCAACTTCCAACAAATGTTTAAGGGCTTCTGTAGGGTCGAGTCCTGGCTGCAACAAGCTCCACTTCAGCACAGTACAAAGGATATTTGTAAAATTTTTTTTTTTTTTTTTGTGAAAAACCCAAGGAAAGCCAGTTGTCATTAGGCCCTTTATTCAAAGCCTTTTAGCTATGAAAGAATTAAAATGGTAGAGAAATAGGAACAGTAAAACTAACATCAGGTAATATGACTTAAATATAGCCCCAGACGTGATACAAATTGTATTTTATCATGTATTTTGCTCGTACCTTATGCCTTCTACCATGGTAGAAGCAGGATCTGGGCATATCCTGTGTGTACCCAGACCTACTCAGTATTGCTTGGACTTGCACAGAGGGAAGGATCGTTAGTAGGTRGGAGAAATTGTACCTTAAGTTCTGTGTTGTAATGTGGCATTATGTTGTAGCTGTCAAAAGCCAAATTATCAGCACAATTTGAAATGTTAATATACAATATAATTCAATCAAAAACTGTAAACATTTTGATGGAATTAAAAAATCAAAACAGCTATAATGACTTGTTTATGTAAATTTAACAATTCTTTCCAGATACATTCCTTCTGGCTTTAAAACAACTACACTACAAATGAATTTGGCACAATATACAGAAATATCAAATGGTTATTGAAATGAACACATTTAAATACCAATGAATACTCAAAATGCAAATAGTTCGCTCAATACCAGAACTAATGAAGTTAGCCAGATTTGTGATCTGCTTATTCAAAGCTCCACATGAAGCTTTTTCTGTAGTCGAGATGAACCATGTTATAATCTCCTCCAGTTATAGGATGTCTCTCTTTACCTATACATCCACTATAGTGTAGTTTATAGAATTGTAATGATCTCCGAGACCCCAGGTGTTCTGTCTTATAAGACTGAAAATAGCCACCAGGTTTAAAAGTTATTAGTAAGGACAAATATACAGAAACAACAATCCTTAGGAAGCCAGATTAAAAAGTGATCAGTTTGTATCTGGCCTCAAACTGATCAGTATTGTTCAACTATATTAGTCTAATGTTTATTTTAGTAAAGCCAAGTTTCTGTAAGGTTCTACCACCTATATAGTTTAATATATATGCCYTCCCTTTGGGCAAAAACACTAAGATTTTTGTGTTACTGCATATGAATTAAACAGTATAATGTCCAACTTATTCCATCACCAGACATTCACATATATTCTGGAGTATTTACCTGCCTTTTGAATTACAGTAACAAGTTCGTGGGAACAAGCCAGCCTGGTTCTATGGGGCAGACAGGACATGCTGCTCGGCTGTTACTTACGTGGGCCCACTTACAGCTCCAGGTGTCCGGGCCGTGTCTCTGCCGCTCCTTGTGCAGCCAGGGGTAGCATCTCAAGTGCGAGATAACGTCACAGAAGGCAGTGCCATCACCTCCACGTTCATCGTTGGCTTTGAACAACCAGCGCTGCACTTCCATGTTGTCCACGATCAGCTGGCTGAGGCTCTGAATCATCTGCGGATCAAGGTGTTTAGACATAAAATTTATTTTGCGCTTTTGTGCTTGTGTCATTTTCCTTCAGACTCCAGGACAATGTGAACTATGGTGAGAGGTGAACTATGCAAAGAGGAGCCTCCCTCTTCAGGCTTCTTTGCTAGATGAGGATCTCGGGTTTTGGATAATCAGTGCAGCTCAATGAACGTTCTTGACAGGGAATAATACTGGGGGGACTCGGCTATTTGCAAAATCTGAGGAACAGCTGTGCCAGATTCTAGCATCCGCAAAACATCTGTGAAACCCTCCTACTGTAGAGCATGTTATATGGTTATAAATACACGAAGGCATTATGAGGCTTTTTAAAAATGGTGCTGCTTATTTATCTGTACATGCACAGAGATTTACATGACTTTAAACTGCCTTTTGCCCAGCTGGCATAGCATGCAATTAGCTCTTGGAAACGGTGAATGCCTTTGAACCCACTGGAAGTAGGTTCATTATCAGATGTTGTTGCATTGCATGTATTTTGAAATAGTTTGTTTATTTTTTCCTTGCTTATTTGGGGGGCTTTGAGCATAAATGGAATTTGTGAGTGTTCCTGACGCTATTATTTGTGGCTTTCGAGAACCCCTAATTGTGTTTGTCTTTATGACTCCCCTACAGTAATGGAAAGGATCGATAACATTGTAAGGACTGTACCAAACCAAAGAGTTATATCCTGTCTTTAAGCGAAAATTGAATTGTACTTTAGTATAGTGTCATCTTTCTTTGATTATTTAACCAACAAAGTCAATATTTCATACAAGCAAACAACAGAAGTAGAACTTTTATAACGCTACTGTATGAATCAAAAGTATTAGATTCATATAAATTATTTAACAACAAATCAAAAGCTTGTTGTTTTTCAGATCATTGATCATGTATTTGTTTATTCCTACTACCGAGGTTGCAATACATTTGTATATTTGAGATTATTTTCAGTGCTAAAACTGATTAATAAAAAGCAAAGCAATGTGAAAAAACCTCCCTCTAAGCAGTAGGAATGCCTGCAAATAATTGTCTCGAGTATTTTCCTGTGTTAGTTGCAGGACTGCTATAAAAAATACTTAAAAAAATCCACCCAATAGATCATCCTTAGACATATCATTGCAAATTGAAGTATTAGCTTACAGAATGACACATTGAGCCTCTGAATGCAAAACAATCATATATGTGAAATGAATACACTATAGAAGACTCTTATGCCTTCTTATTGCTATTAAAAATCAGAGTTTAGTAATATTTCTGTTCTTTTTCTATGGCTGGTACTAACCATATAGGTGAATTTAGTAATGAAAAGTTAAGTACAATGTGTAATTTCAGTTGGAGATACACTCAGTGAACCTGAATTTGAAGAAGCTGCTTTCCTGAACGTGTGAAATTCTCCTTTCATCAAACACTTTGCTTCCCAGAAATCCCTGTTGTATTTTCAGTGGTGCAACCCCATTTCCTTGAGGCCATGACTTTCTCCACGGCTCCAAAAGACAAGCTATGAATGAACTAGCCCAAAAGGCCCTATGTATCCTCAGAAAAGAATCCGAGGAATGCCAGAACAACCGGATAACTTCTTGATTAGGATATGGATTACTTTTAACTGGTGAAATAAAAGAGAATAATTAAAAAAAGGAAACTTTATACCTGATTTATGCAGTCTAATCAATCCAGTTTTACAGTTCTGCAGGTAGAGAGCAGTGTGCATCCGCGCTGGTGACAAGCAGCCCGTTTGCTGCCCCACGGCAGAGCGCGCCCTGCTCACCTGCTCCGTGCTGTAGATGTCGGATTCTCCCGGAGGAGTCGGCACACGAGCACTGTCGAAGACCCGTTTGCTTCCCGACTTGCTGCCGTAGAGGCGGGCGACTTCTGGAGCCGAGCCCAATATAGGCACGTTCAGCATGTCGGCCACTGCCAGGTCGTCCTGGTGGGGCACCCCTCCGATGATGTAGGCATCCCTGCCCTGCAGGAGAAGTTTTATTTTTCTGATCGTCTTGGGACTGTACTTGAGCTGCGTGGCGAGGCACATGTGATGGCTCTGCATAAAGACAACATCATTCTTGTTAAAAGGTGCTCTTTTCTATTCCATAAACCTAATTTATAATGTTGCACACAATAAATACATTATTAATAGCAGGCTGGGTTATGACCTATCCTGTAGCTTAGCAGTTTAAATTGATAAAAGCTGTTGGGGTGAGGCTCCATAATCGTGCACATCTTTAGTGTGCTGGAAATGGGCTCACTGGGAATAGAACTAATTACTACACATCTGTATTTATTTGATCCATGCGGAATTATCCTTCTGTCAGTCGGCAAAGAAGCTGGTGGCCTTTGGATAATAGTGATTCATCTCAGCAACACTGCTGGCACGGTTTAACTCTAAAGCGTCTAAAAATCGATACGAAAAATGAAGAAAAACCCCTATAGCAGGGAACGTATTTCACCATATAGCTCAGCAGTATTTTAAGTGATTCCCTGAGAATAAAACACTTTGATTTACAAAGCCTTTCACTGATCACATTAAATTACTCGGGATATACATTTCCATTATACAGTAGGTCTGAATGCTACTGTAAACTCAGGTGCAGAACACTCGGAGAAGGGAGAGAAGCTTTTTGTTAAGGTACAGGTGTTTCAACTTTTTAGAAGCATTTTTCCCATTTTTTTCTTAAAAAAAAAAATCTATTGCTGGACAAGCTGCTCCAAGAGGCCATATCATGTATATTAAAACTAAGGGCACAAGTCAGGGTAGGTCAAGCCTCAGCAATATTTGCTACAACACATGCTATGCATCATTTGCAGATGACCCAGATACATTTTCCAGAGGGTATACAGGTGCACCGGATCACACAGGGATGGATATTATGGATATTACAAGAGATGCCCATTGCAAAAGATGGCCATAAACAAATCGTAACAAAGACTTCTTGACATTGAGATTTCATCTAATCTAGACCCCAAAAACCACATGAGTTCTCAGCATAGCTTAAATAATGAGCTAGGGATTTCCAGGATTGGGAAACATAGATTAGTTTTCTTCAGAGTCCTAAGTGCTCCTCCATGGGGGACTGAAGTCCTGATCCCATTTCATGGGTGAGGATGACTGTGCATCGGAGGMGGAGGAGCCCCTTGAAGTGGACAAAAGGAATCTCTTGTGTCCCTTCCTCAGGGCCTTTTGTGCCAGAGAAGGTCCCTCTGTGAAGGAGTCAGACACTGCAGGGAGATCTGAGCTACACATCAATGAGAACTTCAAACATGAAAAGGGAGTCCCTGAAGCTGCAGGAGAAAAGAGAGCAAATGTGGCCTCGAGTCTTTTTTCCACTGCAGGGTTATGGAGACACTGTCCATGTTAGGATTTGGTTGTTTCCTTCCTCTGGAGCGCTGGGGTAAAGGTGGGAGCCTGGCCACATTGCTGGACTTGCCCCAGAGCTCGGCCTAAGAACGGGATCAATTCCCAGCCCCGGTCACTCGCTCCCTGGGGGCACGAGCGGTGATGTAGGGAGGAGGTTTGCTTTGTGCCTCCCAATAATGGATTTTACAGTTAATTAAGGAGTTTGGGAAGCAGGCTGTAAAATAAAGTTCCCTCCTGCTTTGCTGGCAGTGTGGCTGCCACCATAGACAGTGGCAGCAGTGGGAGCAGGTAGGAGCAGGAGATCTGAGGAAGGGTAACTCGTAGCCAAAAGGCAAGTTCTTGGCACTCAAGCTGGTTGCTTTTGCAAAAAGTCCTTGAGATGGGAAAAGTTGAGGATCAGATGCAGCATGATGGGAAAAGCTGCTGTGACAAATATGGACTTGCTACTGGCTCTGAATTAGCATCACTTAACCGGTCTCACCTCAGCCTGGCTGCACAGAGATCACTGGAACGGGCACGGAGCACCAAAATCAAGGCTTAAAGATGCCCATGTTCTCCCAGACCCTCTCTGTCTCCCCCTGCACACACAAGGGATGGCCAAGGCTGCCTAGGTCTGTGTTCTTTTGCCAACCATTTTCCCCCAGAATTTCCCCCAAACAGCTAGGAAGTTGGTTAAGGCTGATTTGTACGTCTGGAATAGCTCGTGGAAGCTTTCTAGAGATGGCCTGCACATTATCACACTTTAGAAATAACTTTAGATACATTTATGTACAACAAAACTCAGATGAAAGACACTGAAAGGAAACCTAGAGAGCTGCGTTCACTACACAGACGAAGGGACAGCCAAATTCACAGTCACTGAAGCCAATGGGTGACTTGTATCAATTAAGACTAATCAGCACAGATTCTTCCTTACACAAAAGACATCCTGTATATATATAGGACACATTGGTGTCCATAGTGCTTCAACAGAAACTGGAATGTCTAAAAATGGTCTGCTTTTACATGAACAATATTTCATCCAAACCACTGTGACCAAACATCAGTTGGTAAGTGCACCTTCTATTCCTGGCTAGTGTGTCTGTGTTGATCGGCCCATAAAACAAAGGCTTTAGGATTATTTTTTTGGGGTGTATTTTACTTATAAGGTTCTTTATAGCTCCTGACATGTGCCTAGCACCAGAGAAATGAGCTAGTATCCAGAGGAAAAAAGCTAAAACTGCCGAAGTTCAATGGAAGCAAAACAACCAAAAAACATATCCCTGGTGTTTAGCAAGGATTTATCAACCAAGCAACATATTTTACAATACAAAGGGCCAAGTTTTGGCTCAGCACAGGCATATGCAATGTCAGTAAGTTCCTGATGTCCAGATAAAAGGCTAAAGAAAAGCCAGCCCTTAAAACTCACATAGTATATCATCACATTCTGAGGATTTAACTCTAGCTTTAGAGCAAAACACATACGTATGTAGAGAACACAGTCTTAACTATGGCAAAACTAGCAGACAGCTCTGAGTCAGTAGTTGCATACACCTAAGTGCTTTGCTGAACAGCAGACCAAGAGAGCTATATTTCAGAAGTAATATATATTTACTAAGTAGAAAAACCTTATTTTTTTAAAAACTTTGAAGCCATTAATTTCAATCAAAATATGTATAAATAATGATACAAATACTTATTTATCAAAATGCCTCAGAGAGGGATATATTTTGAAAACAGGAGGAGGGCTCTGCATGTAGACCCTAGAGAGATAAAACATATCACAAAATTTCATAAAGGTCAAATCTCAGCTAAGATATCGTGGACTTAATATTTACAGCATATACCTCTTCACTGTATAGTAGCTTCAGTGCACTGCAGTATTTTTAGAAATACTGTAATAATATACAGTAATTTGGGTCTTTTTTAGGCTGTGTTCCAGCAGGTGGATTAAAAAATGGCTTGACTGGTTGAAAACTAATATTTCTGTRTTTTTGTAGTAGTTACAAATTCTGTTCCCTATAGAAGCTCTGAATAGGATTTCCTTCAACAAATACTACAGACACATGAATGACTAGATGCTGGGCTGCCCAGAGATAAACTTTGAGTATTAAGAATGGTTTATTGCTGTGATTTGCTTAGAGATATAAATCTATCAAGTTCACAGTCCCAAACATATACTACGAAGAGGCAGCAGTCTATGGGTAGCTAATATAAGACTATCTCAACTAAGTCTATAAAGCTAAACTGGGATATTTATTTCCAGTGCTCTAACTAGTAGTCTAATCAGTAAAGCTCTTAAACTTGCAATAATATTTCACTGATGTGTACCAGAGCGTTACAAGTTATAAAATTTCCAATTTAATTTTACTGCATCCCTCAAGCTGTAGTAATTAGAAGACAAACTCACAGGGAAGCTGTTTATAGCTTCAGGGGTGAGAATTTTGAACCTGTCCTGCAGGTCACCCATGTCCTCAGGGTTCCCAGATCTAACAGCTGCCTGCAGACCCAGGAGTTTATTGTAATACTGCAGTAACTCCTCACTCAGATGAAGGGGGCAGATGTAGATGACGTCCACGTTGGCATCTAAAACAAAGGGGCACAATGTTCATTACTGGCAGAAAGGTAGGCTCCATTCAGAACAGCGATCTGATCATCCCTCAGCATGGGCTCACAAACAGCGTCCTTGRAAGAACACGGGAAATAAAAACGGGATCAGTAATTCCCAGATCTTCATGGTTTAACTGCTTTGCTTTTTCTGTGCTTCAGCATTTCTCTGAAGACAGGTCAGCAACCCAAAGAAATAGCTAGTTTTCAGAATTCAATCTGCAGAACATACTGGGGGCAGCTTTTTGAAAGTGTTACAGGGGGATTTATCTGCGCGACTCGCATTAACATCAATGGGAATTGTGCACTGCTTTAAAAATATATCCCATTAACTTCAGTAAATTATAAAACCGAGCTATTAAGTTTAGAAAGCTGGTGAAATTGCAATTTCATACTCCGCCTTGATTTTGCATGGCCTGATCCTATTCTTGTCCYGTCCACATAAAAGCTCACGGTAGGATACCATTAATAACCATGGCTGAGCATGTGAGTGTGCAGATTAGCTAGCTAAATACCACAGGGTGAGAATCTGCTTTTTTGCATGTGAAACCACTTGGGCTGAAAGACAGTGTACACACACTTAGACGTGAGAAAGTAAAAGGCATTAATATAAGTCATTTTGGAAGATTTAAACCACTAGGTTCTTCTAAAATAAGAATGTTAATAGATGAGCTAATGAATTAATTGGCCTTGCAACATTAACAGAACGTGCTGCCAAAAAACCCTCCTAGATTTTGACCCCGCTCCTGCCAAAAGTCGGTGGGATATCTTTCATTGTCTTTACTGGGCACAGCAATAAGAGCTCTGAAAGTGCCAGGGACAAATGTTTTTAAATGGGAATGAATCAGAAGCAAAGCAAGCACTGGAAATAAGGAAAACCCGACCCTGACAGCAAAAGGATTGGGATACCCTCCTGGCTCACTTGGTTTGCAGGGAAATAACCCACACTTGAAACATGAGGCCAGAATTTTGACTAAAGCACTGCAGCCTCTGACAGCCAGCCCCACGCCCCAGCCTTAGTGGAGCCTTTGTATCACACAGATCAGTATGAAACAACTTTTTAACTGAACAAAAACCACCAGATCTTTAGTCAATATTAAGCATTGCATTTTACTCAGACTTGCAAAATCAACCTGAAAATTTATTAGCGAGGGAACAAAAAGCTTACCCCTGTTGGCTGTAATGCTGAAAGCGCTGTCAAAACTGGCAAACCCGAGTGCATTTGGTGAATTAAATGCTGCAGAACAGTTTACTACTCTAACACTACCCTATAAGCAGATACAGAAGTCTGCTTTGGATGCAGTGGGGCTCTGGAGACAGATTAAATAGTAGCAGGTCACATCAAGCAAGGAAATCCTTGCAAAGAAAAAGAAAACCTGTCTGGTAAACGCTAATATCCTTTGGCCAGGCACAGGTAAAACATGTGATGTAGTTAATAATTTAGTCAATAATTGAATAGTTTGTACCTTACTTATGATCTGGCTTATATTCTATAGCAGAACCATTTTTTATGTTCAGAGATTTAATGGTGAGAAAGAATGCCTGTATAATGGGTTGACTTTGTCCCTTTAAGTGTCTAAATATCATTTTAGAGATTACAGAAAAACTATGTTAAAAATTTGAAAAAAATAAAAAKGTACTACAGAAAAACAACATTAGCGCCCAGATAATATATAAAAGCAATTACATTATTATTTTAGGCAACTGTAAATTTCTACATCTAATACATTTTTGTTACAAACTTACTCAATGGCATTTATAAAATAATCATGATACTGAAATATATATGAATGATGTAAAGTATGTCATTCCAGGGAGCCAACGAAGCTGGTCACTGACAAATAACGTTCTTAATTGCTTTGYTTAGAAGAGGACTGTCATTCTAGTAAAAACTTTTTAATATATGCCTCTTGCCTCAACTGCTAATTAAAAAAAAWGGTTTAAATAAGAGCTCACTCTTTTCCAGCACATCTTTCTCCCCATATGGGGCTGAGTGCTCATAGCAGAATTAGCTACCTAATTTTGTAGGACACCAAGCACTTTGGCTGGCTCGTGGTGCTCAGCGTGCCACAGGATCAGGCAGCTTTACCTTAGCACTGAGTCAGAAAGAATCAATAGGCTCTTCTTATGAACAATTTGGGCAGGAGCAAATAGCACAGTAGATAAATTACTTCTGAGGAGGTGTGTTCTCTATATTCAGTATTAAAACAGCAAGAAAGTCCCCATCAGTCACTCGCTTTTACTCGCAAATATGGGTAAATAACAATCAAAACACAGGCAGGCACCAGCTCATAACGTACCCAGTATGTCACACAGCCTTCCCATCTGCAAATTCTGCTGAAGAGCAAGATCAGGAATATGCTCACGGATGCTCTGGGGATACCCTGGAAAACAAGCAGAGCCCACCTCAAATCTATTCTAAATCCCTGKCGTATATTTKATATATAYGCATATATAYATTTTAGATAAAAGAAGGTAATAAAAGTATTTTAAATGCCAAAAGTGGTATTGCATAAAATGCATCATTTTTATGAATTCATTTGATTAATGAATTGATGTAACATTATTTTTGTATGATAAAATTCTAAATAAAGACCTAAACATTACAGGCTTAGAATAATTCAAAACTACAATCATTTGAATATTTTAAGCTGATTAAAAAAATTATCATTAAGTGAGAAGCCCGGTAGAGTGTGGTACTTYTTGTTCTTCAMAGAGATAAAWGAAAGATTTCATTGAAGAGAAGTCTCAGTGACACCTGATTGCTCTGCTATAGACATAAACCTGCTTTGGCCAGAAGCCAGTGGAGTTTTGATTCCAAGAACCAGTGCTTTAGGTGCCATATTCGAGCAAAGCAGACCCCGCGAGGTGGGCAGGAGCTGGCAGCACCGGAGCACCGGGATGTGCCCGTGTGTCCGGTGTCACCCTGGTGCTCCGATAGCTGCTCCACGGCTGCAGCCCTCGCACAGGGACAACCCAAKAACCTCCTTTCCCACCTCGGCAGCGCTGAGAGGCCACCGAGCAACTTCCTGCCCTGTTTACGACAGTGAACGTGCAGTGACTTCAGGGGAAGGATCCAAGCTTGCACAGGGACACGGGTAGGGAGAGTTATCGAAGTCCTAAAAACAGCCGAGTGAATTAATGGCAAAGGGCTCTCACGTCCTCTTTCAACCTCAGTCGTGACTTAATGCCCCTGAATTGCCATTTTCCTAAATAAATTTTGCTCATCTCAAAGCATCTTCCCTCAGCAAAGAATCCAGAACAATTCCCAGCTTGCCTTTGGAAACAGGTAGCAGGATGAAGCCAATGGTTTGAAGGAGGAAGAGGACAACAGGTTGGCCAGGACACAGGCACCTTGGCCCCTCAGTGCTCGGGATAGATCCAATAAATAACACTTTTCCCACTGTACTTGGCATGCCTACAGTATAACTGAAACTGCTTTTATAAAAGAAATCTAGTTTTTGATTTGGTGAAATAAATGGAAAGGTTTGTTCCTCGCAGCAGCGTAATTTGATCCTTCGCTTTCCCTTCCACTAGATTATTTTCAGAAACTTGACATGAGGCTGAACTTGTTCTCAGAATGAAAAATGCTGAAAAACCCAGTTACGGGTGTGGAGAGGAATTCCAATAAACTGAGCTGTGAGAGGAGAGCCAGCCTCGGACTTGCCCTTTCCGCAGAAGCCAAGGCAACGTGAGCAGGGAGTTTCAGGCTCTGCTTTTGGCTAACAAGACCAAAGACAGAAATGACTAWGAGCATATTGCCCAACTTCTGACTCTTGATGCTCATCCCTGCCCCATTTTGGTAARTTACACACATTTTTTTATGAGAATCCATAACTCAGGCTTTAAAAAAAATCAAATCCCACTGAAATCAGCTGGCATTTTGCATATTTAGTCCTCTTAGACCGTCAATCACACAGTATTTGCTCAGGTTGTCCGGCCTGCTACAAGTCTCGTCAACTACACAGGGTTATTCTGATGTTCCTTAACGCTAAAGAAAAGGCAACACATTTCAATATCATCGCTTAGGTACCTACCAGTCCTCTTCCAAAACAAATATCACGAGGTACAACAGATGAAAAGCATAAATAGAGAATACTTGAACACAAACTACTTGACACG
>NW_020455488.1:4597079-4754579 GCF_003342845.1 Nothoprocta perdicaria | reverse complement strand
TAATGAAAAGGAGTGGTTGAAAAATAATTGTAAGAGCTTTAAAATCTGTAGGCATTGCTATTAGACCCTCTGCTCAGCTGGCTCACCCTCCCATCCATACCACAGCCAAAACTTCAGGTTCACGTGCTTAAAAATGTACAACATTCATCTAGGAACTGACCGGGATTTTCAGAATGAACAGAAGCCAAATCCTCCCAGGGATTTAGAAATCCAACTCCSATTCAAATAGGAGACACGGGAAGCCTATGCATGTCTTGATATACTTGGTACGATCTAGAGTTTGACCAAGTACTCATTAGTCAGCTGCCTTCTTGGGAAATAAGAGAGACTGAAAGTGAAGTTGTACAGGCAACTGATGGGCGTTATCAACCCTCTGCACTCACCTGCAACTGACTTCTTGTGCTGCTCGTGAAATTCATGGAGAGGAGCTGGTTTAGACACAACAGGAGATGACTGCAGGGTTATCTTTGCTGCTGGAGGGATCAGCCTCCTTTCAGTCAGGCTCAGAATACCTAGAAGGTGATGTTACTGAACAAATCATTTACACTCCAGTTAGGAACTAAAAAAATTAACTGCAAGAAAAAAATTAATGTCAGACTCAAATTCTTCCAATTCCAATCAAAACTAATAAAAAAGCAGTGATTTTCTTTCAATGATGAAATTCAAGGGAGGTAAATTTTGCCTATAAATGTTGACACATACATAAAATATATTGTAATAATGCTGTTCGGAAGGARCAGGGACTTGCAGAATAGCAGTTTAATATACAGAAGGTATTAGAACGAACTYGTGTAAACCACAACCTAGTAATGATTATGGAGTGATTGTTAAAATAGTCCAAGTATAGAACTTACTGAGATCGAATGAGCAATAACCACATATTAATTATGTCTGTTTAATCTGATCATTTTATTTAGTCAAGAATTCTCTCACACATAATTACTCTTCACAGGAGAAGCTGAACTCTGCACAATGCAAGATAACTGGTTCAGGGAGGAGGGCGCTCGATGCACAACGTTGTCCTGAWGATCTCTGCTGTATGTGGTAGGTAAGTCACCTGAAGCTGGCCTCTACCCTTGGCAGCCTTGGAGATCCTAATTGTTACAGGTTTGGAGGTGCCACAAAATCTAATTACCAGACACATCCTTCAAACAGCAAGCCAAAACGCATTTGTGAAATACATCTGGTGTCTGATAACACACTCACCTTTCTTTATATCATCTTCAAGCAAGGGTAAAGGAGAATCCATGTGGTGAAAGGCAGGCAAAACCCAAAGGTTGCTAACTGTGCAACCCTTCACTATCTTCTGATTACACATCTGGAAGGAACAGAATTGTCCTTTAACAAACAACAGAAATTCTGAATTTGCAGAAGACAAAGTTTTCTRCTTAYRTAATAYTAAATAATAAATACAATTTCTGCTATGAATAGTTTCATTAARGTTTAATAATGTAGCAGTACAAGCRCTAATTTTACTACTTAYGAACATGTTGCAATATTGTCTRCTGTCATTAGTAATTTAAAATAAAGTTAATTAAATCCAATCAATGTMTTGTGATGTCTGCTATTCACAAAGACTGCAGGAAGTTTGCTCAGTTTTCATGAGTACAGTGTAAACATRGAATTTCTTGACAGAGCAGCCCTTGAAATGTGTGCACAGACACCAGGAAGCAAGAATGCACTTTCAAACATGTAAATARATCTTTACTAAGAACAATATTAATAAAATTGAGATATACACAACTGCTCACAGTAACTATCATAGACTTCTGAAGTTTAAATGCTCTTTAATTACAATAGTGACATAGCCTGTTAATGTGATGGGGAAAGAAGTGCCACACTAGCTGTGCTAATGTAGGGATTAAACTTCCTTCCCCTCTCAAACAATCCTCATGTTTTTACAGGCCAGGAACTGAGACAGTGACAAATGTGACTTTGGATAGTGACAACACATTCTTAATATGAATATCATCCCATATGGAGAGAATATACAAGAACAGATCACAATTTCATAAATAGCCATGAAACTCAATAGGAAAGTATGGCATAGTTTTGTGGATGACCACAGATGGAATAGGCTACCACCTATTCCATTAGGCTAACAAGAGAAAATCCTACGTTGGATAGAAAGCTTTGAGCCTAATCCCATGTGCTGACCAGCTCCTTGATTTGCCTTGTTAAAAGATAGKTCCTTATGAATGACAAATTAGCTTAAAATAATACTAAGTACATAAAATCTGAAAGCTAAAGAATATTGGTAGATCTACAAAAYACGAATAATAATACTTGCCTCCTTTATAAAGCAAATCAGGACTTTCTGGTTTAAAATATTAAGTTTTAAATCATTATTATACTTGGGTACAGCTTTTAGTAGAATGGATCCAGGCCACRATTTGAATCTTTGGGCACTGCTGTTTTGTAATTAGCAAGTAACATCAACTTCATAAAAAGAAAAAGGCAATTCTAAAGAACTGTTTGTAATTCTAATAGGAAAATGGAATAGATCAACATAAACTATGATACTTTTTCCTCCAAATTTCTGTAATAACACTGTCCACAAAAAAGACATTAGGGATATAGAAAATATGCAGGCTTCATCAGAACAGAGTCTTTCAAAGAAATCACAGGTGCTTGTTTTAGTTATGGCCATTAGGGGCATTATGCTTTAAGGGATCTAGACATATGAATCTCCATGCCCTTGYGTTGCAAGAAAATGGCAATAAGCACATAACAAAGATTAACTTTATACCAGCCAGCACATATGAGGAAAGAGAACAATAAACCAGTTTCCTACTCATTCTCAGGTCCAGCAGTTTACTGAGGACACAGCAAAAATATAAAAAGAATAAAATTTAATTAAATAGYGACTCCATTTACAGGCTATTGCTGTTGTATCAGTAAAGCAGCACGGATTTTACTACTGGCCAGTTTTACCCYGTTTTATATCCCAGGAGTTTGGGGATGAAAATCAGCAATACAAAATGGGTGTTACACTTGTGTTCATGCAAACACCATAGGTCGCAAAGGAAAGCAACTCAGGTCCAGCGGACAAGTTCAGAAGCAGCCTACAGGTTCTTTATTTTTACCAAAGATACTGAACTCCTCTTTGCTGTATCCTTCAATTGCTATAAACTACACAGCAGGTATTAGCCAAAAAAATTAAAAATAAAATAAAAAAATCAGATGAAGAGGGTTGAAATCTAAGCATTTACCCTGCAAAAAGCCACTATGTTTAAGTAAATTGCATAATGTGGGCAGCATAAGGGGACTGATTCCAAATTATYACCTATAAGAATTCCCTCTGACCTGTACATCCCTCTTGCGCATTCTTTCAGCATCCTGTTTTACCTTATCAGCTGTTTAATGACTTGACGACTTCAATGAAAAATGAAAGCAAAATAAAAATTGCATATTCCAGAATTGACGGCTCCTAACTAATATTTTAATGTTTGTAGTGTAGAGAAAAAAAAAATAAAGGAAAAAAACCACGACCACATCTGTAGGTACCTCACCACCACCCGCTTGCAAAACCCACACTCTAAGAGCTGCAATGCTGTGTTTACTGCTAAAGGGCAACTGGAATTTCAGGCACTTTCTCTCCTGAATCATGTTTTTAGGGAAGTTTGTTACCAACATTATGATTTGCCAAGCATATTTTTATTATGTCAGCATACAGTGTGCTTGACCATCACACTTGTACTTTTAAAGTATAAGATTCAGATGGCTGAAAAAGGAAAAAAAAAGAAAGGAAGTTTTATCATGGGTGATTCTATTAGTGTTGATAAACTGCAAAACAATAGACAGACAAGGCATATCAAAAAACCACAGAGCTTGATAGCAAGGGCAGAAGATATATAACCTAGTAATCCGACATTTCACAATAACCTCCAATTGGTATTCGCAAAATATTGACTTTTTCTGTCTTACCAAGATTTGTCATACAGAGCTGACAATCCCTAGAAAAGGAAGGAGAAACACAATGGAAGGACAAGAATGATTTTCCAGAGGTTTCAAGGAAGCTTGTTAAGCAGGAGAGCGCAGGATGTGGCCTGTTAAGACCATTCATTATTTTGTCCATCATTAAAGTGGAGGCAGGTGTTGGCAAGTACCTGAATGGCACCAGGATGGAAATTCTGGCTATTGAGGGAAAGGACAGACAGAAATCATACCAGCTATGGGCTATTAAGCCAAACCAGTCAAATCAAACCAACTCACGTACCAAAACACACCCCTCGGAGCTTCAACCATCCTATGACACTTGGTTGGTCCAGCAACTTCTACTGTGAGAAAGAAACATATTTTGCAGTCAAGCTAAATAACCTTTGACTATTTGATGATTTCATAGCACCTGATTTTGGTACTCTAAGAACCTGCATGTGGAATCAGTGCAGAAGTGCCTAGTGCCAAGTAAGCAGCAAACTCCTCCCTGTGTCAGTAGAGCTATTCTCAAATTAGGTGAGTCAAATGTGCAACTGTCTCTAAGAAATTCAAATAACTTGTAAAAATGGCTGCCTTACAGTTCTAATTAAAGCAGATTTTGAGTAGGAAAACTATATAGAAAATTCAAGCTTGTCCTCCTTATTTCAATTTGCACATTCCATCATTTTGTCTACCTAAACATTAACATTCCATTAGATGCAACAGAAGTATAAATACATACTATTTTYCTCTTTTTTAAACTGAAAGAAATAAATTTAGATTTAAATGAAAAGTCCAACACACAACCCTAAATATGGAGCAACTAAGCATCTACCTATGAATTATTTTGATGCACTTTAYAGCAATCAAACTAACCAGAGACGACTCTGAAATAATTAACTTTGCATATATTTGAAAAAATAAAGCTTTACTCCTTTAAGCTGCCATGGAAGTTAGCTACGATGGCTTGCTGCTAGCATTCCCAGAAATTTACCTCTATCAAAMCCCTGCCATGGCAGGTGCAAAAGAGAATAGCTGCAGAACTTYGGTGAGCGCCACATCTGTTTTTTGAAAGAGGGAACAGAAGCAGCACAGAAGGAAGTAAGGAAGATAATTGCTGGCTTGAACTGCAACGCATTTTACTTGTGGGCAAAGGGCCAGCTTAGACGAGGCAGCAAAGGCAGCCCATCTTATTGGGATGCAGGGATGGGCCCGCGCTCCCGTCCGGGACAGCTGTAACGCAGCAGCCCATGGCAGCGCAATCAGGCGCTGCTACGGATTCGGCTGCACCCCTACCTAGCAACGTGACAGTCCTKCTCCAATTCCAGATGACAAGAACTGGAGAAAAACTTAAAACAAATGGTGACCTTTTCAAAAGATTAATTTGTTTACCAACAAAACGTTCTACGTCTGTCATCTGAGATGGGGGTGACCTTCACATTCCCATTTCTAGGTTGAGAGGATGCTGACTATAGTCATCTGTTAAGTTAACTCCATCTCACCAATTATTACTCTCTTTATTTTTAGTGACAAGTTTTATTAATTCACTGTGCTGCTTATTATGGTTACACAGCATAATAGGAATGCAACAAGCTTGCTTTGAATTACTGCAGCGTAGCATCAATTTGTTTAAGTCTCTTTCTGTTACCAATGCCAAATTATGCTTTGACTGTAATTATAGMCATATGCATGGGCTTAAAACACAATCAGGTTCTCAGGATCAAAAAAACCCAAGTCTTTTACATCTACAACTTCTAGGCATTTGAAATGCGATTACTTTATAGTTTTGGAAATGAATAAATTTTCAGTGATAAACATTAGTGATTAATGTGATGAAAATGMTGAGTAAAGAATGAGTAGCTAAGGATATGATTAGAATGGTGGCACTGGAATAAGTCTTGAAAAGACAAAAAACTAACAGCCCCCACACACAAACCAGAAACAAAATCGCTGCCATCAGTACAGCCATTCTATAAGATGCAGCTCATAAGGGCAAGAAATCATCACCATATTAAATTCTACCTCATGAATAAATTAAAAGGTTCCTAAGTTTACATTATAATATATATTTATATGAAAACAGGGACCAAAAAGTGCCAGTATAATTCTATAGAAGARCAGCAGTCCTATGAAAATGAAAGGCAGAGCTGTGAATCTTTTCTCTGTTGCAGCAGTTAGTCAGAATTATTTTTGCTGCAATTCAGATTACTGTTTGTTTTGCTTGATACTCCATGGGAAGTGCACATATTTAATAGCTATATACTTATTTTTCATTTGTTATCCAGATACAGTTTACAAAAAAAAATAAGCAAAGCTCAGTCRGCTCATGTTGCTTCCAATGGAAGCACATCCCTAATTTTAAGATAACTACAGATGTTACAGAGGATGAAGTATTAGTGCTGACCAGAAAAACAAAAACAGAGAAGTTCAAAAGGGCAGTAGCTACTGCATAATTAATTGCTCCTAGTTTCTGTTAGGAAATCCAGTACGAGCAGCCTTYTGACACTGAAAACAAGAAATACAGCAATTGTTCACAAACAAGTGAAGTCCTTATTAAGGTTTAAAATATGTTTGAAACGACTCAAATGGCACATTGGCAGAAAATCTATATGGATGTCCTCCATTTTAGTTACCTAAAAAAGCACTCTGTTTTTAATTGTCATGTTWTATATGTTCTTTGAGAGCTCAGGTGCTGACACTATTGGAAAGAAACTAGATGCTCTTAATCAAATGATTAGTTTGTCATTTATTTCAAGGAGAGTTCTTGTGCCACTGAGTTTTGGCAAATCAGCCACAGAATTTTTCTGTAGGATACATACATGGGTATATATGTGTGCACACATGTGCATATATGCATGTGTAGAAATATTGCCCTCTAATGGTCGATTAGAAAAAGCAGGGTAAATAATAGACACCTTTACATAACGTAATTGCTATTTTCTTTCAGCATAAAACCCATACACTTCTAGACCTGTAACTACCTTCTTTTTTTAGCTGTTAATGTTGATCTATATCCATCATGCCAGCAATTGCTGGGATAGGTCACCTTCACCAAAAATACCTTCATTCACCATCTCAGTGGATTTTACAAATCTGCTTCCAAACTTTTAAATGAAATGAATTTAGAACATTTCAAATGAAATTGTTTTGTCAGATTCAAAAGCTCCTGAAAAGCTTCTACTTCAATAGGGCTGGAGTAGAACAATAAATTAAAGATGTAAAATACCTACTTGGTTATTCTGGCCATCTCCTTATCATAAACAGTTTCTTAGCAACTGTAAATATGTATCAGAGAGCTTGACTAATTTACACTAAACGTTTGTAATTTAAGTCAACATTAAGAAGTTCTCTGATAAGGATATGTTTGAGAGAGTGGTAAAACACATGGCTCTCCACAGTGGTATAATATTCCTCTCTGCGAGTGTTTTAGAGTGGTTCAAAAAGCTATTAGCCATGATGTTTTTTTCTAATTAACTCTATATCACAGGGTTAGACAAATCACCTCTTAGTCTGGGCAACAGCTTTCAAAAAATCATTTTTTATAAGTGGCAGCTCACAACTGTGCCATTCACAGATCCTGCTTACGTTGTTTAAAGCCAAACACCCTAGAATGCCTCTTATGGCCCTGGGCTTGCTGCATAATGCTTCTATTACATAAATTAAASTGTACAAGAGTGCCATATACCCAGACCACTGGGTAAATTCTTTCATGTGCACCACAATGCTGTGCTAAAATTGTGATTACAACTATCTTTGCAGGGATGTCTGTRACTGCTAATTTTTTAAGCATACATTGCAGCAAATGTCATCTTCACATTAATTTGCTTAAGAGAAAAAGCAGATGCACAGCAGAAATTGGGAAAACGCAGAACTTAACCTTACACAATTGAATATTCTCAGGAATTGGGAAACTGAATGATCCAAAACTCATTGTTTCTCAGGACCAAAGTGAGTTTCAAAGCAATTTTACTTCTTCCTTGATTTTTGGATTGCATTTTAATTCCACAAACTCCAGTTTACTTACCTTCACTCACTGATTTTACTGACATTACTTACTAGGCACATTCCCCTGTTTACTTGGGGGATTAGAATCTCATTACTTAAACTTGTTGTGCTACAGGTTGGTCTTCCCCAGTATTGCCACTTCAGACATTTTAATTGTTAGATATGAAGTTACATAGGAAATTAGAAGGTACTTTCATCTATCATAGAATTTTTATTTAGGTCAGATATAATATTAAGGCTATGCATATAGTTAATATAGACTAAAAAAAATCGGACAATAAGCTACTTACTGGAGCAGGTTTTTTCTTAGTTATAAGTGGCAGCCTGTTCCCACTGTCCTGCTTGGGAGCAGCTTTAGCACCGATGTTCTCTGGGTCAAGCATAATTTTCACATTCATTTCCAGATGCTGCTAAAATATGTATTATACATGTTCTTAAAATAACTGCATGAGAAAGAGGTGTTTATAAACAAGAATTCATCACCAAAATGTTGCTAATGAATTTGAAAAACTATAACAATCATATTTTATCATCCAGACAGAACTAGATAAACAATGAAAAAGCATCTTCTGATTACATGCTTACCAAGGTATAAAACTATTATTCACAGGTATTATTCTACCAAAGTTTCTTTGATCAACTTTATTGCAAATTCTCAACTGTTAAATTTTCACATCTGTCTCAAATTTTGTTCAGAAAGAACAAACAGGTTTGACTTGTTATGCYAATATGTCATTCCATTTATCCGGTTCCATTTATATCAGTTCCACTTATCCAGTTCTGGTGCTATAATAAATGTTTTATGGCACTTATTTATACAGAAACATGCACAAGCTGTAACATCTTAAGAGAACACCAAGGCATTATTACAAATATTACTACTTGTCCAGTTGGAAAGAGTTAATTTATAAATACAGCTTTTAAAATATACTTTCACTATGGACTTTTTTCTGAACGGTGTCTCAGGTAAACCTCTGACTGGCTTTGCCAAATTTGTAATGGAGTTTACAACTGTGCTTTATAAAACTGTTTTATGAACTACTCAAAGACATGCAAAGTATACAAGAGCCAAACCATTAGCAAAGAAATAGACATGCCACACAAGAATCTGTACTAAATGCAAAGCACACTGATGTTAAATGATTAAATGAAGAGAAAGAAAACATAAGGAGAATGATTAAATTAAGTGAATTGTGAGTTTCAGCCTGTAATCTTGTCTCAGTCAATGGCAATCTTCCTTTTCATATCAATCGATGCCAAGACAACTACAGTGTAGCCTGTAACATTCGCACGTTCCATGGAGAAGGCAGACCATGGCTGAAAGCAAATCTCAAAACAAGGTTCTGTATTGAGAAAATAGAGCTTTTATTGGTGTTTTATTTCAAAACGTTTTGCTGAACAGAGCGCCTGCCTCATATACATAAAATCCGGCAAACACATACTCAGACCTTTAGGGGGGAGTTAAATAAATTCTGCCCCCAAATGACAGTAAGAGTTCTATCTATCCWGGCTATATCCATCAGAGACTTTAATTCAGGAATCATTGACCTGATGGTGCAGAACACCTTTCCTGGTCAGTTGACTCAAGACAGGTAGAGCACTTGCTTACAGTAAATGAAAAAAATAATAATCCTTACAGTTACAAGAATTAAAATATAATAGTTTTTTAGTGTACTGTGTTTTCTGCATGAAGGGAAACAACTTGAATAATATAAACATTGCTGGACAGAAAACAAAGACCGTATTTCTTCCCATTAAAAAGTGTCTAAAGCACCTTTTTTTTTTTTTTTCCTCTAAAGGCAAGAGTGGTACCATATCCTTTTACTCTGAGAAAAAGATCTTAAGTCAAAACATTTCAGTACGTAATGCATGTGCTCTAGCTTTCACTTGGATCTGTATCAAGCATAGTAATCTCTCTCATTATTTTCTCTGCAATAATGCTACTAACTAGTCTGCACCCAACMGGGTTTATTTACCAACCAATGCTGAACAGGGAAGAATCCTCAGATGGCAGGAACTAATGCAGCTCTAATGAGGTCAACAGAGCTAAGTTAATTTAGAGGAGCTGGGGACCTGACACCGTATGTGCTGAATTCCCATTATATGGACATAGAAATATAAAAAGTTCCCCTAGTATGCAAGATCAAACTGAACATATCTATAGATGGCAACTCTCTACAGATGCTTCTATTATGTATATTACTACAATGTTAGTTTTCACAAACAATACACCATATAAAAATGCAAGAACCATTAGAGGTACGTTTGAACTATTAAACAATTGTATTACTTTGAAAGAACTAAAAAAAAGCTTGAATTTATCTGCACAATCTATTTTCTTCTTTTGATATAATTACAAGCAGATGTATCAATGAGATGTTCATTTAGATTCAGTTTGTAAGAACAAAAGTTATTATCCAAGCCAATTACTCTTTTACCCACATGGCTGCACAGAGATAGAAAGTTCAATTTTCACCTCATCAGTGATTTTGTGGTATTTATTTTATTACTATAATACACCACTGTACAGAAAGGAAACTGCTTGTGCTATTAAACAAGAATTGGAGGGAAATTGAGGGCTTTCTCAATTAAAATAGATGATTCACAATACAGACTCCCCAGTCAGACTGACAGTGAAATGAACAGTGCTGCAGTGGCAAATTCCACTCAGGATAACAAGAATTGAAATGCTTAATAAAATAAAAGCTGATAAAAGTTACTCTGTCAGCTTAAATGCAAGGCAAATGACAATTCTATATGTGCAGGAGTTGCAGCAGATGGTATCTCGAGTCTCTTCCATCTATCTTTTCCAGGTCTTACATTGAAACTAGCTTTAACTGCCTTGATGTAGAACAAGAAAGGGAAGAGAAAAGCAGGGCAAATAGCTCATTATTCCTAACCTAGTGCCCTATGAGAAAGAGAATTAGCATGCTCAATTACTAGCATGGGGTATAATCCACAGAACAAGTTGACACGTTCATTACAGTTAACAGGAGTTCAAACCCTGCTCTRCTTCAACACAAAAGTCAGTTCAGGGTGGAGGGCATTCCACCGTGCAGAAAGCCAACAAGTCTTCTCCACAAGGTAATTCCATGTTGTGGATGTGCAATTGGTTCATGAATGGACTGCATTAATCTTTGAAGCAATCTACTCTCCACAACTAAACTATTTATCATATTYGCATATTCTAGAGCCCTCTAGAAACATTTGGTTTTTATTTATATCTTTTATTCTATTAATGAAAGGAGAATATAGCCTAATACGCTTGTACAGACAATTTTAAGCCTATTCTGACACATCTGTAGGCAAGCTATAGGCATATAACAGCATTCTAGAAATGTGAATGKGTAAAATCTGTGCTTACCTGACTTCAGGATTGCTATATGTTAACTATACTATACTACAAGCAATTTGTGCTCCTTTTTCACTTTCACATGGCCTATTAGGGACTGCAAGTCACAGAAAGAGTGTACAAAATAATTGTTTCAGAACTTATAAAACTTTAGAAGTTGATTCCTCTAAACTTATGTATTTGGAAATATTCTCTTCAAATGGAGAGCTATTCAGTCCATAGACATTTCTTTAAAGTAGAAAGGAATTTTGAAAAACATATCTATGTATGCTCAAATAAAACAAAACAAAAAAGTGTTTATAGTTGCAAGTGAGGAAAAGATGAGAACTGAGGAATTGTAGGTGATAGTTTCCCARCTGGATTTCACAACTATTTAATAATAAGAGCTTTCTGTGTTGGCAGGCCGGTCTTGTAGAACAGCTGGTAAGACAGTGCTGTTTGTCTATTTACTTTATAATGGGAAATTGGGGGTAGATTGTGTGTCACTGAATGTGCATTTCTAAGCAGATGCCATAGCTAGACACAAAAAAAATAGAGCAAGAAGTCAAGGCATGGCATAGTATATGCCCTCCTCTAAATTAAGCTCATTAATGCACAGAGAGTTGAAAGAGCATGGAAACTATAGACATCATGGAGTAGATTAACTCTGATGGTTATTTTGCACAACAGATATGTATTCATATAGGATAGGATTGGAATACTGTGTGGAAAACTTAAAACTCTTGCTTTCAAAACACTCAGCATCATTCTTTTCTACTCAAAACTTAAGGATGCCAAGTGTACTTCATTCATATCCCAAAGCTCTTACTCTTTGAAAATAATAATTCAAAATGTTTCCTAAACAATAAACATTTTATACCTACAAGACCTCAGTTCAGGCATTTAATATAGTCTTTCTCAAAGTAAGTACTAYGTTACTTCATACCTGTGAACCTTGAGAGAGATGTAGTGCTGGTCTGTTGCATTCCTGGATGGTCAGGGGGTCCATAGGTATTCGTGGCAAAATAACTTGTTTCGGAGAAGCGCCAAAAGGAAACTCCCTGATTTAGAAAAAAAGCAGTAGTGAAGTTAAAAAGTTACTTTGATTTTACGCATTAAACGCACACTATGTCCATCTGGCTGAATTTAACAACTATATTTTTACTTAGTGTATAGCAAAAATTGCAAGAATTAACAGAGAAGTTGCTACTSTAGCTACTCAGGACTGTATTTCCTTTTGTATTACTTTTTAACTTAAAATCAAAACAGCAAACGACTAAAACTCATTTGGGCAGGTGTTCTCACTCACTTCATGATTTTGATGTGTTTGATAAGTTTTCATCTTACATTAACAGCTACAGTAAAACAGATGTTTCACTTACCATTTAGGATGCAGCTTTGAACGCTCTCTTGTATCAGTAGAAGGTATAGTTAACACTTGGTTGTTTATAGCATTTAAATAATTTTCAGCATGTTTCTGTTAGAGAAATAAAGTTCAGAGCATTAAAAGAGTGCTGGGTTTAAGTTTTTATTCACTTAGCTTATCAGTCTAGAGCTTTTACTGGAGTGAAAAGTTGATGGACCCTATGTTATTATCAAGACTAAAGTTTCATTTACGGTATGAGGCACAAGATTAATTCTGGCTCGCAAAAAAAGGAAGCCCTTGCTCTAAACCACTATGTTTGATGAATTCCATCATTTGCTAATTAGAAAGGGAAGTTGCAGACAGCAAATACATGGCCCTGTGCACTCAGCGACTTACTGACAAATCTTGGACTAAAGCATCTTCCTGATCCATTTCATTTTACTTACTCTCAGTCCAAATTCAGTTCTTTCAATTGCTGCTTCCAAGTTGGTCATATCCTCAGCTTCTATTTTTCCTTTCAAGTTGATTTTTCTCACATTATTTTTAAGCTTATGAAGGTCTTTTTGGACCTAAAAAGCAAGTTATTACAACAGTCACATCTATAATCAACAAAAACAACAAAAAAAATGCATGGGTTTCTACAGCAAGGCTTAATTCAAATCAAACACTTTATAAATATAGAAAACACATAACATTTCCCGTGGTTCTTTTACAAATAAGAAATGCGTGAACTCAAACATTAATCGAAAACAAACCCAGCAAAGCAACGCATCGAACTTTAGGATCGGGGTCATTTTGCAAGGAATCTTCCTGTGCACTGTGGCAGCCAAGMAAGCTCAAGGTCCCATTAGATTAAGAACTATTAAATTTAAAAAATTCTAATCTTTAKGTAAAATTCATAATCAGAAGACACAAGACATAAAATAATATTAATGGCAGTCAAAGAAGCTTCTCCAAACCTCCAGTTTCCTGSGATTTGTGCTCTTCCCAGAACACTTTTAGAAACACTGTTGACATCAAGTGTTTTTTGTGCTGAGAGGGAATAAAATCTATTAGATCCTTGAAAGAGGGATGAATACAAACATCTTAAAAAYCTTAAATCAGATCTTGGGTTCATTTTCCGCTTTTTTTAGAAAAGTAGCAGCAGTCTGGAAATAATTTCCTTTCTTTACACATCACAGACCCTCTCAAGTTCAGTATTACCACACACAGGATCCCTACTCTATTTTCACAAGGAAACTAACTAAGCTTCAATTAGGTGAGCAGCCAAAAACCCCTAACAAAGCCTCCGTTTTATTAACTCTAGCGGAGTTATGAATTGCCAAAGCACCTTAGGGGAAATCACAGCCCCGTTTTGCTTAGAAAGCAAAGAGATAATTCATTTTAATTTTTTTTTTTTTTAATGGAAGAGCAGGGGTTTTTTTTGTTTGTTTGTTTTTTCTGATTCTTGAACACATTTGAAACTTGGCCTTTCTACTCATCCTCCTGAGGCTGTTGCCAACGCAAGGACTGGTCTGGAGGCGCGGGGCTCCCGCGGCTTCACGGCGACCAGGCAACATCTTTGGGAGACTTTTCTCGGAGCGGGGCAAGTGCTCGGTTTGGGAAGAGCCTTCCCGCCTCAGGGAGGGCGGGCGGGAGGCGCCTCCCCCGGCGCCGCCACAGCGGCCGCCGCCTCCCGCCACGGGGTCGGGGCAGGGGCGGCCGCTCGCTCGGGGCTCGCCCGGGCCTGGACCCACCTGCAGCAGCGCGGCCGCCGCCGCCTCCTGCGGCCTCCCCGCGCCCTAGCAACGGGCCGCGCCGGCCGGGCCGCACCACCTGCCCGCCGGAGGGGGAGCCTGCAGAGGGAAGAAGCATTAAACGAGAATCAAACCCGCTCTTCTCTGCTCCTCTTCCCTCACCACACGCCAATTCCTTCTCCTTCCCTCYCGCTGCCCCGCGGTAGCACCGTGGGCCGCCTGTCCGCCGTCCCTGGGCGCTCCCGGCGCCTCGTCCCCCCCCGCGCAGGCGGCGTGGAGCCGGCGGGCGGGCGGAAGGGGCGAGGCGGCGGCGGGCGCCATGGCGGCCGCGGGGCCCTACGCGCTCGTGACCAGCTGCGCCGCCGGCTTCGCGGGCGAGGAGCTCGTCAAACGTGAGTGACGCCGGGGCCGGCACCGCCGCGGCGGCCGGGGGGCTCCGGCCGCGGGCGCCGCGCGCCAGCGCTTCCCCTCCGCCGCGGACCGAGGGCCTCCGTTTCTGTCAGAAAAAGGGTGAAAATGGCTCAGGTTTGGGGGATTGGCACGCGCCGAGGCTGACRGAACAGGAGAAAAGATGAAAAAACAACGACAGGGAGAATAAAGCCAACAAAGACACGGGGACGGTGGGGCGGCCTGCAGGGTGGGTTCTCCTGCTGGCTGCTCCCCACGTCCCGCCTGGAATGGCCCCGAGCACCAGAACAGCATTGTCCCRTAGGAATAAATCAGAGAAACAGAACAAACGCTGGCCCTGAGATCTCATTTTGCATGCTCTATTTGTGATGTGGTCAAAGCTTTGGACCCTCAGGCCTAAAAGAAAATGACTACAAAGCCCTAAGCCCAGGGCTACCTTAGCACCTCCGAGGCAGCCCAGCATTTTGCGTGCAACCTTTGTGGTTGAAATATGCCATAAAATGCTGTACTGCTCTAGAGCTCTATAGCAAATAGAGATCTTTTTAAGTCTAAAAAGCACAAAAACAGAAGACCTCATCTCTGTCACCACTGCTTGGTCGCTGTGCCACTCGCTTTCRCTGCTGAAATATGCCTTATTCTCCAGAAAACCTGTTCTATATAAATAGAAGGAAGCTGCCAAGAGAGTTTACTGTTAGGACATGCATGAAGACTTCTCCTGTGACCTCCTGATAATTTCCAGGGTCATTAGAAGTCTTTTTTCCACAATGTGTTCATCCTGTAGTATAGAGTACAAAATGGATTGAGGATGGGTAGAATATAATGGTACATTTGCTAAATGTTTTTATTCTTTCAAGTTGCCCTGTTTTAGGGCATTAGATCTTGTAGCATAATGAATTTAGTATAAARCACAGCACAGAGCTGGCTCCTTTCTTTTAGATTTTTTTAACCCACAAATCAAGACTCAAACAAGATGCTTGATTTAGTGAGTTTTTATAAATGCTGGCTGATAAATAAAGATCTCATCGATTATGAATTTGTGCAAGTCCTTCAGCATTTCTGCTGTGCTCCTTCCCAACAAAACATGCCAGTCGAACCTGTGTTTTGGAAACCTTTGCTGCTCGGGTGATGGCCAGAGAATTTCTTACCTTGTGTTCCACCAGGTGGCTCTCAAGGCCCAGAATGCGAGCACTGCTCCCTGCACCTACCAGCTCAGAGGACGGGTGAGCATAGGGAAGGACAGCATGGTGCTCAGAGTATTAAATCTGAAAAACAATAGAAAAGTGTTTAGTACTTTAATCTCACTGGAAAAAGTTATCTGCAAATCAGATTTTGGAAAAACATGACTAGTCCAGTGGCAGTCAATAGAAAAGTATTTCAAATATCAGTGGRGTGTTAGAGAAGAGGAAATACTGCAGCCAGAAGTGGTGAGATCTGCCTCTGGTTCTTGGGTTATTTTTTTAGCTCTTTTCTGAAAAATTACATTTCTGTCCTCTAGKTCTGGCTTTGAAAGGACATATATTGCCTTGCACTTACAAAATACTAAGCTTCTGTACTACCAAAAGTAAAATCTGTAAAATTGAATATATTTATGTGAATAAACAGTAGCTGAAATTCACATTCCAAAGAGCATGAATTTATCAGGGTTGTACAGTTTATTAAAACAAGGTGCTTGTAAGCAAGCAAAAAACCCCACATGATTAGTTTGCTGAAAAACATAAGGTTGCGAATGACTACCTGGAATAARGTTGGTTTGGAAGGTGGCATAGGTGAATAGCATCGATGTACACAGGAGGCAACTGTGGTAGGATGGCACTGGTGCCAGCTCAGGCAGTGGGTTTATTTTCATCCCCAGACTACAATGAAAAGCAGTAGCTGAGGAAACTTCTCTTCCTGTGCAAAGGAGCTTTCATGTGCAATTCGTAGGATCCTGAAGTGTGCCGTCTCTTGATGCACCCATTTARATAAGACTAAAAATTGAAGAGAAGTCTGAGAGAATCCTATCAGTGTACACAAATATCCCAAGGGAGAGTGCCAAGAGATTGGGGCCAGGCAATTTGCAGTGGTGCCAGCAATAGGACAAGAGGCAGCGCCCACAAACCAAGACACAGGAAYTAGAWCTCCAGAGGTCCCTTCCACCCTCAACCATTCTGTAAAATAAAATTTATTTCAACGTAATAAAAGCACTGTATTAGTTGCAGTATTTCTTGGACAACATGAACTCTTAAGTCACTATGTTTTAGTGACACTAAGCAGTTCTCTTCTATGGCATGATCTTTTCCATGCATGTTTTCAGTCCTCTTTAATCCTGACGGTTTGGAGGCTGCCTGCATTCCTGTTGTCCAACCAAGCCACTTCTGCTCTATGAAAAGGCAAGTTAATGAAGTCAGCGCAGCAGGCCTGCCCACTGTTGTGGTCAAAGAATGACTCAGTTTTCCAAGCCCTTTGGATGGCAAACCACTGACACTTTCAATGGCTTGGAAGCTTAAAAAAATAATAAAAAAATGAGTAACACAGTGGAGATAATTTAACAAGCCACCTTTTTGCCATATCAGTTTTCTGGAAACTTATTCTGTATCCAACAGAAACTTATTTTGATGAATAGTTTCAAAGATTATGGAAAAAAGCTTTTCTGACTAAATTTTTATTGCATAAGCATGTAAGCCCTCTTGAAAAGAAATTCCTGCCAAGGTGGAATATGTAATCCTTAAAACTAAGGCAGTCTGCAGGCTTTAGCAGCCTTTGCACATTTATTAAAAAAAACCCAAAACTAAGCAATCTAGYAAGCAAGTTTTCCAGAGAAGTATTCACAAGATAGACAATTGCACTTAGTTTTCCTGTCATGAGTTGTAAGGTTGCTTTGCACTGATTTGTTGCCAACACATACGCAGTCTATAAACCTTTTTGCAGTAGCTCTTTTATATTCTTGCTACAGTGTGTGGTTTACCGAGGTGACTAAAGGAATTCCTTTCCTCTTCCTGCTTTCYTCCCTTGGTTTTCTTCCTACCACCTTTTGCTGGTTTTGGGACTTAAGAYAATTTTGGTGTCAAACTGTCAGATTATACATGGTTATACCCTGGAGCATCAAACAGAGGGAGAAGATGACACAAATGAGAAATGAGACCTTATTTGCCATTTAAGTAGCAAAAAGGGAAACAAAAATAAATCACTTTTGCTAATAAGTTGCACTGAAGTTGAGGTAGATATAAAAGGGTGCCTCTGAGGTTACAGCTTCTGCATTGGCTTGCAATTCTCTAACACAGAACTGATTTTTATTTAATTCACTTCTAACTGTCCTAACACTTGCTAGGGGGAATTTTTAGCATACTATATGTGGTATTTAAAACCTCCAAGCAAAATATCTGCTTTCTAGGGCAAAAGCAGACACTGCGCTTATGTTTGAAGCWCTGGGCTCCAGATCCTCCCCAGACTCATTCTCAGAAGAGCTGGGGTTGGCAGGGACCTCTGGAGGCCCCCGATTTAGGGGGAAAAATGGTATTGTAGTTTTAAAAACACACAAGAAAACTGTCTAACCAGTTATTTCAGTTATACCAATTACTACCTTTTTATGGCAATTGTGGCAATATTCCTGCTTTTTTTTTAAATAAGTTACAGAACATTTCAGATTAAATTTCAGATTATCAGAGGAACAGCCTGTTCTGATGTCTCTGGCAGTTGTCCCCCCAAAACCTTTAAAATCTGATCCTTTAAATCTGACAAGCCACAGGTTTGATTTCTTTGAAACTGTTCTGATGCCCAAGGAAATTTTAGGGGTCTATTTTGTATGAAATTCACCCATTCTGTTGAAACAGGTCCCTGAGTTTCCCCCTTGGAGGAGGTTCTGCCTGCAGCACTTGGGTGTGTGCAGGGTGCTTTGCCATTAACTATAATTCAACTCCAGCAGGTGGCTGTCATGCCACGAGAGTCAGTTCTGCTAGGCTGGTTACAGGCACAATTGTTAAACGCTACATGGAATTTAATGAGAATTACACCTAAGCTTCAGTACTTGGTCTGTTTTCTCATTAGTTATCCTACGGTATTTTGGTCACAGTTTGKTTTTTTTTAACATCTGAATAAGCCTGCAAGTTCTGCATCTCCTGTAACGAAGACTAGACATTCTGTCTGTACATTGTGCTTGCAGGTATGGAGTTTGAAGCTCTGAAGGCATTTCCAAGAAAAGTCTTGCCTTTTGAAAACCTTTTGGGAGGCATTTTATTTTGAAATATAAAAAAATCGTAGATTTCTGTAACTGATTTGTTACTTGCTAAAATTTACTATTCTCTAGAATTAAGTAACAAATTGACTTTGAGCTTTTAAAGATCTTAAATACTTAGGTTATTATACTAAAAGATGGCTCTGCACTGGCAATATACCACACTTTAATGAATTATTTTCTTGCTGCTGGTTTAGTCACATATCTTTTCTTTTATATAGGTATCACTGGAAAAGATGACCTTACTGTGGATGCATCTGCAACTGGCAGAGTGAATTTCTATCCCTGGACAATAGATAATAAATACTATTCTGCAGATATTCATCTCTGTGTGGTACCAAGCACATCTCTTGTTACAGGAGAGATTGCTGAATCTGTTCAAGCATTTGTGGTTTACTTCGACAGCACAATAGTAAGACTCTTCTGCTTCCTTATATTGCCTTATTTGTATAAGTTGTCTTATAGTTGTCTCATAACAATGATAACCACAACTTATATTCTCTTTTCCCTGTGGCCCTCATTCCTCTCAGGCTGATCTATTAATGGCTGTTAGATGAAAGTTAAGTTATGCCCTCTGGTAGCAGCAGCAGCAGCGATTTTTTTTCCTTCTTGCTATCTTACTGGAGTTGAAAGAGAGGCTTTTCAGGGTGCTCACATGCCATCAAGYTGGGCACATCCTTCTCCAGCCTGACTTCTAGTAGGTGCTAGCACAGAAGAGCTGGTTTAGAATAGCCAAGAGTCAAAGAGAAATTCAAGTTTCAGTGCTGTCCTCACTTACCTGAGACTTTTCACTGCTGCCAGCTTAGAATTAAAGGCTTTAGCAAAAGTTGGACAGACTTTGAAACAAGAAATTGAAAGACTATTCTGAATAAGGAACTGTGTATACTGCATATTCTGTAACGGTTCCTTCAGCTCCACCTCAGGACTATCTCAGAATAAACCAGAGCAACCATAGTGGTTCACCAATCCCCATAACATTGACTTCAAGGCAGAAGAAGAAATAGCTGAAYACTAAACCCGAGATCAGCTTAGAATGAAATACAAGTGCTTACTRTTAAACCTTTCCTAATAGGAATTAGGATTGCCTAATTAATATCCAATATGAAAGGGGGTCCAAGGGAGTCGAATAAACTCATCTGAAATGTAAATAAGTTATATGCAAATCAACTTCTCTGGTTGGAACAGAGATCTTAAACATGCTTAATATGCAGCCTAGCCAACTTAAAGTAGCAACTAGATCTGTAACCTTTTTACTTTCTTCATTGCTTTTATTTTAACACTATGAATGATTTTAAAATTTGCACAGTATTTCAGAGAAACCTTTTTGTCTCCTTTAGAAATCTGGACTTGATAGCGTCTCTGAATGGCTTCCCCTAACAGAGGAGTGGTTACCTGAAGTCATGATCCTGGTCTGTGACAGAGTCTCTGAAAATGGTATGACACCCAAGCGAGTCCCAGCCTGGCCTAAAGTTATTCATCTTTTATTAAACTAGCACAGTCATCTCCTTAATAGTCCAACTGAAAAAGAGCTCAGGATTTAATAGAGAAAAGCCAGGTTACTCAGATGACTGGAAACAGGAATCTTAAGCTAGTTGTGGTTAAAACTGAACCAGGGTTTTCCATGCTTGCTTAAAATGAGCACTATCCTATTCCTGGCACAGGAATGTGCACTGCAAGGTAACTGTCAGTGTGGTCATATTACTGAATGTGCATGAACTTCTACAGCAAATAGAGAGGATGACTATTGTTTGAATAGTGGAAGGTAGATGTCTTTGATCATCTGACAAATCTACACACCTGCTTTGATTCTAGATCAGCATTAAATAATACTGTAGCATATTTCATGTTTAAGGCCAGAGTAATAGAAAACTTCCCTGTGGCACTTCACTTATTTCCCTCAGAGCATTCACTGCAAAGTCAGTCTATTTAAAAACACTGATGCAAAGGATGAGATTAATTCAGGGACTTTCAGAATCAATTTCCAATCAAATGGAGCACCCAAGACAACCAGTAYATGCTTCTCACCTGCTCAATTCCAAAAGAAACCCGCAACTTCATGAGAATAAAATGTAGSTAAAGATTTGACTGCTAGTACTAGTTTCAAATGTGTATGGTTAGAAGGGATTTTTTGTTTCCCAACTGTAGGTGTTAATAGACAGCAAGCTCAAGAATGGTGCATCAAACATGGCTTTGAACTGGTAGAACTTAGCCCTGAGGAGCTGCCTGATGAAGATGGTAAGATCAGCACTTCTGCTTTAATTTGTAGAATGAAAACAACACCCCAAAATATCTTCTCAACAATTGCAAGGGGCACAACTTTATTTCTGTGCTGCAAGATGACTGCATGGAATGCTCCCAGTTGGTGAGGCTTAGTGTGAGCTGTAAAAGGTCAGGAGGAGGAGGTTATTTCCTCCAAGACATTCCATGTGTCTCCTCCCAAATACAGCTGCTATTTATGTAGTACCTACATAAAAATAATATCTGTTCTCTCTTCTGGTGGTAATCCTAGAACAGTATTGATATATATAAAGATATATAGAAATTTTTAGATTGATTTCAAAACTGAATTTAAACAAGAACCAAATAAGCACTCAAGGATGGGAAAGTTCTCTCTGACTTTTTAAAATAAAGTTTTGAAAGCTGATGTACGTACACCCGAAAAAGTTAACATTAACTCAGATGGTGACATGATCAGCAGCAAAGCAAAGTTAATTAAAAACATTTTAGAAGAGTCTGCACTGTTACACAGGAAATAAACCAGTTTCAAAATCACTTGCCTGACCATATGTTTATAACTTGAAAAAAAAACATAAAGCAAAGTGTGCTGTGTGATGTTCCAGTCGTAAAAAGTGACTCTGCATTTCCAGAAAGCCTTATCAGCATCAGTCTTATCTCCTTATTTCAAGGGATACAAAATCTTTACATCTTACCCCCACAGGGCCAAAAGTAGATAGGCAACTTCTGAAACTTCATGTCCAGACTTGAGTGGAATTATTCATTAACATTTGCCATATTATAAATTCACTACACAGCTGTCAGCAAAAATAATTTAGTCTAAAGGACTTCTAAGCCTCCCCCAGCCCCATTAAAGAACCTTGATTAAAATTGCATCTTGAGTAGGTAAGTACCCTTCCATGTCTTTCGGATGCGTTTCGTTTTGGCCCATTGTTAGGTGCACAGGGAACATTTCATGTACTTACAGAAACCAGACAAGTAGGAAATTGATACCACTTAGACTCAAGCTTTAATTTTGAAGTGGTTTTAAAGGAAACATAAGTAACATTAAAGTCGACTTATCTTTCTATTGAATAACTAAGAAGGAAAAGCCGTTTACTGTGCAAATAATGTAAGCAGTGGGAATATTAATAATCACTCAGGATGTTGGTCTTTGGAGCAGTAATATAGATGTTTTCCCCTGCACTTTTAACATAATTGATTCACTATGACTCACACAGAGGATACACATTTCAGTGAGTAACATGTTTACCCTGTAAATGCGTTCTATGATTTGCTTACAAAAGCTGATAAAACAGATGCAGTGAAGACATTGGGCCAAAGTGTGTTTAAAAATGACGCTATTCCTGGCAGCTCGTCACAAATCAACTAGAGCTCTTCCTGTGACTACATTATCAGTCAGTTGTTTTGTATCCTACAGACTGACTTCTTAATTGAACACTSTTCACAATGACTCTGATGCTTCATCCTTCATGCTGCTGCTGCTTGGTTTTGTATTTGATTTAAGGAGTCATAGGTAATTTTAAACTCATTTTTAAGGTCAATTTCAAACATTACACCTGTCTGAGTCATCCGACAAGTGTGTGATTCTTTTAAGCAATCACATTTTCCCTTCCAAAGGGTTTTTCTTCCCTATTGCTTTGAGACCTGCACAAACATGGGAAGCTGACTAAGCTGAGGAAATGGGAAAACTGACTTTGTATCCACAAAGGGTTGTCAGCTCTATTCAGTAAATAAGTTCAGCTGGGAATAATGCTTCYACTAGTCTTTCAGATTAGTTTATGGAATCACTGGAACAGCTGAAGTTAGATTTTTATGGAGATAGCTTCAGACAGTTCATTTTCATTTAAGTGTTACTGCTTTTTAACACACCTGAGAGCTTCTGGTAGTGCAGTAGAGTAGGAAAGGGTCAATAGACCATACATCTAAGCACTACCCTTTACTTGCCAAAGGAAGGAAATATTACCGTCTATTTATATAACGTACAGAGTTCTGGAAGATTAAGATTGGAAGCTAGTTTGCTTTTAAGTGACTTAACTTGTCTGTTACTCTAAAGTTCTTGCATGTTATTTACCAATATAGCAATTCTGAACACTTTTAATGATGAATATTGAACAAAACCTTACTCAGAATTTAGATCTCTGTGCAGTCAAGACCGAGCACTTACAGTTCATACTACCTGGAAGCCTGTTCCCAAGTGATGTGCTGATATATATTTACTTAGCAAACTAAGTCTTCCCTTGTAGGAAAAGTCTCTTTAAAGCCATTGCTATAAAATAGGACAGCCACGTGGCTTACTTTCAAAATGCATAATGGTTTTGTTTCCGAGGAGTGAAATGGTTTTCATCTTTTTGTTCAGATGATTTTCCAGAATCCACAGGAGTCAAACGAATTGTGCAAGCCTTGAATGCCAATGTGTGGTCCAATGTAGTCATGAAGAGTGGTATGTAATTCAAATTTCTTACAACAGAAGCCTGCATTCTGGAGAACGCTTGATAGTTTTAGCAAAAGTTTAAATTGAGCAAGTACAGCACTGCTGCCAGTGCTGCAACACACAGGGAATTAGAGCACCCTTCACATGGGAGCATCCTCTTACATGGGTTGGGAGGGTTTCCAGGCACCGCTTTTATTGTCCCTCGATGCACAGAGAAACATAGAGGTAACATGTGAAGTTTAATTCCATTTCAATGTCTGTTCATGTACTTTGACTTGCTTTCTACAAATAACCTGAGTTAAGCATTCCTCTAAGTCTCTTCAGATTTCCCCRAGAAACAAAAGCTCATTCAACAAAGACTCAAGCAGAAAATAGTGTGTCATTATCAGCCTGGTGTAAAAGCTGTAACAAACCTCTATTTACAATGCACTTTAAATTATGCATATTTTAAATTTTTAAAGGATTGTTTTTAAAAGTTGTGAAACCGTAATGAGAATTGCAAATGCAGGGACAGGACTCAATCTCAATTTTCTCTTGAAGGATTTAATACTAACTGCATTGCAAGGACCTTCTTCTCTAAAGAAAGTCCCACTTGAATAAATGGAAATTACTTTTTTTTTAATAGTAAAGAATTAAGCAGCTCAGTTTCCTGCAGGTGCTTTATTATCGGGTAGAATTAGAGTTTGGGAAAAAATCAGTTGAGGATTAGACTCATTAGAAAAGGCAGTGCTATGACTAGCCCAGAGTTCTGGTAAGTGTAGGTCACTTATGTCCTTTCAGACCTTTAATTGCTTTTCTAATTAGACAAGCTTTTGCAGGAAATGTAGGAAAACAAAACTCTTGTGGAACATTTGGCCTCCCATTGCTTATTGCAAAGCTTTACCCCACTGCTAACCTCCCCATGTCCACCTGCTCCCTGATGCACTTCGTTAACGTGGTGACTTTTCCTTCAGGAATCCCTTAACAGTGCCATGTTCTCAGGTGCTGCAAGGTTTTACCCATTTCTTTAACTGCAAGACAATTCTTGGGATCCAGCAGAACTAAGATGGGAACTACTACACTGATAACCTATTGGTTTAATTAGCCTTTTGACTATGTCTGCATCAGAATGAGATTAAGGCAGGCTCTAATTTAGTGTAGCCATGTAGGGAAGCAGGTAGCCATTCGAGCTGGTGCCGAGTTATCTCGCCAGTGCAAGAGCAGTTTTCTCGACAGCCCGTTTCCTGCGTTTGACAGATGCCACGTTACAGAAGAGCAGAAGTTAGTCACACGCTCRGTTCTTCACGGGGGGAAATTCCTATGCATCATTAGTGTGTTCTGCAAAGGTCAGACTCCTTGGGAATCCASATTTTGCATCTCTGCAGCGCAGAAACCACATAGCATCGGTCTGTGTTGCTGCAGCCCCTCCGGAAGGGAGCTATATTTGGATGCCAGTGCAATTTGAGGCTGCTTTCAAAGGGAAATAGTTAAGCTCATTTTAACTAAAGTGAAACCAACTGCAACCAGAAACACATCTTTTTGTGTTTAGCTTCCTCTTGGTCCCGAAAGTCAGCTGCCATATCAGTAAAACTGTAGCTTTTTTTATTGAGTTGTCTTCATAAAAAACTCTCTCTCAACTAGAGACCACACAGTCATGCTTTATGTGAGGCTTTTTCACACTAAGTGCTAGATATTTGCCTATCACTAGAGGCTTGTAGCACTCAAGGGTAGCCATCCAGAAAGCCAGTCCTACAGCATTGCCTTAGTTCAGCTCTCCACGTTGAGGGCTTAAGTTAATGAACAGGGTAGGAAGGGGGTTTTTATCTACGAGCATTAAATCCATATCATTTTACAGGGTGTCATCTTAAAAAAAAGAAGTCTGAAGTTGTGACACAGCTTTTCCACACACCTATCAAGAAAGTTCCTGACCTTTTAGTTCTTTTAACAGATATGTTTATTCTAATGCTAAGGCATGAAAAATAGAAGTTAAAGAGCTGAATCGTAACCYTTTTTACATCATATAATACCACATGATTTGTGAATGGGTAAATACAGCAGTTTTGTCTGCTTGATGCATTTATTAAAGGAGGAAAAAAAGCTTATGACAAAAAAAAAACAAGCAGTCTTACCTGAGAGTCCCCAAAGAGCAATTCCTTTTAGTAGCTGGGATAAATCTGGTGCTTCTGCAGGTCTCAGAGCTCTCTCCAGGGTGAGAATYGGGTGCTTTTTGAGTCTTCCTGGAGCAGAGGAGCACACGTAGGTGTTCAGTTAACCACCCCACTGTGCATACACGCATAGAGCTGGCACAACGCTGGTATCCTGAGCCACCCTGCTGAGATCCCAGCTARCTGACCTGGGCAGCAAGAGGAGAACCAGGTTGTTGTTCTCTAGAGGAGGCTGCCTGGCCTCTTCCCTGCTTAAATACCTGCTCAGGGCTCACAGCTGAGGCCGGTTGTGGTGGGCAGGGGCCTTTAGCCCAACTCCCCTCCCAAGGAATTAGCCTGATTTGGAGAAACACTTCAAACCTCCATGTCAGAACAAACTGGGAGCTGCAGCCTTGGAATTCCCGGTTTGTTGGAAAGCCAAGGTCAGCACATGGCAGCTGCAGATGGAATAGTGAAGGATAATACCTAAAGACATTTGAAAACATTTTGCTCTGAAGTGAACGTATATAAACATCCATCTCCACGCCACGAGCTGAGCCCAGTTTAGCAAAGCTCCCCAGCTGCTGTTAAGAGGCTCTTGTGAAAATCCAGCGGCTCCATCATAACGGAGCCGTCAACTCTTACAATAATTGGAGTGAGCTAATTCTTGGCTTTGCTCCTGCAGGAACACTGTGTAAGGCATCACCCACTTCCTGCGGTGCACCCAGAAGCTGAAATATTTTTTACATCTAATAAAAGAGGTTTATTAAAAAGCAGCAGAATTCTGCAGAAAAGAGCTAATTGCAGCGAAAACCTGGGAAGAAAGGGAGGTCACTGGAGTGGGGGGACACGGAGTGGGTAGAGGCCTGGGCAGGACATGCACAGAAAGGGAGGATGAGGAGGATGAGGACGTACCCGGGGAAGGTTCTGAGGCAGGAAATGAGGTCTTTGCAGTTCTCTGCTTGGGCTCTGTTTACATGTTTTCGAGCTCGCTGATGGTTTTAGTTACACATCCAACTCTCCAAAATGAAATTTCGTATAAACTGCAAGTAGATTTGGACACTGTGTTAAATTACATCATCTCTACATTTAAGTCTAGAGCTTAGTCATTACTGTAATATTAATTCAGAACAGATTAAGAAAAAAAAAGTAAAATTAATCTTCCCTCTGTCCCAAGTCGTTGTTTTCTGGCTATTTGTTGTTTAGCAACATTACTTCTTTTTAGTTGACTCCAGTAGTAGTATTTTGGGAAAAATCTCCTGAGTCCCCTGTGTAACYGTGAAGCCAGCAGAAAATACAACAYAGTAGAAAAGCCCATAACATAGCTTTTTACACATATTCTTATTTTAAAGTTTTAAAAATACAGTTAATAATTTTAAAATACTGTACTACATCTGTCATCATAAAGGAATTGTTTTTTTAATTTTTAGTTCTGTATTTGTTTAGGTCGGATTTTGAAATACTATTAAAATGTCCAGTAGGTTAAGGCATGTGGAAAGCCCAAAGAACCTTGCAGTTTGGAGAAACTTGGAATTTGATGGCTAGCTACAGTATTAGATGTTTAAGTTTTGCTTTTGGCTTGAGTATATTGCTAACCTATTTAGAAGACATGGGTAGAGCAAAGGCACTTGTTGCATTTCCTGTGTTTAACCACAAGCAAATACACAGATCTCTTGTGACTCACTTATCTATTCCCTGTTGGTTGAGGAATTTAGCAGTAAATATTGTTCACATACCTTTAAAAAGATTAGAGAATAGGAAAARTTTCTGCTGACGATGTATTTCCAAGGGCACGGATATGGTTTTATAGGGTGGTATTTGTGATCCCTAAAATCSTCTCCATCCCAGCCGGACAGTTGCAGTGGTTTCGGATGAGACATTGCCTCTTGTGTGGCGCTAACAGCTGCTTTGTCCCCAGACAGGAGCCAGGGCTTCGGCCTCCTCACCACTCTAGCAGGTGCAAACTGCGGCGTCGGCTCGGAAGAGAGCCCAGATACAGAAGTAAACAGTAATTCCTATTCCTTGTTCTCTGTYGTCGCGGCTTCCCGTGCTGCCCTTCCCTGCTGCCCCCCGGCGTGGGGGCTCTGGGGGCCGCGGCTCCTCCAGCTTTGTGCTCCTTTCTCAGGGGACTCTTTGCAGCCTGGCRGAATTTTTGGGGAAGGAAACTCAGAAATTATTGCCTGCGTTTTCCTTGAAAACGCCTGGGTGCCACAGGCTGTCAGCCTGTGCCTGGGAGCTCCCTCCCTCTCATTGCTCCATCATTTCACCTGCGGACGCTGGCTGTTGTTGGGAAAGCTCTTGGGTGTTGTTGCACATATSCCAGCTGTGTGAAACCCCACTGGAGCGTGAGATGCCCCATGAAGATCCTGTTTTCCAGTACTATCCAAGAGCTAAACAGAAACTATCATTTAAACAGTTTGTTTAAAAATAGCTACGAACACCCTCTCAGAGAAACCCCCTTCACATAGCGGCTACGTGGTGTTGCAAAAGCATGTGGGTTTTCAGGGATACATTTGGCAGAGGCTTTGCAGTACGTAGCTTTCAATTTAAGTTAGAGAACAGGACTTTCATGTTAAAACACCTGCTGATAAGGCTTTCTTGATACAGGAATATCTGTTTGCTTCCTGACAGTCCAGTCCACCGTCGGCAGGCAGAGAAGAGCCCCACTTAGACAGCAGGGAAGATGCAGCCAGCACAAACAACCTGCAGATTGACAGCATTGTAGGTAAGCTCGGTCCCTGCTCGACAGGCACGTTGGGAATATTGTGCAGGAGGTAACGATTCCYGGGATGGGAATTAGGGAAAAGAGCCTTAGGACTCTCTTCATCTCTTTCAGTCCTTGGGCCACAAGGTGAAAAATAGCAGGCAGCCTCTATAGCAGCACTTCTCTACGCCCTGGAGYCAAGGCAGGGGTTTGGTCTTACAGAACTGCCAGTGGGAGCATGTGGTCTGATTTTGTGGCATCTGATCCATGGTTCTTTATACCAAGAAACATCAAGATAAGAATAAAACTCTTATGGTTGCGGCTAAGAATCATGGCAACGTGTTGCCTCCAAGCTCCTCAGCAGGAGGCAAATGAAGGACATTCTTCATAGGTCACTCCTACAAGATCCAGGGCTTTTAAGCTAGCAGAGATCCTTAAATAATTGCACTGTTCCAGGACATACAATTTATATGTGGAAATCTTAAAGGTTAGGGGCTGTTAGTTGTGATCTAAGCAGAATCTCATTACTCTTTAATTTTTATAGTCTATGGCTGTTCCTAGGCAGATTGTTTGATGACGAACAAGAAACCTCTTAAATATTGGATGAATCCAAACCAGTCTGGCAGTGTAACATATCAAAATTAGGTAGCACTGCACCGCTGCTCTGAGTTGTCTGTCTGAACAAGTGGTAAATTAAAAGTTTCTTTCCCTCATCTTATATATGGGATCTTATTAAAGTCCTGGCTGTTTTTACCAGAAGATCTGTTTCCAAACCTGGCAAGCCAGAATAATACCTCAAATCAATCTAAATGCCTTCATTTCAGATCCCATGCTAGATCTGGACATTCAAGAACTAGCCAGCCTGACCACAGGAGAAGGTGACGTGGAGAACTTCGAAAGGCTGTTTTCAAAGCTCAAAGAAATGAAAGGTACTGTACCTGGGAGAGAGATGCTAAGTGTCTCCGCCGTTTTAATCATTTAAAGTCATGAAAGCCAGTGTGTCAGTCGGGAGACTCTACATATTCCTATTCTGCCGCCTGAGCTTTTGCAGAACAGCTGGTCTTTTCATTAATTTCTTCTTCATCTTGGAAAAGCTCTTGAGAGAAGCAGGKATTGCTCTGCTGACTGCTGTCCCACTGAGTTAGTCCACCCTGCTCTATAAACTAACCTGTAACGAGACTTACTTGAGCTCTGCAACTGCTCTTGCAGCTTAATGGGCAGTTACAGATGTGTGACATGAAATCCAGAGTGCTCAGGAGCATTGAGTCTTYTTTTCTGGGAATCACAACAGTCCTAACTAAATAAATTCCCCTTTTTTACAGTCTTACACTAGTTTCTCGGTGGTCCCTAGCACACAGCATTTCTCTCGCCGCTCACTCTTGAGTGACAGCCTAAAGCCATGTTCTTTTCCACAGATAAAGCAGCAACGTTGCCCCATGAGCAGAGAAAACTACACGCAGAAAAGGTGAGGTTGGCAATCGGCATTGAAATTATTARAAATGGGCACCAGTTTTGTGGCGTTTTCCTTTCTGAGTAGCAGTTACCTCTCTCTGTAATAGAGCTCATATACTGAGTAGTATATGAGGCTCTGAGATGACTTAGGGCATCAGCCAGCKCCCACTTAAGGCAATGAAAAACCTTGATTTGGGGTAAAACTCAGCCAGGCCTTAGCACRGAATTTGTATCACGTATTCCCCCGTGGTTTATGAAGCCTTCTAAATTATCGCCTCTCTGGTGTTTAAATTTCTTAGCTTGGAGGGAGCACTTCAGCTAGAGCCGGGGTTGCTAGAAACCGCTGCTCAGTTTCTGTTTTTATGATGATAAATGCAAAATCWTGTGTCATTTGAGGGGATAATTTTTTCTTTTATGGTCTTTAGGTGGCCAAAGCCTTCTGGATGGCCATCGGAGGAGACAGGGATGAAATTGAAGGCCTCTCTTCCGATGAAGAAAACTAAGTTCTCCTGTAAGCAACAGAGCAACCCTGGAAGAGTGATCCTTGCCCGCAGCGAGCGCTTGTTGCTAGAAGCCTCATTTAGCTTTAGTTGCTTCTTTGGTTAAAGGATTCTCTATGTTAYTAAGTAGCACATTCCACAACACCCAATGGTTGGCGAGGTTTTGTTTGCCTGTTCACTCATTCAGTCCCGAGGATTTGGGAGGGCAGTGGACGCCTTCCAGGTGTGTGCAGTTAGAGGAGACAATAGGTTAGTTTACATTTTTCAAATTATCACTTTTCCTGTTTCCTGATTTGCGTTAAAAAAATCAAAACCCACCAGTTATCTTTCTACATAGGGCTGGCGCTTGTTAAGTGACTACTTAATTCTGCGCTCAGGATACTAGATACAGGCCTGGTCGATGTTTTTAGGTAGCTTTAAAGCTGACCCACTAGTCAAAACAAAACCCAGATTCACATGCAGAGAAGGCTGCAGAACTGTGCTGCACTGTGAGACGCTCCACCAAGGCTGCCAGGTTCGTCCTGCCGAGTGCCAAAGCCATTSCAAGTGGCCCCTAGGCCTTGAATTCTCTCTGCCTGTGTGAGTACGTGGCCCTTCCCTGGGGAAGGGAGTGTGCCACGCTCATGGGTTTTCCATTTTGTCTGCTTTTTCAGGGGTGAAGTTCCTTGCACAAACCCTCTGCAGCACTCGGTCTTCAGGCCTAGGAGAACATGCCGAGCTCAGGCCTAAATACCTGAGGAGCTGTGACCCGCTGTCACCTGGCTTATGTGACAGGTTTATGCTCCTGTTTCCTGATCGGAAGGTACCAGAGCTCAAGCCTCAGATTGCTGCTTCCTGGCTAGAAAAAAAGCCCTTCATCCTCAGAGAATGAGGATCATGATGAGGAATGAGGAAGGGTTCAGCCCTTCATCTTCTCACGTTAATAAATATAGTGGGTCCTGAGATTATCAGCTCCAAATTTTGAAGATAYTTCTCACTGTGGTTTTCACACACGYTTAAGGAACCATCTACCAGGGCCACCCCTTCCAAGTGAGTGGTGTAAGACACMTTGTCCCAGCTCTCTCCTTGTCCGCTTTCTCTTCTCACTGGCCACCTTGTTTTCCCCTAGCCCAGGACTGAAGGTGATTTCTTCCAAGCAGGGAACAGTTTTTCATGTCTGCTTCTTTCTTCCTCTCTAAATATTTGTTGTGCAATAGAGACAAATGGCAAAAGCGCAGAGCAAATTAACTGAACACACTGAAAAACATAATGCATTTGAATACTTTATAAAAACAGTTCTTTATACATGTGGTTTCTTTWCATAGGTGATATTTTATTTAAATTTAATAAAATTATACAAGTTAAATTTAACCTCTTTGCTGCTTTTTTGCAAGATACCAGCAGCTAGAGCAGGTGAAGGCATCCGAGCTGCCTTCAYCTCACACTGGCCAAGCATCTGTGCAAATTTTTGGTGCAGATCTCACTTAGGTACTAACAGCTCCTGGAAACCGGTTGTTTTAAGTTTGTATCTTGTGAGTAGATGTGTTTTAGGCTTTAAAAAAGCATTATTCATCAAAATAAGAGCTGTGGCTACAATACAGTGGGAAGAAGTTTCAGTGATCCTTACAGATTGTCATACTGTGTTTCTAAATCAGTTTGCTTTGCTAGTGGTTGATTATTTTGGGAGGAGAGGCTTTGGTTTTGCCTATAGAATTTGTTAACAAAAATGGATGTTACAGGAATGAATAAAGGGGCCTGGAAAAGCTTCTCTTTGACTTACACCCCAGCTATGCTTAATGACAGCAACAAGCCCTGTGTTGGCATAAAGTCTGCGTCGCCGTTTGGGCCCGTTGGCTCTGCCTAGTCTGAGCGCGCAGCGCTGAGCCGGGCTCTGCGCCGAGAGCTGGGCACCGGGCTGCAGGAAGCGGCTGCTCCAAGGCAGGATGGCTACAGCAAAGCCCGGCCTGCCTGGAAGCCCTAACTCATTTTAAGACACGCTTTGAAGGACAACGCTACAGGGCTTCATGCAAACAGCAAGAATTCCTCTCTGGCTGCTGTTTCTGCAAGAAAGCGCAAGGAGAAGGGATGGCAGCTGTGTTGTTAACGGAGAGCAGCCCCTCGGCAGAGCGTTCTGACTTCAACACAACTGCTCAGAGAGCAGAAGGGCACCGGAGCTCCCTGCCCCGGCGCGCGCGGCYCGTCCTCATTCCCTGGTTTCAGAATGGCCCATCCGTGAGCGGGTCGTTCCCAGGGCCAGGCCGGTATCTCGCTGTCACCGCCAGGCCCCGTCCTGGCCAGGGCCTCCTCACACCAGGACCTTCCTGCCAGGACAGACCCACCTTCCTGGCCCGGCCTTTGCCCCCCGAGGGRGGTTCCTCGGACAAGGCTTCTGTGTTCTTCTCATTACCAACCCTGTATTTTGCATCAGCTTCTCATTTCTGGTTTCCAAAGCTCCAAGTGCTTGGAGTTTGCATGAGGTTTTGGGTCTTGGAGTTTTGAGTTTGCAGCAGTTCTGGGGGTCTACTTTTACAATATCCCAACTTGCTCATGAGTTTTTGAATCAAAGTTTATTAAAATGGCAAAAATAGAACTTACAGTTTCACATATATAAGAGGGCATACATAGTACAGGCCTTTAGTAACAAGAGAGGTGACTAATGCGTAAGAAGCCAGAGCCGCTGAACACAGAGGAGGCCGAGGCGCGAGGGAAGGCGCTCGCCGGCGGCCGTCCGGAGGGCGAGGGCTGGCGGCTCCGGCGGCCGCGCTGCAGGAGACAGGCAACAAACCACAACCCGCGCTGCACAAACAGCGTCTGTTCTTCCTAAAACCTCCTTGGGTTGTTCCGGAATCCCAACGGACCGCTGGGAACATCCCCGGGCCCATGGGGAACCGGGYTGGTGACGAGGACACGCGGCAGCGACTTGGGCACGGGGCCACCGCGGGGCTCGTCCTGCCCCACGGCTGCCACGAGGCTCCTGTTCTCAGCCCAGCGCCCTCCTGGTTCCAGCAGTCACCAGAAAGGAACGTGTGAAAGATTTAAGACTCTGAATCCTTCCCCGGGAAAAATTAAATATTTGATTCATCTGAGTATTCAGAAAGACAACATAAATATAAAAGCATGTACATAATAATAAAAAAAAGAAGTATATGGAATTTCTTAACCATACCGCTCAACCGACTACTATATAGAGCCTAATTATTTCTCATTCTAGCTTTACCAGCTTATTTGGGATCCTCCGTTCCTCCTACCCATCCAGTACCTTGGAGAACTGGGAGAGCTCACGGGGTTTGGTGGCGTGGCCAAGTCCTTCAGCGAGTGGCGCTCCCGCTGCTCCCGCCGCTCTTCCCATTCCACAGGGAGCACAAGGCTCAGGCGCCAACACCCGCTGCTCGAGGCCCCGGATGCTCCTCATGTTCCTCGTGCTCCAGCTGAGGGATTCGGTCGCATTTTGCTCCGTGCTTGGTCAAGGCGCAGGGTCCAGCAGCCGGAGCTCTGCAGACATCCGATGTGATCCCGTTTCTCCACCTGGGGACAYGGGCACGTGGAGCCCTGGCATCACCCCGGCACCACTGGATGACTTCTGAGCCTCACCACAAAATACACGCTGCAATTCAGTTCAATACGTTAATAATAATAATACAAAAAAGAAGTAATCACCACAGTCATTCAAAACCACAAGGCCATCAGTATCATCTGCCAGCAGCCAGGCCCTCGCGTGCGGCTGCGCCGGGTAAACAGAGCCCGAGTTCCTGCTAGTGACAGTAACAAAAACGTACGAAATCCCAGTCGGTCCCGCCGAGAACGAGAGGATGTTCCCACGTGGAGACGCAGGCCGAGCCGGGCAGGCCGTGATGTACATTGGTGCTACATTCAAAGCTACTTGGAAAACGGTTTGGAAAAGGAAGCGGCAGCCACGGTGTCCCCTCGGCCTGACTGTGACGTGTGCGGGATCGGCTCCGAGCTCCGGGATCAGCCCTRGGCTCCAGGTTTGGCTCCGAGCTCTGGGATCAGCTCCAGGCTCCATGTCCAGGGTTGGCTCCGGGATCAGCTCTGGGCTCCAGGTTTGGCTCCGAGCTCCGGGATCAGCCCTRGGCTCCGTGTCCGGGATCGGCTCGGCCCAGGACTTTCCATCGGACTTGACGCAACCCAGGAAACCCTGAAACTTCCGTGAGTTGGTGAAAAGGCAACGGGCGAGGGGGAGGAGCGGGAATTACCATGCCAGTGGGGACAAGCTCCTCTGCGGCTGATCTAGACGGGCCGCGTTTTCCATCTGGTGCCCTTTTCCTTAGGGCATGCTGAGGGGAGAGTCTGCCCGTCTATGGGGAATCACAGTCGGCTGCTGGAGGGGCTCAATGAGCCCCGATCCCGCCGGGGCTCCGYGTTGAAGCCCATTCCAGCTCGGAGCGCGGGGTCGGCACCGCTCGGAGATAACAAAAACAGCCCCTTAAACAAGCGGGGAGGAACCCGGGCCGCTTTCACACGGTGCCTTTTCCTTCTGAGCAGAGCCGCGAGGCAGAGCTTTCCACAAAAGCCAGGCCTGGGCTTTGTTGGGACCCCCTGTGTGGGGCATTTCCCAAATCCATCAGGGCGGCAGTCAGAGCTACTTCCGAAGCGGCCACAAAGGAGCATTTACRGAGAGGCTCCTGCTGCACAAGTCCGCACCTCAGAGCCTCAACTGRGCCCTGACACTGTGCAGAAACGAAGACGATCCTGGAGAACCTCCCGTGCTCCAACAGCAGCCTCGACGCGCTGTGCAAGCTCCAGGGAAAATCCCACGGGAAGATATCCAGCTCAGGGAGCTCAGGAGCGCGACGGCCAAAGTCCTCCTCAGCATGTAGGTGTCTCAGACAAAGCATCATCCATGGACTGTCCCTCATCCATGGACCTTCCATCATCTATGGACGTTGGTGACATCTCGGATCCAGGTGCACAGGTCCTGCCGAAGGGAGCGGAGCACTGGGACGGTGGGAATTCCAGCGCCTGGGAGCACGAAACATGGGACTAAAGCCCGAGCAGGAGGCCCTGCCACGAGCAGCACAGCCGGAGCCGGACCCAGCTCGCGTGTCTGTCCTTTACATTAACAAAAAGGAAGATTTCCATAGGAAATTCTGATTAGCATTTTCTCCCCGTCCCCTCCTATTTTGGCACAAATGCACATGACGTTTAACACAGATATAAAGAGCAGATAACTGGATAGCACTGACAAAGGTAGCAGACTTATTTGGCAAATTTGAACCATAAAAACAAGTGCTAGTTGGGGGTGGGGTTTTTTTTCCAGTTGTGGAAGCTGTTTGTCATGACAGTTGCTGCAGGGAAAAACCTATTAAACAGTCTGGAGCATGTATATTTAAAAGGAACATTTTATAATACATGTAAATACACTCTCCCAATTTCTCCAGGCAAAAACACCTCTCAGGGTATTTTAATCAGCTGAAACCAGTTTTCCAACAGAGGTTTCGTCTCCGAGATGTCCTGGTTCACGACGGTCGTGGGTGTCCGCGCGGGACCGTGGAGGCAGCGGCGCTTTGCGAGGGCGCCGCGCGGGCCSGGCCGCTGCCCTGAGCTCTGGGAAGCGGCAAAAACCATCCGATGTGTTGGGAAAAACAGCCTGGGAAGCTGGTGTTGTTACCGCCACGGGGCCGCACGGGAAGGAAGGCGCCGTGTCCGGCGGGAGCTGTCCGGCCGCATCCCCGGCGCGACGGGGATCTCGGCCACRGGTCCCTGTCCCAGGAGGCTCCATCCTCCTGGGAACATCCCTGGGGAAGGGGCTCTGGCAGGTGCTTTGGGYGCTTCCTTTCTGCCCTGGAGCACGGAGAGGACGGTGGCGGATGGCGCTGCTGAACGCACAGGACTCATCTCCATGTATCCGCCCTCTGGGAATGCTGCAGGAGCGGCGCCCGGAGCAGCCTGGGCTCGCGCTGCCCTCCATCCACGGGCTCTACTCCTTGTTTTACCGTTATCCACCTTGGCATCCAAGTCTAACGGCATCGCAACCAAAGTGCTAAGAGTTCCTGTGAAGTGGCTTCAATGGGCGTGGAGTCCAAAAACAAACGAAAAACCAAAACAAAACAGAGAAACCCCAGTTTTTTTTCAGCAGAATCTTTTTTTTTTTCCCCTCCTCATCACTCCAGTAACGGGGAATTTATTACGTGTCTGGCCAAGGGCGAAGCCGATTCCCTTCTCCCGGAGTCCTTGTGCCCTGGCAGCTGCCCCGGGAGCCGCTGCCTTAGGAGACGCTGGAGCAGCGGATGCTGGGGGAGCCCATCTGCGTGAGGACCTTGTCCAGCCACTGCAAGGGCCCGTTGAGGTGCAGCTCGATCCAGCAGGGAGTGCTGGTCACTGTCTGCCTCCTGCCGGGGGGAAAACACGGAATTCAGGTGTCGCTGACAGCATTTCCCAAGTGGRAAGAGGTTTTACAGCCACCCGAGCGTCCTCCTGCCTTAGACAAGAGTGGTGYTCGCTGCACCAGGGGATGTGGTCTCGCCCCTCTGGGCTTTTGGCCAATGCTGCGACTTTGTTAAAAACACACAAACCCCACCAAAACGACGGCCTTTCCCCTTTGTGCTCCCCCTGGTACAACTCCCCCCGGAGCCGGGAGGAAGAGGAGGGAGGCGGCGCTGGGGAAGAGGCCGGGGAGCCTCCTACTCCTGCTCCTTGGAGCCCGGTGCAGGCAGGAGGCAGCTCTGCTCTTGTGGAGCAGCAGGAGGGTTGGGGAGGCAGAGAGGGAGCCTGGAAACAGCCTCCTTTGGAGGCCGCCTTTCCCACGGGAGCAGCTCGGAGCGGGAGGCTCCGGCCTCCTGGGAGCCACAAGGGAGCATCCAAAGGTATCCCACGGGGGCTGCCACCTCCCCCAGCTCCATCCAGACCATCCCACCCTCCCGCCGCGGCCCTTCGGAAAAGCCGCCCCCAGAGCTTCCCGGGGCTCCGGGCGCCGGCTCCGTGCGGAGCAGTATCCCTGCAGTATTAAAAAGCGCTCTGCTAATTGCCCCTCTGCTGAAAGGGGAGCAAAGCAGCCGTGCAGAGCCCGGACGGGGCYGCGAGACGCGCGGCCGGCGCCAGGCCTGACCTGTACTCCGCTCCCCAGCCCTTGACGAAGCTCATGCGGATCGTGCACATCCTGGTGAGCTGGTACACGGCCTCGAAGCCCTGGTTCACTGACTGCGCCAAGAGGGCGGCGAACTCCTGGTTGTTAAAAATCTTCAGGTTGCAGCCTGCGAGAAAAGGAGACGAGAAAAGGCGAGGCTGCAGCTTCACCAGATGAGGAAATCAGGCTGCTTTCTGCGAATGGAAAGAACCTCAGCGCTGCTTTCCCATGTCCCTAAACCATGTGATAATATAGACAGATTGCTTAAACGCAGCGTTGCAGAAAAGGAATTAAAATTGCCACATTTCCATATGCTGAAAGGGACAAAAACACATTACAGGACACAGAGTGATGAATGCCAGGGCTCCTGCACTCCTGCTGTTTACAAGACCAGACTCAGGATCCGCTCGTGGAACCTCCTTCTACCTCCATCACAAACATTTCCTTCACATTGTCTTGCTACAGTCTTGCTGTAACCACAGCGCTCGGCAACGGCAGCTGCAGCAGAGCCTCGAATAAAGGAGGGCACAAACCTAGAAGMGGAACTGGCCGGTGCCAGGGCTACRTGGTCCCCACCAGMAGAAATGGAGAAGTTTTGAGGTGACGCTGCCCCTGGCCAGGCAGCAGCCAGGTAGGAATGAGGGCTCCAAGGCTGCCGGCAGAGCTGCTGCTGCTGCTGCATTCCTCATTCCACCACCATGGGACAAAGAGTTTTCCATTAAAAATGAGATTTTCCCCCAGTGTTTAGTCCAAGCTCAAAGACCGAGAAAAACCCTCTGCTGTTTTTAGGCTGTAAAGGTGAAATCTAATCACTTTCCTAAGGGGTAAAATAAATAAAATCATATAGAAATCCCTCTCTCAAAAGAAGTTGYTGCTACGCTTGCCTTCTCCCAGATAACCAGAAACCAGTTAAATCCCAAGACTTGGCACAGAACTCGCGCTCATTTGGGATTACATATGGGCCGAGTCTGAAAAACAACCGCTTGGACTGCGACGAGCTGTACTTTTTTATTTAGAAATGATTTCTGGGCACATTCTGCTGGGCTGGCCCCCTGTTCCGGCTCGGACCGCGTGCAGCAAAGCTGCATCCGAGAGCTCTGCAGCTGCAGGATCGGCTGCCCGTCCCTGTGACCTGCAGGAGCTCAGCCCAGGAGCCCTGTATCCTGCAGAGGGWTCCAAGACGTGTCACCCACGCTGCAGTGTCGGGGGGCAAACGGGAAGGACAAGAGCAAGGAAGGCAGCTCAGATTTGCAGGACTGCGCAGGGAGAGGTCTCTTGTGCATGAGAGGAGAGGGAAAACTAGCTCCTGTCAACATGGGCATGAAGAGACTACTTCAAACCCAGCAAAGATCATCTGAAGAAGAATCTGAGCAGACTGTGGCGAAGAGGGGAGAGCTGCAGTCCAAGAAAAGTGCCTCCCTCCCATGAATCTGCAGCGGGACTGTGGGTTGTTTATGTCTTCAGATGTTGACTCTAGCCAGGGTGGACTCCTGTGATGTGGCTGCAGAATTAAGTCATGTTTGCAGCACTGGCAACTGCCTCTGAGGAAGGAAACCCATTCAGATGGGCCGGAGCTGGAAGTGCACAGATCTCTCCTCTCAAGAGGGACAATCGTTATTCCAATATTTCTACATAAAAATGCTTGTTTTTTAAATATATACCTACTTTTAGCTGTAAGGCATTAGCTTTCGTAAGCCCAGCTAAATTCCCTAGTGAAAGGCCTCCTCTCATACTAATTCCTGCATGTATCCAACATAGAAGTATTTTTTTCCTAGACAGATGCAATAAATTTCCTTGTAAACTTTGAGCATACTTCAGACATGTGTGTGCTGTAACCAGGACAACACCGAAAATGTGCTGAAGATGTGATTTCTCTAGAAAAAAACTCATTCATAAAAGGGGAAAAAGCATTACCATGGGGCAGAAAAAAAAATATTTAAAACGATTATTGGTGAATTTAAATTAACAAAGGTTTCTTACATATCTTCTTTCACTTAAAGGTACAAACATAATTATGAAGATATTTACCAAGTAATTAATACTCGGTCTGCAATAACGGGRCTGATAAAACGCTGCACCTAGGGGGCAAACGCTTGCTGGAGAGCACGTAACATCCTCCTTTTCCATTCTGTTATCCTTCATGCCAAAGCCAGGTCCTGCTCAAGCTGACAAATCCTTTTATTTGCATTAAACAGAGTTTCTGGCAGCTGCCCGGAACAGAGGAGAGCAAATCCAAGCCTGCCTTGAGGAGCAGCTCCCGGTCCATAGCAGGGCTGTGTTTTCCACGGGCAGGGGCCGTGCGGGCCCGGGGGTGCCCCTTACCTGGCGGGATCTTGCAGACGGTTGCGGGGTGCCAGCCGTAGCGCTGGTTGCAGTTGGGGGACTGCACGAAGATGGCACTGTCACTAAGGCACTCGGCAAACACCTCCCCGCCGATGTAGTAGAGTCTCACTCCTCTTCCTAAGGAAACACACGGCACCGTTTGGGGTTAGTTTAAAACTTGTGCCTGCCAAATTTATAAAGAGGTTAAGATATAAAGGACCTTTGCTCCGGCGAGATCTCCCAAAGCAGAGACTGCAACTGCTTCTTCCAAGCAGAGGCGCCCCTGCTATTTTCCATATGAACCTTCTATCASTTAACGCACCATTTCCAGCCTGCTCCGAAAGTCATCCCAGCTGGATGCAACTGTTTATTTATTTACTTACTGAATGGGAATGAAGTTATGCAACATTTTCAAACAGTTGTCTCTTGCTTGAGATTACACGTGTACACAAGGACAAACATACATTTCCCATATAAGTTCCTACAAATCGTTAAAATCTCTGTTAATAAAGAAACAAATTTCAGGAATTTGTCTTTGTTACTCAAATAAACCTCTGTTGTGGTCKTACTTTGCTATTTACAAATCCTGCATTCTTTCTTCCATGCAGCATAAGAAATCTGCTGAATTTAAGGTCTGATTTCAGATTCTCTCTCTCTCTTTTTTTTTTTTCCCCATTATAAATCATTTTAGTAACAAACAAGAAAAGATCCTCCTGTAAAAAAGTTCAGCTGTCTAAGAAGAGCACAAGGGAGAACAAAATCAAGACAAAAGACAGGATGGTTTTTGGATGGGAGTTAGCAGAAAATAAAGCAAAGCTTATGCACTTTTGCCTCTCATTAAAATTACATATGTCTGGGAGTTCAATCGAGAACAAAATTGAGTCCTAGCTTGCAGAATAAGGAGGAGGAGGAACTGAGGTGAAAAATCAATCAGCTAAGTTTCTGTGATGARTCAGTTAAAAAATAAAATAGTGCAGAAGGGAAAACAGAAAAACCACACTTCCATTCGCAGCCACCCAAATAAAGCTCCGAAAAGTGCATGTAAAAGCTTAAATTCCGTCCATCTCCATTATATGCAACAATTTCAGTATTCCTTAAGCGTCTTCCTTACTCCACTTTTATGAAAATGAATTCTCTATGGAAGATGAGCCTGCAACGACAGCAGACACTCAAGTGTCGCAGCTGTAAAACGAACCAAGCTCGATGGCTGTTGGTAACTAAGAGGCTCCACGTGCAGAACTTCCCTTGCCCCTCGRCAGCCCCAACCAACAGCGGGAGGCAGGAATTACCGATGTGCCGCCGGGTGAGCTCCACCGCCGCGTTCCTGTTCACGTTGGAGAGCAGCCCGAGGCAGAAGCGCTCGGAATTCGAGGGGTCGGTGAAGCCATCCACGGTCATGGAGGGCTGGGAGGCGTGGAACGTCTCTCCCACGCGCTGGTTGAGCTCGTAGTACGATATGGAGCACCAGAAGGCCGGCTCGCAGTAGGTGACGGGCTGCAGATCTGCACAGAGAGAGGAGCAAAATGAACCACGTGGAAAGGGAWGGAGGAGAGATGGGCACGGGAAAGGAGCCTGCTTTGGAATAGGGCTTTGCTCCATTTCTTGGGCTTTCTTTAAGCACCAGGCTTTAATTACTCGACAGATTTTAATGGACTGCAGATAGAAAGTCTGATCACTCCCAGAGCTCCCAGATCACAGAGTCAGGTATCAGTCACCTAGTAAGAGGGGTGTCCACTCTAGTAAGAGGGGTGTCCACTCAACCATACTCGGAGAAAACCCCAAAAATAAACTCTGCTTTTCAATGACATTTTTAGGCAGCCAGTACCTTAAAAAGAGCAAAGAAGAGAGGAGGAGGGAAAGAGCAGGCCACAACACCGGTCTGGGGAACGCTGATTTGGGGCACTTATAGCAAAGCAGCCAGCAATTCAACTTTGGCTCTCCCTGGCTCTGTCACGTCCCTCTAGCATTGCAGAAACCAGTAGTTATTTGCAATACGCACCATGTTGCACAACAGTGGCATCAAACTCATTTAAATGGAGGCAGTCTCASGAAGAGGACACTTTGCATGCATGAAAATGGGACAGTCAAGAGGCTTTAAGTGATTTAACTGAAACCAATGAGGGTTTTACTGCTGATTTCAGAGCAGGGAGGCTCACGTGTCAGATATTCTTGGAAAGGCTGCGTTAGATGGTGCCCTGTGACCTGCTGAGCAGAGGAAGGGACAGGCAGACCAAGCTAAGTGCTAAGTGCTCCATGAGCCAGGCTCAGCACCCGCAAGAGAAGCAAAGGAGCAGCCTCCCCTCCAAAACCATCACCACCCGGAGCTCGGTGGGACAGGAATCAACACCGTGTCAAGGTGTAGCTGTCATTTCTTCATATTTTAAGCAATTTTTAGAGCCAAAAACCAGTCCCTCTCCAATACACAGAGATGTTGGTGAACATGTCCAGGAGTCACACGTTTGCTTTGTGTTTTTCCCTTTTCGTCTTTGCATTYCTCTCCCATAGAGCAGGACCGATGCTGGGCGCAGAGCAGCCCCGCGTGCTCCGCACAGGGGCTCAGCAAGAGCTGCACGGATCAGATGTCGCTGCTCGTGAGAGGCTGTTCAGCTCCCGCAAACACAAAGCAACCCTGATCCTTTTCAGTAACGGCCTCACGTCGGTGCTGTCCAAGTTATAAAAGCCCCGAGGCCTCTGTTGATCTCTACACTCTCAAAGTCCTTCCCTTGCGCAACCCCCTCYGCTGGGTTGGGCTCAAGGAAGCTGGGGATACCTCACTGAAAGGTCCACGGAAATTTCCCTTCCAGCTTAATTTGCARCTTGAGGAAAGACACAAGCCAACAAATCTCACTGTTCGCCTCTAAAAAACGCAGCTAAGCTTTTCATGCAGCTGCTTCTCCTGTGAATTGTAGTCTCAGGCTCAGGCTGGAACGGGTGAGTTAGCTCTCATGTTGTATTAGTTGCCTCCTGAACATTCATTTGGAATTTTATGAATTTACTGCTTGGGAAAAAGTAGGCCAACGTAGCTGTGTACCCAGCGGGCCGACATAATCGACTCAAACGTAATACATCAAGCTCAAGTAAACCCTGCCCGAGTCTTCCCCGCAGTTCTGCCAGGGCGTTCCAGCCCTGACTCACTGCAGCTCTGCTTCCACAAGCCCCGATTTTCCTCGTGCCAACGGGTCCTTATCACGCCACACGCATGGGAGTTGTGCAACGTGAGTAAGTGCCCCTTGAATACCAGCACGCTGGCCAGGCTGCCGCTTCCCCACGAGACACCAGCACGATCTGCTCGGATCTGCACAAAYGCCGCGCGTTTTGCACGTGCTACAGCGCGCGCCGAGGGATAAGAGCAGTTGCTACCCCAGTTTTAACTCAAATTTTTGATACACAATGTGTATTAGCAGTTTACTACTTGTTCTACAGCTGTGTCAGAGCCTCCTGCATTATTTTTTTGGTTTGTGAGGCAGGAGTTGGAGCTGAGAGGCGTCCACGCTCCCTGCTTTGAGAAGGGCCCTCTCCTCCGGCTTCGCAAAYAGCCTTTCCCCACGGGAGCTGACCAAGGGCTGCACCACGGGGTCCCCACGCGCTTTTCCCGTTCTCCTCAAGAGCTTCTGCGTCAAGCAAAGGGGGCCAGCGGGTTTCCAAGGGCCGCCCCGCTCCGCAAGGAGCATCCCGGAGCGCTGCGCCTGGCCCCCGGCCACGGCGGCTCCCGCCAAGGCCGCCCTCATTCTCGCTTGTTTGCTGTGTTTTTTCCAGCCCGAATGGAAGTAATGCAAAGAGCTCACTGGGTATTTATAGCTTCCATTTCAAGCCTGCGCCTGACAACTGAAAGTTTGGACCCAAACTAGAYTGCTTCCAAATCAAACACAGCCGCTGAAAGGAGGAAAGAGAAAAGGCCGTTTCCAATACGTTACCTTGCAGCACGCTTTGTGTCTGTGAATAAGACGAATTGAAATTCCCTGCGTTTCTTCCCTCCCCTTTCACAGTCTTACACTGAAATCCAGCAGCTCGAGCAAACCTTGTGCCTGTTGTCCTAAACAGTCTTATCACCTYTGCAATTTGGGGGAACATGGGACATTTTGGCCATGGGACATAAGGCCAAAGTTCAGCCTACACTAAGTAAACTGTCTTAAAAGCATTAGGTAGTTATATTTAAATAATCTGAGGGATGCAGCCCTGCAACATGATTTTCTTAATGCAGACTGCAAAACAGAAAAAAAAAAACAAAACAAACGAAGAAAAACACCACATTCCACTACTGAGAGCTTGCGAAAGCTTTCCAGTGTTGTACAGTGCTGTGCTCCTCACATTTCTGCTCAAGTTTCTTAACAAACACACAAAGAAAGCCTGATAAGCCCTCTGCAAACGCAAGCACAGCCCTGGCCGCTGAAGTGCTCTGTGTATCTGCAGCGTTGAGTGCACAGCAAAGGCAGGAGCCCTGCAGGGCAGCGGCCACTAGCAGGTTCTCCTCCAAACCTGCAGAGAACAAGTTCTCCTCTCACAGCCTGGTCTTCAGACACTGTCGCACTGSAAGGCTCCTGGGCTGCTTGTGTTTTCACCTGTGTTCCTCTAAGCAATACGCAGCTCCTTGCTTTAGTTGTGCAGCGCAAGCAGCACGGATGATGACAAGGTTTTCATGAGCCACTTGTTACAGCTGTCCGTATCTGTGCCACTTAACTGAGTTTACAGCATCCTTAGGTGCAAAGATTTACAGTAATGCTTTTATGGAGAGGCTCTTACTTTGCAGAAGTTCTTACCTAAAGGCAATAAATACGTGGTTTGTAAAACTTAAGAGTTACACTTTAACGTTGAGGAGTAAATATATTTTTCCGATGTCTGCTCCCTAGATTACAAAGGGACTCCTTGTGGTTACCAAGTTTTGCCTGATCCCACTGAGTTTTGTCACCACACAGCACATCAGGCACCACTGGACCCATCAGCTGAGCAGCATGTGTTAATAACCAGAGTCCTGGCTGCAGTGATTTGCAATGGGGCCTCTTTCCTAGAAACTCCTTTTCTCCTTGCATAAGGCAGATGCCACAGGCGACTCGCCAGGTTGGTTTTGTTGCCTGTAATTGGCTTTTTATTTTCAAGCTGACATGAACTGCTAGAAATTCCCAAGTCCCAAGCTGCACACTTGAGTGTAATGGATTAAAAAGGAGAAAAGAAATCTCCTTCAACAGCTCCAAGATATCTACAAGGCAGCCAGTGACTGACAAATTTTGGAGCAATGTCAAAGTACCCTCTGACAGGGCTAAAAGCATATGCAGCCTTTATGGCTCTTCAAGAGTAATCTCAAGTGGCCCATGTCTGCTGGCTTAATGAGCATTTAGAGAACTGATCCTGCAGTTAGACGGGTATGAGGGTTTTTTTGTTTTATTTTTTTTTTTTTAGGATTGGCTGTTGAGAGCAAATTCATATCGGGTGAAAGCAAAGAACCGGTGAAGTTCAGGTCTTCCTTGTCTACAGGCACAAAAATAAAGGGCAGAACTATTGAACTACTTGAAAGGGTAACAGAGGTTCAGAGAGAGCCACAAAACCTCTAAYAGTATCTCAAAGGCAAGGGCCTTTTTCAAAAGCTACTATTACTTTGGCTCCTATATGTATTTTACTRTGCGCCCTTCAAAACCAAACAAAAACTCGTCACATCAATTGCAATTCTTCCTCATTCTCTCTGGTATCCCTCTGCCACCATTTCTTGTTTTTTACTTAACTCTGTGATGTAAGCTCAGACTTGGTTCATACAGAACTACTACAAGCCACAAGGATTAGCAGAAAGGAGTATCAATAGGGGTCACAACTTTATCAAAAGTGCACAACCTTCAGAAATAGCCTCATCAATAAAATATTACTATCTTAATTATAGTCAGTTTTCAGGATCACATGCTTACCAAGATTATTGTGTGCTGGAGACATAGGATTTGGTGATAAGTTTGGAGAACCTGAAAACCAAGACATAATTGTTAATATAGTAACTGCACAACGGAAAATATACAGCAAATTCAGCCTGTTGCAAGGGTATCCCATTTGCTCAGCTAAACTTCATTTAGTGACACCAGCAGCTTCTCTGATGTTGATTACATTGATGTGGACTCCACGAACTTACAACCCATGTCATTTACTGCATCGGCTTCCTAGGTCTGCAATACATCTGAACATCTTCCTGCTGCAACCACGTAGTCTTAACCCACCAAATTTCAAAACCAGGCATGCAGATGTCCATTTTATTTTCACATGCAGCTACAAAACTACAAGTACCATGACGACAGTTAGCTGGACATGTAAGGGCTCATCCAGGTATTAAATATATTCACACAAACAGTGTACAGTAAGTTTAACGTGCTACTACTTGGCATCAGGACAAATGAATACGGGCTCAAGCTATGTAGGTCTGAGTAAACAAGTGTCAGAATTTTATCCCCAGTCATTTCAATTTGGGCCACATGTTTCGGGCATATTTTACAGCAACTGCATCCAGAAGTCCAGAGCAGCTTCCACAGTCTCTGGGTAACACATGTGAGCAGAAAAGTGCTACAGATCCTCTTTCTTTCTTTCTTTCTTTCTTTCTTTCTTTCTTCCTGCACCGAGCCCAGCTGGGCTTCTTTAAAATTTGTTTTTCTATAAAGTGAGAAGCCCATGACATCTGAAGGAATGTAAGAAAGGCAGACGGAATACATGCAGCATTTGAGAACACAAATTGGGTATTTATAGCATCGTCCAGGCCAATCCCATTCCAGCACTCTTTCCCCAAAGGTCCTCTATACATTCCAGATGCTAACCACATCACCAATAATTGCCTGTGCCAAAATGGATTGTGTCAATAGGCTYATGTTTGATGTAGACAAACCAACCCACACTGCCTTCCTCCATCTGTACCGCTGCGGTGAAAGACTGTAAATCAGTCACCCCTCTTTTAGAATCCCACATATACTCGACAGCTAAAGACGTGCACAGAAACCAAGACATTCGTGTGCAGCATTTGCCTTAACTAGGTTCTGCCTGCCTCTCTTTCTTTAAGTGCAACGTATTTGCATATCCCTCTTGCATCAACCCTTCTAACAAGAAACGTGTTTTTGCTTTTCAAGCAGAAGTTTTAGAAATTAAGAGCTGGATTCAGCAATTCCTACTCACAAGCAGTGACACCATTCAGAGCAACAGGATGGCTTAATAAACAGCTGCTCCCAGGAAGATCAGACTCGCACGTTTAATTTTGAAGTGTCAATACAGCTTAGCTTGAACGCCGAGACAGGTGCCTCTAAATCTAATATAAAGCAACTTCTTTCCTTGGCAATGAGAAAGCACCTCTGCTTTTAATGTTCACTGGGATATAGGCCCAGTGATGGGATAAAACCCCTTAAAACCAATCTGCTAGCAGTCATTTCCAAAGTAAACAACTAAATGATCAGAAAAATGCCTCTGTACAACGTGCCAACCACATGCACGGTCACTCTGCAGGGCAAACCCGCATCCTCAGATGAATCTCTGCTCTTCCAGGCTGCTTAGTAACATCTAAGGATGGATGTTGGAGAGAACAGGAACAGGAACATGCACCAAAAAAGCACAGAGTATATAGGGTTATATTTTACATGAGATGGTTGACTGCACCTGTATTCCTACGGGGATAAAATACCTCGAAACACCTTCTGAACTTTAGTGCTGCAACGAAAAAAAGTTAAAGGTCTCTCTGATATGACCTAGAAAACTGCCCTTTATGGCAGAAGATGACTTACCTGCATCCATGCTGGGGTTCATCTGGTGGTCACTGGTTTCTCCATCCTCACTCAAATAGCCTGGAGGGGGTGTCTCTGGAATCACAGAGAGTCAAACTRTCACTGCAACTATGTGCAAAGTCCGGAACATAATTCTCAGAGACCTTCAGTTTGCTATTCACAATTACCCCCTCCCCAAAAAAGAAAAGCATTATTTTTCTTCCTCTAGCTGCTGCCAGTAGGAACAAGGGGCACAGCATATCTCTGAATAACAGGAGGGGAAAAAAGATCTTGGGATTTGCAGTCTGATATATTTTTTTGCCAAGTAGGCAGTTTTCTATCCAGATTTTCTCCTTCTCCTGTGTGCAGCTGCACAGCTCGTCCATGCAAATAAGGTGTAAACTGCTTGTAAAAGAGAAATGTAACTGCAAGAGCTCAATTTCAATGGAAATTTACACGATTTTACCCAAATTCCAATGACTGAATTTCGTTCAACGCTAAACTTGTTACAGGAACATTCTGCTTTAGAATCCCCAGTAAATCCTGGGTATGCAGTACTGAGGGGAAGAGGCAAATCTAAAGCAAGAAAACAAACCTATGAACAGCACTGCTGTGTGGCTACGTTCACAGCTTTTATCTGTTTTGGTTCTGGTTCCCACTCCTTAGCTTCACAGCAGCAATGGAGCCACAGACTTTGCAGCTCTACAAATTCACCCAATTCAGGGGGCAGACCGTCCCTTTTCCCTCCGCTTGCTGGATGGAAGGTACCCGGTACCTGGAATGTAGTTGCTCTGTGGCTCGATCCCTGCTGGGAAGTTAGTGTTCTCGGGAATAGAATGACTGTAATCGTCCAAGGGCGGGAACTCGGCGGGAATCTCCGTGTGCCGAGGCACCAGCACCGGGGGTAGCACTGCACAAAGGGAAAAAAATACATTAACATCTTCAAAATAAAACGACTGAAACGCTAGGAAATGAAGAGAAACCAGTTTAGAGCAACACCCTTACTACGTGCAACTGCAAAGTCCTTAATCAAGAGACATAATTTGATATTTTCTCCTGAGATAAGAGCAGTAGTTGGAGATGCTATTCTTAACATATCTCAGCTGGGAATGAGAGTATTTGCTTATCTGAACACACCTAGTCTGGGTGTTTGCATCTTCATGGCCAAATTAACAACTCTGCTTTGAAAAGCAGGAGATTCAAAAGAAACTTCGCATTAAATGTAACTGCAAGTTAGGTCTAGCAAGCATTTCCCAGACTGGTTCTGCAGATCTGGGCTGGCATACACAGATTTCCTGTGTAACCTACAGCTACACATGAAAGTCTCTTCCAGAGGCAGCGGGACAACTTCAGAACAGGAAGCCCAAGTGTGCTGGGAGCTCCTCACAGAAACGCTGCAACTTAACAGTACGTTCAGCACTAATTGAGTATCAGTAGTTGGAAGACTCAGAGCACTGCCAGGGCTGGCGCTTTTATCTGCTACTCATGTGGGTCTGCGTGCACACGGTGCCACGTTGGGAACGTGCCAACACCACAGCCTTGGATCTCATTGATTTTTCAGTGATATTTAACCCCCACCCCAGTGCAGACCTACACATTATCCTAGCACCTATAGCAGGAGACTGTCATCAGTAACACTTTGGTTCTAACCCTGCAGCCCTGCTGCCTTTTTCCACTCGGAATCCCGATTTTGGCTGCGGTACCTGGCGTCTCCACTCTTTGGTAGTGGTAGGGGTTCACGCAGACTTCGTCCTTCTTCATGTTGAAGGCGAACTCGCACATCTCCATGGCGCGCAGCTCATGGTGGCTGTGGAGGTCCGGCCAGCGCCACAGGCGGCAGTAGATGACGTGCGGGAGGCCCTTGCGGTGGGACACCTGCAGCCGACCATCCAGGGACCTGCAGCGGGGATATAAGAATAACACAGACTGGCCTTAATGCATGTGCTTAGATATAAGGAGGAGAACAACGTGGGTTGGCCTTAACGCACGTGCTCTGCTGGCCACGTTCATCCGTGTATATAACATGAACAACATGGTGTGTAGACGGCACGTTCTAGTGGTGCCCGAAGCAGCAGCAACGAGGTTCAGGTCTCTGAAAACAGAGAAGTGTCTATTTCATAGGCAGCTTTAGTGTGGGTACGTTCGTTTTCTGAGAAGAAGCTAATGTGGAGGTGGTAGGAGCTACAGCAAGCCACAAGGCATCGATCCAGCTGCCCGCTGGAGGCTGGTGAGCACCAAGGAGCACCCTGCAGCCGCAGCGCTTGCTGCAGCGCGTGGTTTCATTCTGAAACAGAACCTAGAAAATACAAAAAGACTCATTTGTGTTCTGGTATTCGAAGCCCCATTTCCCACCTATTCCCATCTTTGCCTCAGAATGGTCTGTTCCCAGCAGACCTTCCAGGGAAGCCAGCCGGGCGGGTTCAGCTCCCAGCTCCTGCAGGGAAAGGGCCCTCAAGCAATTTCTTCCAACATTTTCACTTCACTTCCCTTGTTTTTCTTAACGAGTGAAACAAAACATTTCAGGAGGTTGCTGAAATGAAATATATATTTTAATTTGTCCAGGAAAAGGAAAAAAAAAGGAAAATTGAAATTTTGCTCAGAATTATTTTCCTTGGTTCTTCGTGCTGTTAGCCRATCGAGAAGAACGAAACCACCCCACACGGGTGATTATTCCTAGTCCGCTCTTCCCAAAGCGAGGCACACACCTCCTGCCGACACCGTTACAAGCGGCGGGGCGGCACCAACAACCCACACACGCTGCTCCCGAGCAACACTAGATTTAGGGGAGCAGGGGAACAGCCGCACGTCAAACAACTGCCCRAAGGAATCCCTGCCATCGCCGCGGGACTTGTCGGTACAGGAAGCACCAGAAGCTGCAAGTGTTCCGCAGTCCTGAAATACGCACAACACCCGCAGCCATTATTTATAGCACGCAGGTATTTGCTTCTATTCGGTTATTTCTGGGTCACGCATTCTCCCCATGCCAGAGCGCTGTATCCCACACTGCAGCCTCTCTGCAAAGGGGCAAACAGACAGTTCGGCATCCGGCGGGATTCCCAGGCAGCTCCTGGCCAAGCTCCTCGTTGGGATGGTGAAGGATGAGCGCGTGGAGCAGGGGAAGGACCCGCAAGGAGACCCCAGCACCTTGCAAACAGGAGAACATTACRTTGCATAACAGGAATTTGACTTCTAGGCTTCATTATGTTTTCTTCTTTTAAAACTCCTTATTTAATTTGTAGGATTCTGAATCAGGAAAGGGAAAACAACAAAAACAACAGCTTAAAAATGGGCCCTTGTTCTTTCTTGTTTTCCTCACTGAGCATCTTTACAGCTGTCTTTGAGATGGTTATTCAGCATCCTCCCTCCCCTTGCTCTCTTCAAGAGAAAAGCTGAAGTTGGTTGAATGCAATAATGATGCAAAGGGATAAGCAATAAGGTATTTCCAGCCATGAAAACAATCCTGCTAATATTAACATTTATCCAGGCACACATTCATTTCCCTGTGTTCCCTCTTCTCACACCTTCACATTGCTCTTTGCAAGGCCCATCACTTTGATCACCTGCCATTAAGTGACCTCCCTGAGAGCAAATGCCTCAATGCTCTTTAAAAACCAAACATTCCCACCAAAAAAACCCTAAATCTAAGGACTGACCTGCACCATAAGCAATAGCACGTGCAAAAAAAGGGCTAAGGAAAAGAGAAATGATCAGGAGAACTAAATTACACATTTCTGAGAGTTCTTTATTAAAAACCACGAGCAGAAGCTATTTTTTAAATCCATGACAAACAACTTGCCAGTGTGCTCTGAAGTGCTGTTACTAAGAACTGTGGCCACGGGCTGTGACTTTCTGTTGAGCACAAAGCACGGCAAGCAGTTTAAGCAGTTCCTTACTGGCCGTGCATCTGGGCCGCACCAGGAAAGGCAGCATTTATTCACGGAGCAAAATCTGGCTTTTGTGTCCGGAGACCAGAAATATCCACAGGGCTGACGGAGAAGTTGGATAAAATCTCAACTTTCCCCGAGTACTAGCCAAATGAATAACACTGAATAAGAAAAAGCAAAGAAAAAAGGCGCATACAGCACATTAGTAACTCAAAAGCTGATCCATTGCCATCCCTTTCCCCTCGGTTTGCTCGGCATCACTCACTTTTCCCATCTCTGGGCAGCTTTAACTGCTGTTATTCTGGAAGCAGGAGTGGCCGTGTCCAGCTGGGGTTTGCAAGGCACGTTACTGCACGGCCATCAAGGAGCCTGGTAATTAATATCTCTACCTCAGCACTTAAATATATAGATGATCAAAAGAACAAACAAACAGCTCCTTAATCTGCAGCACAGCTCTGTGGAGAAGCTTACACCCAAAGCAAGGAAGTTAAGTGACTCTTCCCAAATTAAAAAAAAAATGCATCAGAGCAGTTAATTCCTCCCTTAATTCTATAAAAGGGCACAACTTTGTGCTGGGCTCCCTCTTTCACCTGTCCCGCTTGCTCTTCCTGCTCCGGCTCTCCTGTGGCTGCAGGGACCGTCTCTCGGCGAGCTGCTGGTGGCAGCAGGAGCAGCGAGGGCAGGACGGGGACACCAGGATGTCACGGGCTCATCCAGGACCCCGTGCCCGGGCAGTCGTGCCCTATGGGTGCACATTTCCTTACAGCTAGGTATAAACCCATGGCCCAGCTCCACCAGGCCCGGAGCAGAGAGGACTGCAGGGCCAATCCCGATCCCTCCGATGCCGTCCTGGTCTCCAGGCTTTGCCAAGGAGCCGGCATGGCGGGATCCAGCAGCGTGTCCCGTGGCCTCTTGCCTCCTGTTTGCATCTCAGCCCTTCCTACAGCTCTGCAGCCACCCCCTTCCCCCAGCAAAGGGCTGCAGAAACAGCCCACGAGCTGATGGCAGCATCAGATTATGAAAGCATGAGTCATTTATTCAGATTCCAGGAACGCTGAGCTCTTTAGCAGGTGCCTTGGGAGCCTATTTTTCAGTCTAATTTCAGGTTCAGACATAAGTACATTTTATTGGTTTACCATAAACTGTCCGTCCACCGCGGCTCCTGCGAAGCCTCCTCGCCGGCGCCGTGCGCGCTTCCCGCTATCCCAAACGCTCCGCGTGGATCTGGTTTGGCCACGTGAGGACACGCTCCGACGGCTTTTCCCTCTCTGCTTTTTGCTAATCTCTCCGCCTGCTTTCACTGCAGCTACAGGGTGTTACGGAGCAAACGCTGCTCCCTTTCGCTCTGTTTTTAGCTCATTTTCTCTCTCACTTCCTCATTTTTGCTAGCCCACAGCAGTGGTAATAGGGACTTTGGAGGCCCTGSCGCGCATTTCCTTCCCCCTCCTTATCCCCAGGAAGGCCTAATATATCCTAGGGGTTGATTAAGGCTTATATCATCAAGAACTCACTTCCGGCCTCCCCAATACTGTTATTTCTGCCATCTCGTCCAGATGCACCTGGACCTGCACAGTGCTGGGCAGTTCTCAAACAGAGATGCACATTTCCAGCGCTGCATTTCAAAAGGAATGGAGGGAATTACTCCCAAGCATCASACACTACTGCACAGACACCTTTTCCAATAAGTGCAGCAGAAACTAGAGCTAAAACACAACCTCCACCTCCCCACGTGGGGAAACCCTCCTCCACCTGCAGAACCAGCCAGCAGCAGGACGGGCCCGGTTATTGTCACTGCAAGAAGTAAATCGGCTACATTTTGCTAAGAACGTGGCGATTTATTAGTATTAATTTACTAATAAATTGCCATGAGTAGAAATTGAAGAAAAAAGGAAGTGGAACGTGAGGTCAGAAGTGACGGTATCACTTCCGAGCCTTTTTTCATTCTTTTTTGAAACAAACGCAACTCCCAGCGCGACGTTTACAAACCCTCCAAACGTTACACCCTTTTTTCCTAAGCAGATAGCCCTTTTATTTACTTCATCTCCGTTTATTCGCCCAAATCCTTGTCAGTCTGATGGAAATTGGTTTGCGCGTGAGCCCTGAGGGAGCTGGGGGAGGAAGAGGCAGCCGCAGCCTCGGCCTCCTTGGAAAACCATTTATCGCACGGGCTCGGCCCCGCTTCCCAGAATCCTGCCACTAACTGCAATCCCCAAATCCAAGCAGCACGGCGCTCGGCCAAGGCGGCCTCGCAGCCTCCTCTCTTGGAGGAGATTCCAGGCACACTGACGGCTCTCGGTGTTTGTGCGGGAAGGGGAGTTGCATAAGCAGAAAACGGAGGGATGGAAACGCCAAAGAGATTCAGAGGGTCCTCCACGAGACACAGGGCACTCGGAACACGAGGATTTCAACAAGGGCTGAATAACTGGGGCAYGTGATTCTCCTATCAGTCCATCAAAGAAAACCATGCAGGGGATGTCAGCTACTCCATTAGCTGTCACGATGCTTATACTGATTTATATTAAATACCTAGTCCCAAAACACATCTTCTTGATACTAGGAGAAAAAAAAATACTCCTAGTTTTACTAAAAGCTGCAGAGAGCCTTGAAAACTACCAACATGTGTGGATACAACCCAAGCAAAACTGCAGCAAGAGAACGAAGACACTTCCTAGCCACCAAGGGAGAGCAGAAACGAAGGCACCGTGTGGTGGGATGTCTCACAGTAAGAATTTTTACCCCAAATATATTGGCTGCTAACACTAGCAATAATGCTCATTATCATCAGCGCTGAAACAAATGACAGTTTGACAGAAAAATGACAGAAAAAAAGACTTTAGATTCTGCTTCACAACATACCCGATCGCCAGTGCCTTCAACACAAACTTCATGTAAATACCCAGGGCTGGAACTGACTTCTCACATAAATGTTTGTGCAGTCTATCAAGCTGGGATTCAGCCAACATTTCTTATGGAAACATTCTGGTGGTCCTGAGCAAAGAACATGTTTATTTTATAGCRGATAGAACCCAAAATACGCTGTGCTGCAGCCTCCAATTATCCTGTTTGGAACAGCTCCGGGCTGCTTGAGGTGCATTGCTGTTATTTTCTCTATTATACAGTGAAAATACTGCTGCTTTTCCTGTAATTTGACAAGCAGCTATTTCAAGGTTTGCCATGTGTGCGTGTACCTGCCTCGCCTGCATAACAAGGTCCAGGGTGAAGTTTTCCAGRGTACCCATCTCCCACTTTCCAAAGCAACTCGGGTCCTTAAGACCCAGATGGACGGTTTCTTCTGAGCTCCTCCATTGATTTCACCTGCTCTCCATTACCCTGCAAGGGGGATCTATCATTAATCACACAGCTCATGCCTATTAAGAGTACACCAGGAACRAGGGCACCTGATCCCACAAATGCCCAGACCCCCCAAATCCCTCCCCGGAGGCTTCCTCCGGGACGTGCTCCATAGCAGAGCTCAGGGAGCTCCCGACGAGGCCCTGCTCCTTATTCCAYGAGCAGCTTCCAACAAAACGCAGCCGCTGACAAAAGCTTCAGCTTCCTCCCCTGCCCATCCTCCGAGTAATTAACAGCCTCCCTTTTCCAGGGGAGCTTTCCCAGCCTCCATCCCGCTCAGGCATCCCGTGAATGAATCGCTTGGCTGTGAATCACTTCCCGAGCGCGGCCGCTGCTCCGGAGCCCTCCGGGCTCGCGTGCGGCCCATGCCGAGGCGGGAAGAGGTGCCGGGCGAGGAGGGCCCGGCCACRGGGACCGCGCTGCTCCTCACCCAGCCCCGGCCTCCTCCACCATGAGTCACCGGCTCCAGCAGCGCCGCGGATTTGAGGCCGAACGCCTCATTAAGAGCCCACGGAAGTTAATATTTTACGGTTCCTTATGCCGGTGATTACTAGTGAAACTGGAGCCGCCGGCCTCGGCGAGAGCTCATGCGTGTCGGGGGCGGCTCTGTAAACTTCTCCTCTCGTAATCGGGTTTTACAGCCCGGCTGCGGAGCCGGAGCYGGGCAAGGGGAGGTGGGGGACTCTCGGGTGGCTCGTTTGCTTTGGAGGGCCTCTCGGTTTGTACCAGGTAGGGAGAGGACATTTCAGCTGAAATGCCTCTTTTTCTCACCAAAACCTGCAAAAGAGGAAGCCGTGTGTGCAGCCTACCTGAAAGCTTCTTTTCTTCGGGCAAACCTGGAAGCTGAAAGCAGCTTTTCTTGCCACAAGGACAAGCAGCTCCCGCAGCCGTCCGCTTGGCCATGACAGCTACCCTGCTCGTGCGAGTCCCGTTCCGCTCTCCCAAATCACAGATAACACCAGAATACTTATTTTTCTCCCCTCAAAAATACTTTGAAAGGGGAAAAAAACGGAGCAAATGCTTAGTATTGTGCCCCCCGCCACTGCAAATGGTTGCAACTGTTTGCAGGGAAGCAAAGAGTTGAGAGCTCTTCCTCCCAGCCTTCGTCATCCGTGCCTGCAAGGACGYGCGCTCTGGGCGCTGTGCTCTGACTAATGCACGATATGGCACAGGGTCGTGCAGGGGCATGGAAAGGGCTCTCCCAAACGCCCATCAGCTTCGTGCTACCCTCGYTCTTACCTTCCTGCCGAGGCTTTATCCTTGCCACTGCTCGTGTGGAAATCCAGCAGGCAGCACGTGGAGAGGGGCCGGGAAAAGCAAGCGGACCGAGCAGCTGAGGTCAACAGCACCTTACTTTCATGTAAATGTCAGGAGTAATAAAAACTTGAACTAAGACGTGATTAAAGCCCACAAAAAAAAAAAAAAAGTACCAAAACACACTGCCCTTCAACCACCATAGGAGGCAGGACTGTTCCTAAATAAGATGTTTTTCAAAAGTTTTCCATGAGGTACCCATAAAAATCAGCTGAAAATGTCACCGGCATCAGAAGTCACATTTAAGTAACAGAGAGACATTTTCAGCTGTCTCCTGTCCTTGTGCCCCCCTTCCCTGTCTCCAAACTGAAGAGCACAGGGGAGACCTGCGCCCAGTGGGGTGACTGCTGGACATGAATCCCGGTCCAGCAGCAACCAGGAGCRCAGCAGACTCACAGGTAAATATTAGTTTGTACTTGAAGAAGCCAGAGGGCTTCAAAGCCGCTTTTGATTTCGGTGCCAACTCCACGCTGCCCTCGGCACAGGGCCGGGAGGGCAGGACGACACCGGGGGACGTGGGGCGGCCGGGCTGCGGTGACAGCAGTGCCACATCAGCGAGTGAAAACTGCCCGAAAGGAGGGTTTTCTTCCCTGTTTTCTGGCTGTTTCCCCAGCTGGGCAGTCCCATGGTGACCACGAGCTGGGCGGCTTTGGAGCACAAATCTGCTCGTCTTTGTAACCACAGAGACCCCCCTTCTGCAGCCACCATCACCTTCCATCTGGCAGCCGTGGTGGGGACCGGCCTGGGCGTTAATGCCGAACACTTGAAGCTCTTCAGCTCAGGCAAAAAGCCCTTGTGGTCTGGGGCTGCAGACCACTGTCCCGCTGCCGCGACCCGAGAGGGGAATCCACRGGCGACAGAACAACTTTCAGTTCTCCAAACCCTGAGGTGTTTTCCCAACGATACAGGTGTACRGAGGGGCCGGTCTGTGTCCGTGCTGCAGCCGAGAGCGAAGCACTGAAGAGCGGCTCGGCGGCTCCCATCAGRACCTGAGAGCCCCTCTAGGGTCCCAAATCACAGCTTGAGGCAAACCTGCGGGCAAACCGTGCTAATTATTGGGGCCCCAAGGCAGACGGGAGACCCAGGAACTCCTGAGCTTCTCTAAAACCACACGACGGGGCACGCGAAGGTGACGCTCAGTCACGGCCTCCCTTTGATGTGTGTCCTCGGGCTGCACAGAGCGCTCGCTGGCTCCCTGCGGTGACTCAGAGGTGCAAGTGTCTTCCAGTGAATCATACACATTTTTAAGCACCCTCCAGGCCTGGTTGCGTGGGGGATGTCTCACTACCTCCACCTTCCCTGAACACGTCCCGGGCTGTCCCGGATGCAAGCGCAAGAGAGCAGGCACACAACAGAGACAGGGCAGCACGGGGCCAAGTCRCAGATATTCCATTTCCCAGGGGAATAGGGCTTCCCTTCCCTCCCCTCGTGACTAAGCCTTCGCYCCACACACCACCCCATCCTCAGAAAGCAGCCCCACGGAGCAACCTCGGCCGCAGCGCCCAACGGCACCTCCTCCCCCGGCACAGAGTCCGCATCGGGATCCAACTCCCTCGCTCACGGAGGCATCACCCACCAGCCAGCGCAACTCCTCTCCACTTGCCTTGGCCCTTCCCAACCTCCGGAGGCTGCAAAGGGCATTGCTGCCCACATAATCCCTCTGGAGTGGCTCCCAGGGGAGCAGCGTCCTGGCACTCGCCTCCCCAGGGCTCCCTCGTAAGCCTTAGCTACATGAGGGATCCATGGAGAGAGACCTTTAAAACACGATTCCTCCCTGTCGAGAGGGCTACGTTACAGCTCCTGGTAATAAAAACTACTTCAGCCCCAGAACAGGAACAATTGCAGTGTTTGAGCTGGTTACAGGCTGGGAGATGTTAAACCTTCCTCTAATAAAGCATCCTGCAACTGCTACTGCACGTCCACCAGGAACCTCCCAACTCAGCTGCTTCCTCTTCACCTCACTGTGTCTTTCTGTGCCATGTTTAAGCTAGAAGAAGAAAGCAGGGCTGCATCTTTGTTTTTGTCAACCAGAAGAACTTGCCTACCCCTATGTCATCCCATCTAATCTTGTCCTCCTCTCTGGCACATCAGATTAATATCTTGTTCCTCCAGCCCCTCAAGAAACACGGCTGCTAAAACCATCATCCTGCGCCATCAATCACGCTGCTCTCCTGGTCCGGATCTGCCGCAAGGGATTAAATTTGCGTGTCCCAGAGCCTTGTCCTCAGGATGCTCCTGCACTCCCATCCCAACTGCAATTCCTACCCCGCAGCAGCCCTTCATCCCAGCTGGACACCCACCGTGYGCTCCCTCCATCCTCCTTCCCTGCCCATTCCTGGAACACGGAAAAACCTTCCGACCCCCATCAATGGGATGCCCCTTTCCCAACTCCTTCCTTTGGAAACAGCAGGTAAGATGCATATGCTACACACCAGGAGCAGGATGCAAGCAGACAATAAGGGTTATGGAAAACAGGTGGATCAAAAATAAGAAAGTAATTAATACAGGCAGGAGGTGCATTTGCTCTGGATATTCCCAGGAGCTCTGCCTTGCAGCATAGCCACTTAGCACAGGGACAGSCTGCATTTTTTTCCCCCTTTCTAAAGCAATAAGCCCATTCTTGGCAGCTAAATTATTAATAAGGCACAAATGGTAACTGATTTCTAGATGAGCGCGGAAGGGAGGACCTGTCTTTCCAGGCACCAAGGGCCGCACGGCGCCCACGCTGTGCCAGCCCTGTCCCTGTCACGCTCCATCTCCCACCCACGCCAGCAGTGCAGCAGGGGCAGCTCCCCTCTCCCCGGGTCTACTCGACCTCTTCACCTCGGCTCTATCTGACCATGTACTRGATATTGGCACCGAGAAACACAGTGTTTATTGTTCCTTCCAGCGCTCGCTCTTCTCAGCCGCCCACAGGAAAACTCTTAGGTGGATTAGCTTTTAGGATTTTATTTTTATCCACTGTGTGCCTGTGAAGAAAAAAGAAATATTCAAGGAAAAGATGAGTTTTGCATTTCGGCTTCGAAGCTGCCGAGCTCAGAGCAGCAGCTCTCGCTGCTGGAGGAAAGTTCCACGATTCTGCTCCARCCCTGCAAACGAGGAGCGACGGGGTGTCCTGCTCCGAGCGCCGCTCACTCCCKTTGTGGTTGCAAGAGGAGCCTGGATTCCTGCGGGAAGGGGGGTTGCAGCAGGCGCCAACGCGACCTTCTGCAGGCGGGATCCAGAGTTTTTCCAAAGTCTGCTCCGATCAACATCACGGATGCGCCATGTAACAAGGGGGACGCCCACACGAGGCAAAACCAGCCCTTCAAAGGCTTGCAGCTGAATGTGCTGTCACYGAGTATTTGGTCACGGCAGCAAGAGCCCCAACGCAGCACGAGGAGCTAATGCAGCGAGACAGGCGGGTGGCTCCGCAGACAGCGCGGCGGCCGCTGCGGTGCAGACCAGGCCACCCGTGCAGAGGGGCACGACAAAAGGGCAGGTGGCACCAACCTGCAGCCCTACCCTGGCCCATGCAGCAGGACACTGGCGTGGGGAGGCCTGCAGTGCGTCCTCCTTGCCCGTCACRGACAACACGGCACGTGCAGGGGATTGGGGACACCGCATTCCGGCCTTCTCCTTCCCGCCTGTGGATTTGGGGCGTGAAAAGGAAAATGTTTCATTGAGCCTAAATGAGAGAGCGGCAGTGGCTGGATCAGCCCAAAAGAAAGCACAGCCCTGCACCAGAGGAAAGAGATGCTCGTGGCTGCTTCTTGGTGAAGTAACTTGCTTACATCTGAGCGACCTAGACCCAAGCCCTTTAGAACTCCAGACTCCTTTTAGGTATTTTATTCTCACCAAAACCGCTCGCTTTGTCCTTCACACCCACCTCTAAACACACGAGGGTCCCTTGCACAGGTGCCRCCCAGGCACTGGAACCACCTATGGGGACAGGAGCCCTGAGCCGCTTGCAGCAGCTCCGYGCAACAGCCCCTGGAGCCGGCAGCCCCGGCAGCAACAGGCGGAGTGCACAGTCAGCCGGGCCCTTCAGCAGCACCCACAGCCGGCCCAGGGTGACACAGCCCCACATCCCCAAGGGGAAGGGACACCCGGAATGGCCGGGAGGAGCGGCTGCCCTAGACCGAAGCCGCTCGCTCTCGTTCGCGCATGCAATGCATTCGGTGAAATCCTGGCAGGAATTGGGATCGCCGGCTTTGGGGACACGGATTGTTCTATGGTTGTACCGCTAAAGCCCAATCACAGCCAGTACACAACCTGTGTAAAAGAGAAAGCCCCTGGCCCAAGGAAAATGGGATTCCCATTTCCAGCGGGATGCGGCAGGGAAAGAGGCAAATAGGAGGGGACCGTTTTCCCAGGAGCAGCTCTCATCTGCCAGAAGCACCAAGTGCCTTGATACGAAGAAGTAATTAACAGCACCACTCCATTCTTCTTCCAGCAATTAATGCAATTTTGCTTTCAAAACACATGCGATAAAATCCAGGTAAGCAGGTCCAGGAAGCGCCTGAATGCTCTTTACAGGCGAGAGACGAGACACAAAAGCTGGAGCCGACGGGCACGGAGCTAAAGCCCGACCCGCTTCTCCAAAGCTGAGGGCAGTAGTATATTGCACTTAGTAGTAATAATAGTAATAATAATAATAAATTATCCCATTCCCAAGAGCTCTGGCTGCTCATACAACAACTACTTAGTCGCTTTGGTGCAAGGGCCGTTAGTTGGTGCCCTGTGGAGGGGATGAACAGGGTTCAGCCTGGGGTGTCTCGGCCACAGACCGCGGCACCGCACGGGAAGGGAAGGCTGCGCCGGGCGTCCCCGAGTCCCGTCCTGCCGCTGGCAAAACGGGAAGGGAAAGGGGCTTGGAGAAGAGCCAGAGCAGAGCGCAGCAGCAGGGGAGCCCGTCGGCGAGCGCTCCCGACTCGGCCGCCCAGGTGCATCCGCTGCCGGGCCAGGTGGGCAGCGTTCGCTCCCAGCGCGCATTGATTGTTTGCTGCCGGCCGCCTGCAGGGCGAGGAAGAATCCAAAATAATAACGAAAACAAACACCTCAGTCCTTCAATATAGTCCTACGTAAGCACCCAACGCTTAACCCCGTGTGTGATACGCACAAAGGCAACAGCCAAGCACGCGGCTTTCGAGGCTATTCACCCCACCCTGTCCTAAACTCCTGCCTGCAAAATCCCAACACATTCAGTATTTTACTTCCTGCCGGGAAGATTTGACAATTGCTGGCCTGGTTTGTGAGACGAGGAAAATGGAATATCGGGTGTCACTTCCCCCTCATGTCAGGCCGGGCTGGACCAACTCCCTTTTCGCCTGGCACAGCTGCCACAAAGCAAGGCAGGTCTTTGCCCACAGCACCTTTTCATTYAAAGCTCTGCATCCATCAAGCCCCTTCCAAACTAACGTATTTAATTTTACCTTGTGGCGGGTAACGGCACAAATGGATTGCATCATCTTCCCGAGAACAGTAATGCCTTTTAAGTTTCTTTTGAGTAGCGGCCTCAGACATGCCTTAGATAATTTTATTGGCCAACGGAGGGCTAATGCAAGACACATTCGGTGAATAAATGCATTTCCAGAGCCTCGCTCTCCGAAGGTGATTTTGCAAACGGCCAATGAGCAGCGCTCACTTTGAAGTGTTCTTGGAATCAGTCACGGTTGCTTTAACCACCGAGGAAATTCTACCAAAAAAGGCTTAGAGAAATGTTACTTCAGACTTGGTTTATTCTTCCTATAAATACAAACTGCTGCATTAAAGGCAGGACTTTCCCCTGCGAAGTAGGCGCTTTCAGGGCTTCGGAGTATTTAACCAAGGTGCTAAAAGTCAACATTTCATTTTCTTTCTTGGAAGAGCTGACAAATGAATAAATAACAGCCGACCTTCACGCGATGGAAAAGGTAACTTCCAAAGCCTCTGCCCTAAAACTAAATGCTGAAGTTGTGTACGTGAAAGGCCAATTCTGTTATTCATCCTGGGCCTGCAGGGAAGGCAGGCAGCACGTGCAATCCCAACACGCAATCCCGCGTTCCTTTCAGGAGAGTTCAGTTCCTTCAGAATTATTCCAAACCTAAGTGCTTGTGCAATGGAGACAGGCTTTGGATCAGGCCAGTCGTGTCCCTGCATACACTTGCTTAGTAAAACTTTAAAAATGTCTAGGTTTACGTGTCATTTATGTGTTGCTTTGGTGGTGAATTCTGTGGATTGCTCTATACCTGCCGGCCTCTCCGGAGCTTTCAAGTCACTGCTAGAATGAAACACTGAACCCTCCCTGCAAATTGTATCGGTTGTTATTAAGAAACAACAAAAACAGTGCACGGGCTCTCGTGGGAACCTTAACTGCTCAGCTGCGGAGCAGGACTCAGGTCCCCCACAGGAGATGAGCAGCACTGGAGTCTCTCCAGAAAAGTAAATACAAAGTGAAATCTCTGTACCTGGAGTTGCAGGCTTCACACTCCACCAGAAAGGCCAAAAATGAAGTACATAAAAAAAAAATGTATTTTTTTAAAAAATATTAAAGTGACAAACAGCCACAAGTTGCTTCCCTGGCCCCGAGCGGGCGCTCTCCGGAGGGCTCCGTGCGGGAGCGCCGCGCGGCCGGCAGCCCCGCTCTGCGCTCGCCGCCGCTTCCCCAGCCAGCGCGGGGATCTTCTGGGGACTTCCCTGCGCTCAGACTAGTTAAATCTCCCCGACCACAAGATCGGGGGCCGCGAGCCGCTTCTGCACGAGCTGCTGCTCGTTTGCCAAGGTCAACCCAGGCCACGAGCACTGACATCCCCAAGCTGCAAGGCCGGGGCTTTCTTCTCGGCCAGGGGCACACRGGCCTGTCCCCACACGAGCCCCCCAATCGACCCCCATGGCACAACTCTAGTGCATCAGGGAGATCCCCCATTAGTTGCAGTGCAAACCAAAAACGCCTTCCGAGCGTGCAGGGGACACCAAAAGCAGAGGAGACGCCGCCGATGACTCAAACCAGAGCTGTAGCAACCTGCAGGTGAGATCGGAAGCCAACACGCAGTTCCCTGGAAGAGCGGCGGGATCAAAGAGGGAACACAAAACGTCTCCCGAGGACACCTCAGGGAGTGGGGCTCCGACTCCTGCTCGGTAGGCTGATACCAATCTGGTGGCACGAACACGAGAGTCTCGCAGCCAGAGCGGCTCTACCTGCCCACCGTGAGCAGGGGGGCTGCCAAGGCACCGAAAACCTCGCATTAAAATCCCTCTCCAAGCCAAAAGCAAAAGCGTTTTAGCACCTGTGAGAAAGGCACTGCGCTCAACAAGTYGAGAATTTCCCGGCCTGAAGTGTCACCTTTCTTGAGGGCGTTTCAAGAGCAGGGCCCCCGAAACACCAGCACCTGTAACAAGACCCGAGACCAACAAAAACCACTAGAAAAGGCCCCCGAGCCGCACGCCGAAACCCAGACATCAGCCCCAAAAAAACGAGGGCAACGCAGAAACTTCTCCACCAGCACAAGAGCTTAAACTGATTTTAATAAGAAACAGGCTCTCAGTTAAGTGATTTACAACCCAAGGTCTAGGGRAAGAACAGAGCATTAATCCCAGTGGAAATACATTTTGCTTACATGTCTTATCTTGCAAAAAAAATAGCTAAGATGCTTAAGGAGATTCTGCTTTCAGTGTGTATGGATTACACATGGAAAAAGTTTGAGTTTCAGTAGGGTGCCACTGACCTTCCTCTTCCTCCTCCGCTGCAGACTCTCTGAAAACTGGATAATCTCAGGGGGAAATTGTGTTGCAATGCCTAGGCTGGAGGGTCAGACGGAGTTCAGCCTTCCCTTTGAACTTCCCTGCCTCTGTGGGATACACTCAAATCCTTCGTGTTATTTTAACATCGTTTTTATACTTTAATTTCCTCTCTGTGGCTTTGCGTTATTAGCAGCATTGACGTGAGCAGTGATGTGYAGCCCCCCTTTTCATCTTCTGGAAAGCATGGAAACATCCGTGGATTCTCCCCCATCCCATTAATTTAAAACTTACCTCAGTGACTGTGTCCAGCTACTGCCCTAGCCGTTGCTGCACAGGAGTCGAGCAGGAATCCCRGGAAGGGCTCTGCATTTCCCTGGCAAAACCAATGCCCCCTGTCACCCAGGGTACCTTCAACTGGCTCCTCCTGTGCTCGAGYCTCCATGCTTGCTGTGCAGCAGTTAAAACTAAGCAGGGTGAACAAGAGGAGGGTTTAAAACTTTGCACAGGTTTAAATGTAGTCGGCGGTACGGCTGGGAGCAAAGCAGGGACATGCTGGGCTCCTGCAAACAAGGTCGTGCTCTGGGATCCTGCACCGCGTGGCGCTGCAAAGCCCAGCCAAGGGCGGGATGCAGAGGGCCGGGCCCCAGGAAGCCTCCCTGCGGCCCAGGCCACTCGTATTAACCTCAACCACAGGCAAAACTCTGGTTTTGCCTTCCCCGCAAATAAGCGGTAACAGCAAATGAGCAGTAGAGTGAGCAAAACGTTGAAATATCCAAATAAAAAAAAAATCTGACCTCGTCCTGTGCCTAACTTGTGCTTTTTGCATTTATAATCCTGCCCTTCTTCCATATGTAGGCATTCAAAGTAATCTGAATATTCAGGTGACCAAAGCGAGACTCCACGAGGGGCTGCAGAGCAATCAGACCTTGGGAAAAGAGCCAGGGTACCCATCACGAGTCATGTTTGCAAGCCTAAAAATGCAGCATTCCCAGAACCCGAGCTTCCAGAGTGGATCCTCCCAGGCCCCCAAYGTACAGATCTAGTTAACATCATATAAGCTTTTCTGCAGAAGCCACCATGCACTATAGAGAAAACAGAAATGACTCATGCACCTCTGAAGCCCTRAAAAAAGGCCCTTCACAGAACCACGCTAGCCAGGCCGCTTTGCTGACAGCTTTCCCGTGGCGACAGGCTCCCAAAAGATATGCCAGATGCGATAAATATTCCCAAACTAGATATCTGGCATCAAGTCGGGAGAGCCAAAGGCTTAAAGATGTCACATAACATAAATGCAGCTCCGGTTAGCTTTGCAGTTCCTGGAGCAATGAAAACCCAGGCTTTTTCTTTCTTTCTTTCTTTTTTTTTTTTTTTTCCCCTCTCTTTTATTCCCTTTTTTTTTCTCTCTCCTCCCCCTCTTTTTCGCTATGCCAAACCCATGGCCAACACAAGAAACTTCTCTTGCTCTGCCGTGACTAACACTTATCACTTGCGCATAAAGTGGCCATTATTCAAACAAGCGCGGACTCAGCAAGTGCTTTTAAAAAATAAAATAAAATAAAACAAGCCAGCCGCCCCCTAGGAAGCGGCACAAGGCCGGGAGCCGCCCCCGCCGCTGGATCCGTCCCCGCATTCCTGCGCGCTGAGTAAGAGCGGCYGCGCGGCTCCGGCTCCTCCGGCCGCGGGAACCCCGTCCTGCAGGATCAGCGCGGCCGTGAGCGCGTCCTGCTCCCGCCTGGGGGTAGCTTGGGAGCGTCCTGTCCCTCACGCCTCCTTCTCCTCTCTTTTWGGGAAGGGTTTAGCCAGGATATCTTCATTGTGAGGTGCCCGAGTGCTGGAACGGGCTGCCCAGGGAGCCTCCTTCTCTGGGGATCTCCCAAACCCCTTGGATGCRCCCGGGTGCTCCGTGCTCTGGGTGTCCCTGCTGCAGCACGGGTTGGACTGGATGATCCCTTGGGATCCCTTCCAACCTGAGCCATTCTGGGATGCTGTGATATCAGCCACAGGTCTGAGTGAAGCCAGGCTGGTTTGGGGCCGTTGGAGCCTGCAGAAACACTCACCTGCCCGGAGAGCCCGGCTGGGCTCCCTGCTTGGGCACCAGGGAGCACGAAACTGCATCCAAGGTCTTGCAGCAGGGAAGGAGAGCCCAGATTTCCCTGCAAAACCCATCAACATTCCCCTGCCAAACGCAGCACTGCTCCCACTGACCTGCCTATCTACCCTGCAGGACACCAGGCCATGGAGGAATTCCACCAGCTCCARCAGGAATCGAGGCCCTGGGATGCTGCTCTGCTCTCCTACTGCCTCCTYGCCCTGCCTTCATCCCAGCTTTACAGCTCTTGGCCAAAAACAAATACCAATCAAACACCAGAAACAGATTACAAAATGAGATGGGAGCAGTGAGTAAGTTTTTTTGCTGTAAAAGGCAAGTCAATCATTTTACACTGTGTGTCATACCACATCACAAGGGCTTTTTTTCCAGTTCTTTCACTGCTGGTCGTGCCAAGCTCTTTACGGGACGGCCTGGAAACTCCTGTGATCCGTCACAGACTGGCTATAATCCGAGGCAGGTACCCAAGCTGGCAAGCCAACATGATAATCCCGGATTGCCAAATCCGTTGTTTCCCTGAAAACTCTGAATCACACTCAGCGCTCGGCCGGCTACGGAAACGGGATGCTCAGCAAAACCCGTCAGCRCCGCTCCCAAATCCGGAGAGAAGCAGAGATTGCCTTGGGCCATCCGCAGGAGAGCGCTTGGTATCATCTCCATCCTCCCCTCATGGGCACGAGCCTGAATGGGAATGACCCAGGAAACAAGGGAAAGTTATTTGAAGAAATAAGAATTACAATAATCCCTGCTACTGCAAACCCTGCGGAGCTCCGTGCAGAAAGGATTAGACTCCAAGGCTCAAAGTGCCACGTTACTTGGGAAGGGGGAAAGGAGTTCCACGGTGCAATGGGATAGACCCTAGAAAACTCACACAGGTTAAATTCAATGAAATGAYTCCAAGTAATTTCTATTTCCCCTTACTGATCAGCGGAGCAGCTGGCACTTACCGCTGTCCAGAGGCATCCAAACAGCCAATAACTCCCCAGGCCACGTCAGCTTCCAGCTAATTTACACTTCCATAGGTGCCTTCTGCTCCCTGGCCCACTGGAATACAAGTCCTGAGCCCCAGTCTGGTCCAAACACAGCTCCTGAAAACAGGCATGTCACCCACGTTCCCAACGGGGGAAGGAATACACTTAATCCAATTACCGTTTCATCAGTCCTGGTTTTCCACGTTTGATTCACACGGCCAGGAAATTGTGGTACAGTATCTGTTTATTTAAACTCAGGGAGCAGCCCTGCCTTTCGGAGAGGAATGAGAGCTACACGGTGTTATTTTAGATAAGTTAATTAAACCCTGAGATTTCTCAATAAAGCAGCTCGAGGATCCTCATCTGTGCGACCGCCAGAACGCTTTCCATCCATTTCAAACGACCACTTCATCAAGCCTCTATGGCACAAAAGAGTTTACRTTAAAAGTAAGTGCGAGTCCAAGGCACTTCTTAACTCTCTTTTAACAGAAAGCATTCATAATTTTTACATGTATGCTGTTGGTCTGCCACTAGGTGATTATTTCACTTTAGAAAGTGATCATTTCTCTTTGAAGCTGTTGTTAGTTATGTAGGGGCAAGGAAAAGGTAGGACAGAAATGTTTTAGAGTTAACCAGGGACTTCTACCCAGCAGCTCCCGTGGCTCCAACACGGGATGCTGGAATTTGCTCACTGGAGCTGTACGGAAGCCAGTACCAACCCTACAAATCCCAGACTCCATCAAAAGGAAGGCATCAAAGATGTAACTACCTGTGAGACAAGCGCTGGGCTACACGACTGGCAGGATAACGCTCAGCTCCGCGGCCGGGATTACGCCCATAACAGGAACAATGGCACATATGGGCACAAGTAATATTTCCCTTTCGTTCAAACTGCCTATTGTTTAAGAACAAAGCAAACCACATCCAAATACAGCTGGCAGCAACATCTAACRCTCTGCAAGCTGATCCTGTTCGCAGGAACCAAAAAGCCCTGGACATCTGAGCATGCCRTAAATCGGAGCCCGGCTCGAGAGGCGTCCGGATGTTCTCCCGAGGAGGCGGCAAACACTGCCCGCCCCGCGCTGCTCAGCSCCTGGCTCCATCCCACTGCCCTTCCACACATCCAGGGACAAATCTCCTCTAGGAAAGACGGTGCCTGGGAAGCAGCTCTTGCTGCTACCGCTCCCGCAGAGGAAGGGGCCGACTGTGCACGTCACCTTCCCCGCACGGGCCTCGCAAGGGGCCTTGGTGCCTCTCCAGTCTCACCGTAACGTTTACTGCTGTGACTGGAAGAAGGCCCTTTACACCTGATAGAAGCGAAGGAAAGAGGCCAGGCAGCTTCTCCCAGACCTCAGAGCCTCCGGGTGAATGCCAACGTACTCACTCTTTTGCACGCAGCAAAACCAGCCCCGTTCCCCTGCCCAAGACTCCAAGCTTTTCAAAGGGACAATCCATCAACTGGTCAAAATGCATCTTCCTGGCTAGTGCCTGCAATCACTGCCCGTTTTCCAGGTGTGGAAAGCTCCGTGCACACGCGTGAGGGCCCCACCATCCCAACCATCAGCAGCTGAGACCCAAAGGTGGATGTGGCACCACGAGTGCCAGTTTGGGCAAGTTTTTCACCCCATCTTTGGACTTTTCTGCATCAGGGGCTGTGCTGGCACCACGAGGCCCTGCCCAAACCCTGGCTTTCACCTTCAGCTGCACGGTGGGAGGAGAAGCCCTCGCACCTCCTCAGAGCACCTGCTCCTGCAGGCTGCTCAAATAATCCCAACCCTGAGGCCTTCTCCAACATGACCTCACTGTATATGCATTAAGTGGCATATATGTATATGTATTAAGCGCCGCTGCGCTGCACGACCAGACCCTGGTCCTCGGGGCAGAGCCAYGGGCTGCAGACGGGTCCCAGGCTTCCCAGGAAAGGGAGACTCAAGGTTTTCTTGCTGCGAGCTTTTCCCACACTCCTCCCGAAACGGGAGGGCCCAACTATGCTCTTAAGTTAGGACAAATTTAGACTGGAAAGAATTTAGGAGATGTTTTTTCCACAGAATTACTGACAGGAGGCTCAAACCCAAGCTCTGACTTGCCTTGGCGTATGCTCCAGCACAAGCCACACATATATATGTGCGTGGATATAGACACACGTACACACACTCATATATATTGARGGAAAAAAGCAGCACGGGGCAAAATTTAACGTTACCTTGAGGGCAGAGAGGCTTCCCGAAGCAGGCCCAGGGTACATCTTATCTCGGGTGAAAAGCACTACAAGAGCACAGCAGTTAAAGGAGGAGAAGAGGCCTTCAGGCAATCTTGTTTTACAGCCTTCTCAAATGCACTTTTGGTCTTTTATTAGAGAAGTCTGGTTGATAAAAGGCATCTTTCTAGCGTGTAGTCCTTTGCAAGGCACTTGGCTGTGCACGGCCTAGTGAGAACAGACCACAGAAATACYCTAGGGTGAAAGAAAAACGTCTTTGAGAAAATAAAAACCATAAAAACCACCATTTTTTTCTCTTTTTTTTTAAGTAATGACTGAGCGATGACTGAATCACAGCAGYGTGAGACCACACTTAATGGGGCAGGTAGGGAACGAACACTAAAACACCAAGAAAGCTTATTATACCTAACCAAGAAAAGCATAACGACCCAAGGCTGGGAGGCAGCATTAAACCAGTCGTGGCTGAAACAGTACACTTTAATTAAAAAAAATAAGTAAGATTAAGAAAAAGAGTGTGTGGGGGGGACTACCAGCTATTGGAAATTAAAAAAAAAAAAAAAAACAAAAAAAACAGTAGTTTTTGCTCTACACTTGCATACCAGCAGAGGCAAGTTTTTTAGAAATAACAACACTACGAGATGTTCCATTCTCAGAGGAAAATCCCAGATGTATATTAAGGAGGCAGAGCGCAGCCACTGCAAGCTTGCTCCACGTCACAAGCAAATACTCCTCCTGCAACGCGGTAGCGACGCCGCTGTGAAACCCATCGAGTGAAAACTGCCCCAAATCGCTCGCTGCACGAGTGAGGTCACGGAAAGCTCGGCTTAGAGCAGACAGGTCTTCAGGGAGAAGAAGGGGGCACAGGAGAACAGCCCCGAGACGATTTCAGTTTTCAAGTGCCCTTTGAGATGGGTCTACTGCACTCGCAAGCCTCCCCCACGCTAAAAAATAAAGACCAAAATAAACCACGAAGGGAAGGAAGGGAAAACCTCACGAAATTTTATGYCGGTTTTAGTTGCAACGACCGCTTTACTTAGCTTTTATCTGCTCTTGCGGTGTTTCCTAGCCCTTGCTTGGAAAAGCCAAGCGGTGCATGCTCACACAGCTACGGCCTTTCTTAACCACTGGAAATTAGAGACAGGTGCTGGCTGCAGAAGGCACAGTAATTGGGAAAGCTGGGAAGCAGAAATACCAGCCCCCAAACCTCAGAGATGCTGCAAGAGGCTCTTTCCCCAGGCAGTTACGAGCCCAGCCCATGAGAAAAGGAGCTCTGGTGATGACTACGGTTCACGCACAATAAACACTTGCAGATTTGGTGTCTTGCAGCACTCTGCTACTGCTGCTCATCGTACACCATAAAACGGTGGAAAACGGGTGCCATGGACAAAGAGAACAGAAAACTCGGCAGCTCCTGCCCAGGAACCGCAGGCTGGTTGGTGCCTCGTGTCCCACAGGGTGCGGGTCAGGGCTCTCCTCCAGCTCGGCTTTGCCAACAGAAAAAACCAATGGGTTTCTCTGCAACCAGGCAAACACCACAGCTTGTCGCATCAAACAGTCGGAACAGTCAAAGTCTGAAGAGGTTGCAAGTAGCAAAAACAGTGACAAAGTCCCCCMAAGAGTCTCCCCTTGCAAATTACTGCACCAAATGTTACTAAAAATATGACAAAATTAATCAGTAACGACAAGCAAACAGGGCAGTTTCCACAGTAAGCTCGACAGCTATTTTCAGGTTCGAGGTAGCCCTGCTTTACTGGTGTTGATCTGTCACTAAGCACTGCTGGAGGAAGAGGCCAGGATGGCAGCGTGCAAAGGGCTGAGCTGAAAAAACACTTCTGTGAAGAATTAATGCTGGAAAACCAAGAAAGTGGCACCGGAGTGACAACACGGGAGCACCGAACACCACCACCCGARGGTAACAGCACAGTAAAACTGAACACAGTGACTGTGAAGCAGCTAGGAATAAACAAATAAATGTCGTTTTCTGTCAATGACAGGTACGTGTCTGTACTGTGAGATACCCTTTTCTGACAAAAGACACAGTGGCAATTAGTTAATTTACAGTGAATAAAAGAGTCACATGAAGTKACAGCCCCACAGAGCTGCCTTAGCAAGCACATACGTGGGGAGCCCGTCAGGCATCAGGCACAAGCCCCGGGCTCTTGCACAGCCACCTCTGCCTTCCCACTTCTCCTCACGTTATTCCAGCATGCAAAACACTCCAGCCCTCATGGAAAGGGCTAGACCAGATTGCTGGGCTGCTTCACTGGAGGATGTGGCCACTGACAGCTGCTTACCTTAAAGGATGCATCATTTAGTCCTTCCTTTGAAGGGACATCAAAGGTGCTAGGGAGTCGGCAGCTCCAGTGCTGGGCGCCGTGTCACCAAATGGGCGACTGTAAAAGGAGCTGCACATGGTTAGAGCAAGCAAGGACAAGGTGCCTATGTGCTGCTACAGGCACAAAATTGCACAAAAGGCACAAGAAAGCACAAAATTGAACCGTCCCAGGGTAGCAGCAACTAGCGACCAGCAGCCCCTGTGGAGGATGTGGGAAAACAAGTATTGCCACAGTGACCGCTTCCAAACCAAGCAGTTCCCCAGCGAGCAACATTCCTGCAGCACTGGGTAGGTAGCAACGTGTACTCGGAGAAGGGAAATTGCAAATATAATTGTATGTTGCTGTGGTGTCTTTGTGATCACATGTAGAGGTACGAGAGGTAACAGAAAAGCACACTAAAAAAGGGATAACTCAAGTTATCATTTCTATTAAAATAAATATACAATTTTATTAAAATAAACAGACTGAAACGTCTGCTACTCTGTCCAAATTTGCTTTGCCATTTGCCACTGGTAGACAGTACTTGGGATTAAAGTCCAAGACAAAAGTTCCTGGCCAATAACATTGGAGGGTATCCCTGATAACAGGCTGGCTCGGATGCATCTGCGGCCCAGCTAGAGGCACCAACGCTGTTTTCMACCTGGGAAAAACGCTCCCACAGTTTCCCAAATTCAATATCCCCTCGGAGGTTTCCCCCGTGCAGGCTGCTGGGGATTCACACTAGCATCGCTTGCTGAAACCCGGGAAAATCCCCAGTAACTTGGTTAAAAATCCCTGTTAGGAAAGTTATGATCTATGTTTTAAATAACCCTTGTCTCCTAAAAATATGTTTTCAATGATTTAACCTACAGCAGCACGTGCTGTATGCAGGTAGCTCTCAGCTCGCTTTTGCCAACGTTCAGCCCTCAAAATGAAGCTAAGAAAAGTGTTCTTTATAGCTAGCAGCAGCGCAGCAACTGCAGGTAGGGATGAAACACAAGACGACTGATAAAATCAGGACGTGGCTCTAAGCAAGAGCGCGACGGGGTCTCCGAGGCTTCCCCGCTTATTCTCTTGGGCAGAGATGGAAATTCAGAGCTGCTCAGCCCAAACAAGAGCAATAAAGAGGATGAAAAACATCTGATTTACTGAGCAAAAATAAAAACCCAGCAGACTCCAAAAGCAAGAACATCTATGCCTGGTTATTCCCCATATTGCCACAACAAGCAACACCTTTTGCTTTCATACCCCAAACCATTTCCTTTCATTTCCTCACCCTCCAAGTCTTTTAAGTTTCCCCGACGTTTAGGATCCTCAAACACAGAAAAAGGTAGAAAAATAACATTTAACCAAAAGTATCTTCCTAAGCCCCAAAGCAAACAACCCCTCAACCCTCAGACATGGGGAAACACAAGTCAGAAGGGCACAGGCCAGAAAGCTGTAAATTAGCGAGGAGTTCAGGTGCTCGTGCAGCCTGTGCAACAGGCACGCAGCATCGCGGGCCCCTTCTCGAGGGGAGATGGAGGGATTTGATGTCCAGGAGCTCCAACAATTCCGCCCTGCTGGAATTCCCTTTCCTCGGAGTCACTCTTAACACCCCCTCAGCACTAGAGCTGACTGCAAAAACAGTATCCCATGATTTCACCTATACATATTTCACCTATATGCATTGTACACAAGGATTTTTCATATTTTGTTCAATGTTAGAAGAGCATTATGCTTTTCAATGACGTCACCATACTTTCCAAGAATAACTGTTTCCATATGAAGGCTTAACTAAAGTCGTGCTTTCTAGCTGAAGCACTTCAGCTAGTTCTATGGATGCACRTGAATATTTAAATATAAAAATAATTGTCCTACGACTTCCAATGACCTTACCCCAATCCCGATTCCCTACGTTGCCCTTGCTCTATGGGATCGCACGTGCGCTGCCAAATCCACGTATTGGGTGGCTCCGAGCACCAGCAGCTCTTTCATCTGCCATCAGATAAGCTGGAAACACGGAAACTTGGCAGGGGAGCACTCCAAATCCGAATTAACAGCAGACGAGCAGCGCCCGGGAGCGCTGCCTTCCACCTTTCTGCCTCCCTTTTCCTCAGGAATAGTTGGCCTGCCAGCACCGCGGGGACTCTAAAAGGCCATCCTAAAAATAGAAAACAAGGAAAAAAATGGGGGAAGGGATAGTAACGGAGAGAACAGGCAGAGGAGCAGCTCTGTAACATAAAACTGTCTCCAGCTTAAGTCACCGGCCAATCGTAAGCCAATAAATGCTTTTTTTCCCCCCTTTAAAATCAGTGCACGTGAATGTCTATTTTTATTCCCACTCCTGCCAGCGCTTTCAGCCCCGTGGAGCCTGCCGTGCAAAGCAGGAACTCACAAGGCTCCATCTCAAGCCACGGTTCCCAAGGCCCTCGCTTGCCGACGTGGGTCCGCTCACGCCTGGTGCACCAAGATTTCCCACCCCAGGCCCCGTTAACCCCAAACCGAGAATTAGAGGAAAAACCCGAGAGGATGTTTACATGGACGAGCTCTTCGAATCCACCACACTGGTTGGGGGGATTGCTGCCTGCTTCACGGTGGGCATCACCCCACGTATGCCTGGGCAGGACAGCTCATCTGCTAACCTAAGCTCTGCACGGCTGCAGCTGCAACGACCTGCGGCTTTAGCAAGCGCAGGTCAAGCTGAACTCAGGCTGGTTTCTATGGCCATCAGAAACATGAAAAATTGCTGGTGTATTTTCAAGTTAAAGATCTAAACAACAGGAGCTCTATGCATCCTAAGCTGGAGAAAAAGACGCAAATACATCAAATTCTAAACATCATTTCTCAAGCATCCCAGGCTGCCCATCCTCAGCACTTTCAGGCTTTCCTGGTATAGGGCTCCTTATGAAGCTCCGTTTTAATTAACCAAAAYCTTAACTGTTGTCTTTCATACCCTGTAACCATTCATGACTAACCAGGAGGTTGATTTGCTCCCGATGAATCATGATTGATCATGAAGAGCCACGATCTAGAGTGCTGCTTCCTGGTCTGATTTTGGAAAAGAGAGATATTAAATATATTGCTTGCCATGGCAAGAATTCAAATTCAGCTTGCTTCAAAACCTCTGAAAAGAACATTTATTTCAAGCTCGCAAATGATTTAAGAGAGAAAATTTAATTAATAATGCTGTTTCCAGCCAGATGGCCATCTATCAGTTTCCAGTCATCCCTTTGGGAATAATTCACCAGAAGCCTTCAGATACAAAGGAGTTTTAAAGCAAACAGAGCTTCTCGACTGCCCTGCACTCTCAGAGGCTGCCAAAAYGGGCAATGAAAGATGGGCTATAGGTATAGAAATGTTAATTACTTAACCCCGTACTGTTGTGGGTCAACAGTCCACTCACTTGACATACAAAATATTAAATAAAGTGCCTTTTGATGGCACCATCCTCGCACACAGTTATATAATATGACCTTAACTGGAAACATGAGGCTACACGTATAGTGTTTCTCCTGGACTTGTGCTAACAGAGTTTAGACTTGAGCTCGGCAGCAGACCACTGTGGTCTGATGTGCATCAACCAGTCAAAATATTCCCTGTGTGCAGGAGGTACCAGCACAGAGATGGAGAGATAAATATTATGCCAAGGCAGTTAAGGTTTACCACTAACATCTATGGAATTCTAATATTCGCACTGACGTAGCACCTACATTTTTGCAAGAAAGTTTCCAGAAAAAATTTAACAGCTTCCTTGGTATGAAAGGGAGTATGAACAGAAACAGAAAGCTTTTTAAAGGAGCAAGTTACTGCTTTTTTTTTTTTCTTTTTAAAATCTGAGTCATTCTCTAAAGGTTGTAAGAGCATTTTACTACTGCTGACATCTCACAGTTAAGCACCGTATCTGCTAGAGAGTTAGAACAAGGTACTGGCAGGTTAAATACTCAGCTCTGTGTTATACCAYGGTGCGGAACAAAACCTGATGTTTCCCTGACCACAGTGAACACTGTGCTAGGCAATAATCCACAACACAAACCTATCTTAACTCAGATTACTAGTGGCAAAAGCAGAGGTGCAATCGCAGCCCTGCACACCAACTTGCAGCCTGCACTTCTACAGAACAAACAAAACTGGATTTGGGGAAAGGCTCCAGTGATGGGCTGCCTACCTACACACATGTTATTTATGGCGTCTAATTTAGAGCAAAGCTCAAAGCACTTTGCAGACTGCCAGCAGACTTCTACCCGAGACAAAAATCAGCTATGAAGTAATGGTACTTTTGCTAATCAGGCTGTGATTATCTACTTTAAAAAGGAAAAAAAAAATGCATCTAGTCATTTTGCAAAGTTTGCTTTTAACGCAGTTGTTTCCAAACAACTTGTTTCCACTTCCAACTGCTTTAACACTTTTCTTCGGCAAAGACCCTGCTGGCCATAAAAAACACCACAATTTTAAAGAGAAAAAGACAACGTGAAAGAGGCCAAGAAGGGGAGCCTGCAGATTCAGCTGACAGCGAAGCTGATGCTCAGTGAGGCAGCTACGTGGTTCTCACCCAAACACTATCAGGGCAAGGGCAAAGCCCCTGCCAGTGGCATCTGGGCTATAAATGCAGAGCACCTCTCTGCCAAGCCCCACTGATGTTCGTCAGAAAACCCTCAGTAAAACAGGAGAGAAGGAATTCCTCTGGAAGACAAAGGCTTTGCAGGAAACAAGTACCATTTTCAGCAAACGTCCAGCTCAATCCTGCCTGGCCCCCTGCGGAATTCCCAGCCCGGCACAGAGGAATCCRGCCTTCCCAGGAAGGTACCGAGCAGCCACACGGGGTCTCAGCACCTGCAGAAAGCCTCCCAAGCCCTGCATTTGGGAGAGAAAACCCAAATACTCCACASCCCATGTCCAACCCACAAACACCTCTATGCTCCACATTCAGTTCACTGCTTACTTGCACCAGCCTGAACCCCTCTGCACTTTGCATGCAAGCCAAGAGCACATTTACTGAAATGCATGTAATTACACCAATGCAAAAAATGAATGGGAAAACACCCAGGCTCCAGCTGCTTATCAGCCTTTTGTTGGGCAGACAGCACTTTTTAARCACTATATAAATTTCCAGACACTGTTAAACACTGGTGTGCTGCAGATTAACGCTGCATCCGACTCAACGACTCAAGGGGAACAACAACTTGTTCACCAAATAAAAGAAAGGGAGCGTTCCATGTAGTTCCACTTGTGCAGAAACCACAGGCTTGGTATCTCTATGAAAAATTAAAAAAAAAAAAAAAAAAATCTGGTTGTTCTGAATACAAGGAAATAAATAAATAAAGGGTGCTTGCAGTTGGGTCTTTGTCTTCCCACGGAGAAACACTTAAAATACAAAGGGAAAGGATTTTTTGGGGGGAAAACAAAGTAATTTAGTTGTTCAGTAACAAAGCAATAACAAGACTTGCCCATCCARTCTCACGTTCCAAAGCTATGCACTATGTCTAATATTTCTGTGAATATTAGCTGTATCAGAGTAGTGACCTTTTTCTTTTATACAAAAACAACTTGAACAGGAAGGACATTTTTTCTCTCTTTTATTGTGAAACCAGTATCAGCATCCATCATTCAACTATTGCTGGCTGCAGCTTCACCACAAAGAAGGAAATATCTGCTCTGACTTCCCCTTTTAGGAAGGCTGTGTTATGGTTAATGAAAGTCGCCAATTCAGAAAGTATCTCTAATTTTTCCCCCGGTTCAATTTGTAAGCAAAAGTTTCAGAAAGTTTTCGAATTAGGTGCCTGAAGCTTCCAAAGGGAAGGGTGTGCGAGCTGGATCCGAGCCCTGCATCCGTCCTTCCCGCGGGCACCGGGCACGGACRGCAGGGCACCACGCAACACCCAACTTGTCCTCACAACCCCAGTGCTGAGCACCAAGGGGACCATAAAGAAGCTTCCAGGGGCAAATCAAAGCCATGGACATCATGCACTCCCCCTTGCCGGATTTACACCGAAGAGCAGGACTCTAAATTAAGCAGATTAAAGACCCAAGCTGACAAGGAGCAACTGCCATTTCCTCCGTGTGCTTCCTGGTGCCCTTTCCGCGGCGCTGGCTCTTCTCGGGGCCGTTTGCTGCTCTGCAAACGGTTTCTCCATCCGAACGAGGCCGGTATCAGTCTGCCCGAGCGGGGCCGTTCACAGGGCCTCTCTACCAAGAACAAGGATGGATGGGTCGGCACTTACAGGGCACTTGCTGGAGGCACCAAATCCCACGGATTTCCTGTGCTGCTCCTTTTGCCCAGGTCTCTCTGCATCACACACCAGTCTGGATACCAGAAACAACTCAGTTCTGCTTCTTGGCTGCAAGCTAAAATATTCTGTCCTGGAGCTCACACAACTTCTGCATGTTGCTCTATGCAGCAGGATGTGACTATTTCCCACCTGCCTGGGCTTGTCTTTATTGCTGTTTGCTTTTAAGGGCTATCTCCTTATAAGTGATTTATTTACGCTCACTGTTGTGACCTCTGTTTCTGAAGAGCTAAGCTCCAAGACAGAGACTCCGTATTTTTCTTCTCTTTTTCTTCTCTACCTATAGAGCCACAAGGCCAGCAGCACCAAACATCCCTGTTTGCCTAGGGCAAGTCCCACCATTCCGACAGGGATGGTCAAAAGGTGTCCAAGTAAAGGAGGATGGGGTCTAAACGACTTTAAATCCAGTCTAAAAGACTTCAAAACATCTTTAAAAGCAGCATTAACTGCAACAACCAACACATTACGGTCTCTTCAGCTCCAGAGAAAGTTGTGCAGCCAGTGACAAGTAGGAGAGCCCAATTATTAACAACTTCCTTGTCTTTATGTTGGGGCTCAAGTCACATGTAAGGAGATGCAATTAGCGAGCACTCGCTAAGCCTGGTGGGCTCAGCCTACCAGAACCACCGCCCTGGACAGGAACCTCCGCCTGGCTCCGCTCCCGCGCTCGGGCTCCTCTCACACGGTCAGCCCCAACCTGCAAAAAAAGCTTCTTATAAAGCACCAGAAAAGTTAATTAGGAGCATGCATAAGCCAGTTGCGAGAGTGCTGCACCCCATCCCTGAAAATTTAATTGCACTAAAAGGAGGAAAAAAAAAAAAAAAAAAAAAAAAAAAAAAAAAAAGATAATTTAGGGAAAAAGAAGATTCAGATTTAATTCAAGTACTGTTTGGCCCTATCTGTTTCATAAAGCACTTCATGCGGGATAATGGCATTATTGTGCATCTAACAGCATTAGAAGTTCCTAATAAATTAACAAGTGGAAATTAATGGCTGCTCAGTCCATTAAATCTTGTTAATTTTATTTCTGTCGCAGTAATATAGTGATCACAAGTTTACATTATTAAACCAATATTTATTAGAAGAGTTCATTTTAATTGGATCCCTGATGTGATAATCCTGTACAGTGTGCATTTCTTGATTTCATCAATTTCTTATATTTATTTCTCATTATATTTAAATGACTGCAGTGTTGAGGGTCTTTTCCTAATACCACAGAAGTTAAGCACCCATTTTAAGCACTTTATTTCACAAAGATTCAACACTTGCTGCACAACATAATGGGAATCTTATGAGTCCTTCCAAAAGCTATTTTAAATATTTCAGTCTCTTGAAAAGGGGAAGAGAAAAAAAAAGCAGAAATACAAATATTTTAAAACATATTAAAACGATAAAATACTTTTTATCCTGTGCCCACCCATATCCCGGATGGGCACATGAACACTCCTCACGTCTGTTTAACCACTGTGAAGTATGTGAAATGTTACCTGGTATTTCCCAAAGAGGCAAAAAACAAAACAGAAGAAACAAAAACCCCACAAGCTCCCCCAAAATAATTTCTGCACGTTTCTGACACGCACTTTCTGCTGAGAGAGACATTCCACATGGACGTCCCGCAAAGGGCCAGGTCGGACCTGCTCCTGCTTCGAGCCAAGCGCCGACCCCGAGCCAAGGAGGTGGCTCCTTCCGCCCCAACCTCCTTTTTTTCCTGCAGCTCCTATTTCTGCCAAGGGAACTGGCTGTGTTGCAGCTCCCTGAATCTACGTTATCTGGCAAGTTTAGTGGCGGGGTTTTGTTTTACAAAGCTGCATCAGGTGGGCTTGAAATCAACTCCACATGTTGTTGGTCAGGCTAATGCAAGGGGCAGCGATCCTGATGCAGGAGAGGGCTGTGGGTATTGGGAACCTCTGAGCACGTGGCACTGCCCCAAGGCAGGATCAGACCCTTCCGGAGGGGACAAGGAGGAAGCACTGCTGGAGAAATGGAACTGCAAGCAGAAAACACCCCGGACGACAGCCCTGTGTCCTTCTGGTTAATATTTGTCCATCTTTAGACCTGATCTGCAGTCACGTTCATGCCACAAACGCTATTTTTGAGCAGATTTGTGAAGCTTTGCCTACTCTGCTGAATGTGGGCATGGCGAGCAGCACGGAGGTGGCAGCACAAAGGTTAAAGTGGGGCTATAAAACCCAGCCCATAAAGCCAGGTCAGGATGCAGGGCAGCACGCACAGCTTTGAAGCAGGAAAATCAGCAGCAACAGGARTAACGACAGCCAGACCAGGTCTGCACGCTGGGACTGCCCTGCAGGCACCTCTGTGTACTGCTCTCGGGCCCATTTAATCTCAGATACAGACACACTTAAGCAAGCCTAAGTAATATTGAGCCTTGTGCCCTAAAGGGACAAGCTAAACTAAGAACAAGAYAGTTCAAAGCTGGCACAAACCAATACGAATTGGTGTGCAGATACAAAACTTACGACTAGCTCTTTGATTTTGTTACCGAAACTGCTCTCAAAAGAAACCCGTACATTAGCAGCTCGCAGGCTGCCTCTGCTACTTGCAGTATTTGTCATTTTCGTGTTTTCTTGGTATTAAAAGGATCCTAAGAAGACAGTTAATTCCTGTAAAGATTGCATGGTCAGTGAYGGACACAACAGAACCTAAGGTCTTCCTAAAGCCACCTACGTATCACCCTTGGCTTTCCCCACCAAAGCTCAAACACCCTAACGCGTCCCTTGCTCAGCCTCCTTCAAAAAGCAAGTGTGCCACATTTCCATTGCAGTTGGCACCTTCTATTCTTATCAAATGAGTTCCACAAGAAGTAACACCCACAACACTTCAAAGCTCTCTTCTTAATCAAAGGGGAAAAAAAACACCACTTAAAAGGTTATTTCTTATATAGGAGTAGCTCGGCTCTCCTGAAACCATTGGTGATTAAAGAAATAGAAATTAAAAAAAAAAAGGTTCAAACAAAGAGTATGTATATGAAAATATACTAGAGAATGTCATGAGATTTACATCTTAATATATGTAGTACCACTAAGGCTCTTGAAACAAAGCATTTGCTGTCTTCCAGAAATTAGTAAACGCTCATCACGTGCTCCTGGCCTCTACAGCTCAGAAAGATATGTTTGTTGTATAACGTATATAAAAGGCCAGCCTAAAACACCCTATTTCTGGGGCAAATCACCGACACTGCCAGGTGCACGATGGAGCTTTGCTCTAGATCAGCGAGAGTGTTAAGGAACTTTCTCCCAAGGACAAAGTCCGTGGGACACGTGCGTTCTGTGCAGGTACATATTAAGGTTAGCTATAGATGTTCCTGCCACCAGATGCCCACCACACTCCACAGCCTCAGAAGCAGGCAGAAACATCGGGAAATTAAATAATAATAATAATAATAATAATAACAGTAATAAATAATAATAATAATAATAATAATAATAATAATAATAATAATAATAATAATAATAATAATCTGAAAGCAACTGGTAGCAGCTGGAGATTTAGGCTTGCTCGCAGAGGGCCTAATACCGACCCCCTGGCTGCGCTGGGGTCCGTGTTAATGGCACAGAGTCCTTCAGCTTATCTGAAAGGTGATAAAAGCCTCCATCCTGAAACCCAGGCTTTCAGYTCCTGGGAAGGACATGTGTTAATGGATGGACAGAAAGAACATGTGTTTTCAACTGCAGTGTAATATGAAAAAATGTATTACTGCCATCAGACACGGGTAACTAGCTTCACTAGGTCAGCTCATAACACCAAAACCCACCAGCTTGGCGCATGGGAACTGGATGTGAAGGCAGATCTGCTGATTAATGCCCAGACCTCCCTTCTGTGCCCAGGCAAAGGGCAACACCATCTCCTTGGACCTACTAACTGACTTGCTATCCGTGGATTTCTGTGTAGTGAAAGTAAGGGTCTGCAAGAGGAGACCACATTTCACCTGCCTTGATCCCAAGGGAGAGCTCTGAGCTTTGAGATTCCCTTTCCATATGGTGGGAAGTTCCCCTTGAGAGAAAGCTGGACTTGGTTCCCTCAACAGAAAACCCAGGGCCCAAACTCTCATCAGCCGCRTTATCTTACAGAACACTTGGGACRTAACCCACACAACCCCACTGGGTCACTACCAGGTTTTGAGATTCCAGCTCACTTGCTGTTTAGCAACGTTCCTGAAGGGCTCGAGCACTTTTACACCCGAATCCTTGCTTCGTCTCACGGTTATAATGGCTAATTTTGGACTAGACCTACTCCCGTGGGGCCAGAGTCATCCCTGGGAGAGCTCCACTGTAATTCAGCCTACTGATGCACAACATGAGCTAATCCTCAATGATGGTTTTCCCCTTTTGTCCCCTCAATGCACTTATTTGCCTAAATAGCAAAACAACATATGCAGAATTATTTTAAAACACAAAGCCCATAGCAAAACCATCCTGCAGGCACTAATTTCAAGGGATGAGATAATCACAGTCACGAACACACGAGGACAAACAGCGCAGTCCGGTGGAGAAGACACTGCGCTTGAATTCTCCAGGCCTGGCCACGACCACAGCTCTGCTGCTGRCTCCGAGAGCAGCTGCTTCCCATTTCCACTCCATTCCCCTTCTCGGATAGCTAGACTTGAACCTCATGCTAGATCCRTGCACAGGGCCCAGCACAGCACAGCTTAACTGACGGTTTATGCATAAAAACATAAATAAAACCACATATGAGTTAGAAGGTTTAAAAACTAATACCACGGCACATGGACCTACCATTGAAATAGGCTGACACTTCCTCAGTATAAAAGATTAAGATCTGAAGGTTTAGACACTGTCTCACAAGCGAACATGAAGTGTTTTACTTTTGGTACTGATTTCCTTTAACAKAGCGAGGCCTGGGAGAGAGCGGCCCTTGCTCCTGCCCAGAGAACAATAGCCAGAACATTGTGAGGTGAGAATATTTACAACCTGTGACGTCTGCTTGTGTGGTTACTTATTCTCAAGCACTAAGATTATTTCTCCAAATTAAAGCTTCCTACCCCAGCAGTCTCTCTGCTTCTTTTGAATCAGAAAATATCCAGACTTGCCTCCCTAAAACACCTTGTTTCTAGCAAAGTTAAGCTCACACGCCACTCTCTAGCAGGGCAGCATCAGCAACTCTATTGCAACCTGAAACACAACATACAACACATTGCAACTGCAGGACTTCAGKTTTTTTTCCTTTTTTTCTTTAAAAAGGCATATATTTCAGAGAAACGATTTAAATAGCACACCGTCTATGAGGAAAGCCCACTGCTTACCAAGAACTCCAAAACAGAGTTTTAAGGGAGTATGCACCAGGGCGTAGCTCAGCAGGCTTTGAGCCCTGCTTCAACTACGAGAGGCCAGAAAAACTATTAACAAAAGCAGAACCTGGAGCTGAAACCTTCAACACCGTCACTCGATACCAAAAAAAAGATGAGACTTTATTTTTCCTTTAAAACTTTAGCTGTTGTTTAAAAAAAAAAAAAAAAAGAAGAAGAAGAAAAAAAAAAGGAGCGCCGAATATCCACATTTCTGAGCTGCCTGCTTCATTTTTTTCATGCAACAGATGCTGCTTTGTATTAGCTACCGCATATTAAATCATTCTGACAACCAAGAAAGCATACATTTGTTTGGGCGAGAGGGAGGCACGAACACACATACACACACAGATATTTTCTCACACAGAAGAGCGCAATTATGCAGCATTCAAATATTTGGGATGAACTTTGGCCTGTGATTTTTTTTTTTCTAAATAAATAAATAAAACAAACTCCCCTACACAATGGTCAGCAGCAGACGGGGCAGAGCTCTGGCTGGGCTCACACAAACCAGCAAATCCGCAGCAATAAAACACTGCTTGGGGGCTGCTTTTTGGAACTTTCTTGGAATTTCTTTCTTAGATACGAGCACGGCGATGCCGATCGCGCTTCGACTGCGGCGCCGAGGCTAAAAATAAGTCCTGCGTTAAGGCAAAAACTGAAAAAACAGCTTGCTGTGCACATCCTGAAATTATTCCTATAAAATAAAACCGTTTTGRGGGGGGTTTATTTTGCATGGCAAGCAATGCCCCCCCGCTCCGCCACTTGCGCGCCTGGAGTAATGTGGAAAACAGGCGTGCAGCGGGGCTGCCAACCAGCGCCGCAGAGCGGGAGCGGGCCAGACCGCTGCAAATAAAGCAAACAACCCCCCCAAAAAAACATTTTCCCGATTAAAAACAAATAATATAAACGGAGAAAATAACAAAAACAAGCGCACAGCCCCCTGGGCGCCGCAGCGGCAGGGCCTGGAGGGCGGCGCGGCGAGCGGGGCCACAACGCGGAGCCTCCAACTTTGTTTGTTTTCCCTTTCCCCGACGGAGACGTTCCCCGCTCCGGGATTTCTGCAGCTTTTCCCTGGAAGCCGAGCCCCCTTCCCCCGGCCCCGCACCGACCTGGGGATGGTGATGCACTTGGTGTTGATGTTCTGCGTGGTGATGGCCTTCTCCAGCTCGTCCAGCTGCCCCGTCTTCTTGAGCTTCTTCACCAGGCTCTTCACCGCCTTCTCGCACCATTTCTCCTCCTGCCCGTTCTGCTCGCCTTTCTTCCAGCCCAGCAGCCGCTTCACGATGGGAGGAGTGAACGGCAGGATGGAGGACATGCTGCCCGCGCGCGGGCCTCCCCGCTCCGCTCCGCGCGGCCTCAGCGGCGCCCCGCGGCCTCGCGCGCAAACTTTGCGCCCACTTCGCCGCCCTCGCCCGGCTCCCCGCGCCTCCCCGGCCGGCGGCCCCGCTCTGCCTGCGCGCAGCGGCGCCCACCGCGGCTCATTCCCAGTCTGCCGCTCATGCAAATGGGCCCGCCGGCCGGCCCGCCGCGGCTCCCACCCCCTCCTTCCCCGCGCCGCCGGCGGAGGGCGGCCCCGCGGCCGCTGCGCTCCCCTCCTCCGCGCCTCCCCCTCCCTGCGCGCTCGCCTTTATTTTCCCTATTTCCTTTATTTTTAAAAGTCTTTCTTGAGGGGAAGGAAGGGGGGGATTGTAAGCCGCTTCCCCCCCCCCCCAAGCCCGCTGCCTCAGCCGCCTTCCCGCACCCACGAGGCGGGAAGCACCGGGAGCCGCTTTCCCCTTTCCCCACACGGAGAACCCCCTTCCCAGAGCCCTACCGAGGTGGGAGGAGAAGCAGAAACCCCCCCAAAAACAACAAATTTGGGAAAAGGGTGAAATCCTACCCAAAGAAGGATGGCAAGGACCCCTGCCCTCAGCACCATCCTGCCAGGGAAGGGCAAGGCCCCAGCTGCAGTGGGCAACTATTTTATTATTTCTTCTTCTCTGTGAAAAAAAAAGAAAAGTTTTATGTGTATTTTTTTTATTTATTTTTTTTTATTCACGTGGAGATCGTAACTTGTCCAAAGCCAGCCAGCCAGAGACAACAATCTAAATTTCTGTTTTGTTTTGACCCGTTTAGTTTGCCGTTCCATTCCCTCATCCTCCCACCCCGGGGCCTGGTACCCAATTAGTTTTTGCCCCGTATCAGACACAAATTACACTCCTGAGCTGTTTGCTACCCACCCAGGGCAGCAGCTCTCAGATGGAACATTTTTGTCAGAGCACAGCATTTTTTTGTGCAAATTCTCCTTGTTTTGTAGCAAGGGTTCAGTTTCAACCAAGGCAGGATGGGATCCAGGTAACTTTCCAGTCCTTCTCTAGTGGTCTCAGGATCCAGAAGCCTTTCGCTCTGCCCTCCATCTCCAGCATCCTCCCCCTCATAATGAAAAGCCACAAAAATACACTTTTTTTCACACATCTAAAGTGCATTATCCCCCAGAAAACACCACCCTGCACATGGACATGCAGCCTCATGAGAAGCTAGGAGCTTGGAGGCCACCTCTGGAGTCCCCTTCCTTCAGTTGCCCCCAACAGCCAGACAGGAAAATGGCAACTAAACACTTTTGGGGTAAAAAGCTCCCAATTTTTGGCATCTGCTTAGCTTCCCAGCTCCCTCACAGGCTCCCAGACGGGCTGCCGGCTTTGGGAAGCCTGCGGGGCTGCTCCTCGCAGACGTGCAGCTTCTTGCCAATCCGCATTCCCCGCTGCCGGCTCCGGCACGGCCTGCTGGGGAGACTCCTCGAAAGCCCGTGCGATCCAAGCGCCTTCCCGTGCCAGCCACGCAAATCACCTTGTGGCGAGTTACCAACCTGATAGGTTCAGACGGCGTCTGAAGCCCAGAGGAAACTGCCTTGGCATTCACAGGGATTTTAAAAACAGCAATTTTTAATTCCACATTGAAAAATACCACATTTTAGCTATCAATATTGGGAAGAAAGTAACTTTTTCCCCCTTCTTCTTTAAACATTCACATACTATTCCCCAACACACATTCCCCGAGTGTCTTGGATTTTGGAGGCTCACCACTAGAATATTGGATCATTGCCCTGACCCAGTTTTTGACTGCCTAAATTGAGATGCCTGAAGTAGAGAGATGCTGAGCCTCTGTAGATGATCCCAGTTTCATTTGAGCAAGGAGTTGCTCAGCACCTCTAAAACCAAAGCGAATATTCTCAACAAATAATTAATATAAAACCAACATGTCCAAACTACTGATTGCAGCTGCTGTCATTGACTTGCTGCRTGTTCATCTTCTGGAAAGGCATAGTTCCTGCTATCTGATGATTAACTAAGTGTAGCTTCCATTAACGAAAAAAGTTTTGTCTTACCTTTGGAGAATAATCCGAGTATGTGAACAAAGTGAAACAGAATTTGCACACTTTTTGGTATATTAAATACCATCTGTACTTTCAAGTATGGGCTCCCTGCAAAAGCCCTTTGGCAGAGGCTTGTTGGGACAGGCAGCCTGGAGGCAGCGTGACCAGAGCAAGCTGCATCCCAGCTTGGAGACGGCTCTTCAGGAGCCCAGATCCTGCCGAAACAGCTCCCGGCTGCTTTAACATGTAGTTGTGGCAAGCTGGAAAAATCAGGGAGCGGTCAAGGAGCAGCTTTTAGTGACCTGCCCCTGTGTCACACCGAGATGCTGGAATATTGAGYAGATTTTTCTCTATGGGCATTAGCTACTTGTGAAAGAGAATTTTGCTATCTAGCCAAAAAAAGATAGAGATAACCCGTAAAATCTGTTGCATATCTGGGTTCACRAGAGCAGCTAAGAGGGCCATAACCTCCTCATCTCCATTTGTTCCACATTACACAAGTAGCGGTGCTGAAGGGCAAGAGGCAACTGAGAAAGGGAGGAGAAAGTTTAAAAGTAGGTTATATTCACATGCTAACTTGTAAATAAGGACTGTGACATTTAACTCTCAATCTGTGTCACCTATAATACGCATAAACAAGGGAAGGTGTGGGAGCTTTCCTTGGTTAAGGTAATGCATGTATACGTAGAACAACGCTTACAGGCAAGCCTATCTTAACCACTCAGAACAAACCTACAGGAAAATAACATTCAGGGTGAGTCACAGAAAAAGCAAGGTCATTCTGAGTTAAGGACTTCAGAGGTAACTTCAGCGCTGTGAAACACAAGACTATTCCTTTCAGAGCAACGCAGTTATTCTCCGCACATGAGAAAACAAACACCTAGCCAATAAAAAGATGCTTTGCTGAAAATTCCTGATACTTCACACATGTAGGCTAATATGCCTATATCTGCAGACCTGCCTCTGTCTGCAGGTCTATTTAAATCAGCCCCCCCAAAATAAAATTGCCTGTAAGACCTCATCATTATTTGTTATACAAATTAGATGATACTTTGGGTACAGCATCGTGGTTAGGGCAGACAGCTACCTCTATGGGAAATGGGAATTTTGCCCTTTCTGTCACCATGCTCCTGTTTGATACAGGGYAACTTACCCACCCCAAGCCCTGCACCTTCACTCACCCTCCTGCAGCTCTGGTCACTCCCCCGAGGTCTGATCCGCAAAGGCTTTGCATATTCCTTGACATGCTTTAGTCCTGCGGGTGTGTGAGGTGGGAGTCCTTTGGAAAAAGCATTTTGTGAGCATGGGAGTAAAAGCAGGGCGCTCAGGAACGRTTCAGGCACTTCACAATGGCTCCATAAGCACCTTAATTCTGGATTTCCCTAGTAACTGAGGGTTTGACTTCAAAATCTTGCAATAGCTCTTACACTATATCTTTATGTAGTTTGCACATGCCTGGTAAGTGACAGAGGTGGCTGTCAATAGCCTAGGGACTCACTCCTTGGTGAGAGGTTTCCTATCTTTGCAGGCAATAAAGTRTCTTGCCATGAACACCAGCAGCTCATAAAGGACACAAGGCACAAGGGGGGACACCACAGCCCTACAGTGAGCCACTAGCACCTTGCTAGGGCCTGATCTAATCTCTACAAATGTGTTAACAACCTCAAATTAACACACTTGGAATTAAGCTCGAGATAAAAACCACCTCCTAGTACAGGCATCCACAGGACCCTGCACATCTGATCACGCACAGAGGGGTATTTTCAACACTCACTGTGCAAGGGGTAACAGTCCCACCACCTGCAAACACCCCGGGCTGCTGAGACGCCTGGCAAACAAGTAGGGASTGTCAGGCTTTCCCTTAGTGGTGGTGCATGCAACACTGGTGCTCTCACCTGCTCCAAATCTTACGGCCTGAAGCTTTTCATCTTCAAAAAGTGCATTTAAGGTTGAAGTAGGGTCAAAATTCTCTGTTAAATAAAGTTTAAATTTGCTCCTCCATTTAGCCTTTTCTGGTATCTAATGGTCTGTGGAAAACAGTAGAATTTGGCACTGCAAGAGACAAAAAGCAGCAAAAAAGCTACAGTCAAAAAAAAAAAAAAGGAAAAAAGTAATAGGCCCAGCCCCAAAGCCCCAAGTACAGAGGCTCATTGCAGGTAACACAGGAACTGAAGCTGCCAGCCACAAGCATTTTATTTGAGATTCCTTTCCCCGTGTCCATATATGACCATCTGTCCCTTCTGGATTCCTCGCTGTGTGTACACCCTTTCCTTTGCCAGGGCACATCTGTTAAAGTCCTCATTTTGGCTTTTGAAGTGGGCATTTYGTATCCAGCAGAGCTTTAAAAAACAGATCGCAAGCAAAGGCTTTAACAAGTAAATATAAATATATTAATTTTATGAATAGTCCTMTGTTTTCACAGGTTCCGTTTCCAGTGGCCTCCTGTCCACAACTGCTGGCATGTCAGACCCTCTATGGGAAGAACACACTTTCTAGAGCAATACATTCTTTTTCCTTGCCAAACACACACACACCAAATATTACATCAAAACACAATTACCTTGGAGCTCTACCCTCAAAGTCAAATTGGAGTTTCTTAATTCCAATTACTATAGAGTTTAGCCAGTGTTTTTATGTCTCCACTATATTAAAGCCACCAATTAAAGGCTGCTTGCTTTTTCATTTTTGAGGCCGGCTTAACTAAAAGCTATCACCGCCCTCTTTATTTTAATTCTTTTGACCTGAAGTGCGGCTGAAGGGCTGTCCTTCAAACCCCAATCTTGAATCCGCTTCCATGCGGCATCAGGAAGGAGTGGCACGGAATTATTGACCCCTGAGTAATATGTTAATATTTATACATAGTTTGCCTAGATAAGAAAAAAACAGCTTGGAGGTGCATGAGGAAGCTGTGCATGGCCACACTCTGTAGAGAAACTCCTCAAATTCGAGTTATGATTCTGCCTCCTGACAGTTTTGGGCATAATTGCAGAAAATTTCTTTTGGTCAGTCAGAAGTTGATGAGATGAGAAGTTTAGTCCCAGATCTCTGCCTGCCCCTCTCTTTGGCAGGGAGTTTCATTACATTTCAGCAGAGCACAGACATATTAATATTGGACTCAAACACAGCCAAACTGGGGAAAGGYCATGAGTTGTGCAGATGTACACACAAAAACCCATGAAATTTGGCTTTCATTTAGAGCTGAAGTCCTTCCTATTCAGGAAAAAGAGTGCAGCTTTAGGAATCGCACAAAAGGGCAGGGAATTGCAAAGGAAGGGCCCCTGCTCCGGGTGCAGGGAGGGACATTTATCCCTTATTTATTTGTTCAGGGGGAAATAAAGGCTTTTGTGGAAAGGTCCCTTGCTAGCAAGGCCTAGACACTGCAAGTTCTGCTAACAAAGTGCAAAGTCTTCTAGGAGAAGGGAAAGCAACACACACAGCTCAGCAGGAGCTAAGGCCCAAACCAGATCATTTGCACATGATATAAAGCTTCATACAGAYGATAAAGGCAAAATTATCAACCCAAGCACCCAAACACCCAAGTCAAGATCCCAGCACACTATGAAACGATCTTAAAATGMCAACAAATAATAAAATGCCACTTGTTTCCCCCACCACCTTCCTTATTTTTGTTATTATCTCTTGAGGGTTCATATTTCCTACCTTTTCTCTACCCTCAGGAGAGCTGGAAAAAAGGCTCAGCTGCCAATGGATGCACTTATATGGTTGCAGGAGCCCAGGGCTCTCAAACAGTATCACCTGGGTGAGGTTTGCCACAAACCTGCAGGAACCTGCGAACACCACGAGGGAAACCAGGGCCACAGCTGAGAAGGATTTAATAAAGAATTCACTGGAGATGTTTAACAAATAAAGGAATACTCAGAAATTGCTTCCATGCAGCATTTTGRAATCCTACAGTGTTCATTTATATCTTTTAGGAAGAGCTAATGAGCAAAATTTGAATCTCTGTCAAGGTTTTAAGTCACAGTTCAATGCTGTCTGCTTAGTGCTGTGGGGTTTAATACAAGCTTTGGGGGGTGTTCTGTGACATTTGTATCAGGAGACATCACTTTTTTGAAGTGAACACACTTTTTCTCCCCCGTGGATGCTGCAGGGAGCTCAGAACTCATGTTTTGGGTGAAGGTGAAGTTAATAGAAACTACTTTGGGTACACAAGTTCACACCCASTGGAGAGTTTCAAAGGTGCAAATCATTCTGATGACCTTTCTTTGGTTTCTTCTGACAGTCCTAAGAGTCAGGATATTCCATCAAAGATTATCCATTTCTAACKTGAAGCTCTCTTGGGTCTAAAGACCAGTATCACAAAATACAAGAAGTTGACAAGAATTCCTAATGGTCCTTAAAATGGGATGGGAGGTCAAGGGAATGGTTGTTAAAATGGGATGGGAAGGAGTTTACAAGAGTACCGGGCACGCGGAAGAAGGAGATCCATCATCCTCATCGTCTTTATCTCTTCATCATAARATTATCCTAAAAATCCTAAAAATGACCATTGGCACTGGGGTTCTGAGAGGTTATGCTGGGGTTAGCAGCAGCCAGACATGAAGATGCCACAGTGCAAGGCAGCATCTGACTGGGTTTTGAGTAGCTGCAAGCTTGATCCATGCTCTGCATTYGGTATCAAGTGAAATAACTGTGATGTAGCAATTCAATTTGTTATTTTGGGCCCTTTATTTTATGAAATACTGGCTGCATTTTATCAAATACCTTTAAGGCCAGTTGCACAATAATTCTCTGATCAGGCCCGCGAGACCTCTCGTTTTGGCAGCACATCTCCCTGTGAAACACATAAACTCAATTCTCCCTTTTGCACCATCACATCAAAATTTGTGTCCACCACCATCTACGTTAGGTCATGTGGAGTTTGGTGCTACCAAAGGTCTCTGAAATGACCTTTTTCCTCCCGCTCCTTGAACACAGCGAGGCCTCAAGTGGGGGAGATTTTGGAGGCTGCCACCCAGATGCTGCTGCTCAATGTGGGGGACGAGGCTTTTGTCTCTGCTGTCACTAAAGCTGCAGAACAATTTATCTGGTTTGTGCATGGAGCAACGTTCTGTGTCTTTTCATTGCGTGTGAGCATTTCTCTCGCTTAAAATCCTACCCCGAACGGAGCAGTTAGTCCTTAAACCTGCAGCAGTTCATCTTCCTTCARTGCAAGGAAATCTGGAAGACAGAGAAGTCAACAGTTTGCGAGAAGAGAGGATTCAACTTCCTGTTGCTACTTGCAAAGCTCGATAGATTATGTGCAGCTCTTTGCACAAATACAGTAAGACCTACATACCTTASCATCTACTCATCTATATCAGATATAACTCCCTTCTCAGGCTAAATAAGTCCTGAACGTTGCCTGAGTCACTAACACTCCAGAGCTGATGAGCACTGGCCGGTGCAGAGACAAGCTGGAGGAGGCAGAAGTCGGCTGTGAACTGTCTCATTGCCACCCATGCAGTCTGACCTCCAGAAAGAAAGAAAATAAAGGAAAAAAAAAAAAAAGACAATTGTTCAAATTATAATGGGGTGARGACAGAGGCAGAGAAGCAATTGAAAGAGAAATGTCACGATGAGTTGATGGGTACGTTTTAAATCCTGCAAGAGGAGAAGGGCAGGACTGAGAAGCTTCTGAGGGCGAAAGCAGGATCCTGTATGCAATAAAACATGCAGTGGATGCTCAGAGAGGAGGCCTTGAGGTTTTCCAGCACTAACCTATGCAAGGGAGCTTCACTGGACTGGGAAAAGGGGAAGATGGTCCAGCATGGACTGACAGGAGATCTGGAAAATAGGAGGTCAGCAAAACAGGTCCTTGCACATAAACAGAAAGGTGCGTGGCAGGGCTGCAAAGAAAAGAACCTGGAAAGGCAAAGTTAAAGCTGAGGAGGGGCTGGATTTCCTTGCGTTTAAGAGATTTTATGGCCAACGCTTTGCTAATTTTGTGTAGTGCCAAAGACAATAGAAATTGCAGAAAAAATCAGCTCTGCGGTGGTTGAGGAGCTAGAGAAACACTCTGTTGTATATTTTGCAGGAAGCCAGGGAGATCAAAGACATTTCAGAATGGTTTTGTTTTCAAATGATACCCTGGCTTCATTTTGTTTAGATTGAGCTGGGGGCCTCTCTGGAGAGGATGAAAGCAGAGCAGTGCTGTGTACCCAAGACATTTCCCYTCGCCTTAACAGTGGGGGGGGATTTGACATCCCAGGCAGGCAAAACCTCCCTTTCCCTCGCTGGAAAGGAGGTGTTTTATCCCTGCAAAGGAAGAGGATGGATGTTCTGCAAAAGGGAGAAAGCTCGGCAGCAATCTGGGCTGCTAAGGGGCTCTTGTGACAGGGTGTAATTTCATTTTCAATGTGCGTCCAAGGGCTGAACACTGCCTCGGGTAGAAGGATAGCAAAGGAAACAAGCGGTGCAGAACCCACACTGTGTGGTAACATATCCCTCCAAACCCTCTTTGTAAGAGTTAAGTTAGACTTTTGCTTAGAGCTGTCTGCAGCCCAACGCAGTGAGATTTGGCAGTAAGGAGAGGGGCAAAATCTGGCCCGTAGTGCCTGAAACGGGATAATAACAGCAGATCTGCAAAAGGGAACCTCTGTAAGACTTCTGGAGCAGGCCTTGGGCTCCGCTTTCACAAATAAGTTAAGTGCATTCTTCAGTCTCCCCTGACTCTGCAAAACCCCGAAGCATTTGTGTATATTCATGTTTGTATAGACGTGTATTTTCTGAATGAGAATGGAGGTCAAATGAATACTTAAACAAGGATTTGTGCCTCACTTCCATCCTCTAAGTAGTACCTGGGCAGCAGCATGGAGCTCAAATCCTGACTAACTTCCATTTAGAATAGGATATTAAAGATTACAAATGAAGGATACAGGAGGAAGAAGATGGTCCTGCTGAGGACCATCCGCTCTCCCTGTGCTGGGATGAGGAAGATCCGACAGGCAGAATTCCCACTGCTGGAGCCACAGCTGATGTTAACACTGTAATTCTAGCAGCCCCCCACCAGCATTTCTGCGGTTAAGGTGGTGCCCCCCTGTTGCTCTTAGAGACCTTATATACAGCTTTTTATTGCAGGCCATAAATATTTGCCTGGGGCTGCAACTTGCCCTCTACACCTACGAGTCCTTCAGCAGCCAGGAAGACTTYTCCCTCCTCCCTGCTCCTGAAACTTCGGCAAATGCTTGAATGCAGAATATCTGTGATTTTTACCGTTTCCTTTTGGGTATTTCTGGATTATTTTCAAAGCAGCTTYTTAACTCGGAGTGAACTGTGACCTCATCGTGCCAGCTAGTCCCGGGGAAAGCTATACGTTTTAGTTAATGYATACCGAGGTGTGCTGAAGCATGCCATACGACGCCTTTGCCGTGAATCGTGGCCTGTCTCGTGCATGGTTGTGTTTTCTCTTCTGCAGTATCCTGCTTTCGAGGCGCTCCCGTAACCCGTGGGTGCCCCTTAGCTCCCCGGCGCCGTCAGCCGGGATCTCTATTTTCACTGGTGCACCCGGTTTGCTCTCCCACGTAGCACCCGCGTGTGACTCTCCATTTAATGTGACTGCTTTGGGGCTGGACATCTGATTGGGGATTGCTTTTCCTTCCTGCCACCCTCAGTGTATTTTATCTCTGAATTAAAGCCATGTGTCCGCCCTGCACAGGGAGGCAGGAGATTCCCRCCCCGAGCAGCTTGCCTGGGTTTCTTGGGGGTACACAGAGGTCTTGAGGTGTTTGGGACATGTGGGCTCTTCAGGCTCCTAAAACACCAGTCACCCACTCAGGTCAGGAACATGCCCGGGATCCAGACACACACCTGGATAACTTATGGATTGAGTATATGGAGCCTGGAGTCTGACATTCCCAAGATGTGCAACGTTCACTAAYCCCAGAGGTGCGGGCTCCATGGTAAGGAGCATAATGCTCATTCCCAGGCAGCCAAAGGGGGCAGATTCTCATCACAACAGTGATTTCAGCAGCACTGCACCCCTAAACAAGTGAGAAAGTCCGAGTGAAGCCCATGGTCTAAGCTGGAGCTCACATGTGCACGCCGTGGATTATCGGAGCAATGTGGAGCACGCCGTGGTTTATCGCTTCCGAAACAACACCTTGCCCGAGCAGTTCCCCCCTTTTGTCACCAGAGAAAAACTCACACTTTCCTAACCGAAAGTTCAGTCTAAATATAAATGTCACTGAAAACCCAGCGAGACCTTTGGGTTTCTCGTTTCGCTCTCCCGGGCTGCGGGGAGGGTTATGCAACAGGAACACGCGGGTGAATCATCCCCTGGCRTTGCAGCCAGTTGGGAAATGTTTGCTGCGATGTTGTAGGGCTTTCTCCTGTCTATCTGTGGTCTGGTTTCTCTTTTTCAGCGGTCTTCAGCGCTGTCAAATTTCAAATTTTCCTCTGTGGCTGGAGCCTGAGCTAGGAGAAAACTCATTGGGAGCTTGTTGTAACTTGGACTGGGAGAGGAGGGGAACGGAGGGAGCTGCTGTGTGGGAAAGGTGCTAAGGATCGTGCTGGATGGCCCGGCTCAAGYCCTCTTCTTGTGAGAATTTTCACAATTTTCACAATTCTTTGAAGCATTTGCATTATTTCTGTGTCGTGGCTCTTAACCAGCCTATTGGGCAGTGCTGCATTAAGAGGCTCAAGGAGCTTTTCATCAAATGGTAGAACATTGGTTGTAAAAGAAACCAAGTGTCGGACTCATCTCATTCCCTTTCCCTCCCACTCGTTTTATTTTAAAATTAGGATAGTTCAAAAAAATATACACTTGTCTTGTAGGCAGTTCACACTGGCAGTCSTCTCTCTCCAAATTGAGGGATAGAAATTGTTTTTTTGGAAGCAAACTGTAAGGTCAAGACAAATATTAATATTGTGGGGTTCAAAGTAAATCCAGAAAGAGCTGGAAAAGCTACAAAGGACATTTGCCAGACACTTGGTTGAGGTGTGTGATGCAATAAATACCTTCTCCTTAAAGCCATGAGCCTTAATTGCAATTTCATTTCTGGTTATTCCCTGTACAACTGTATATTTTTAAGGCAGGGATTAGGCGTTGGAAAGTCCTGCCAACATCTCAAGCAGGATCAGAAATTCCACACATGAGCCCCCTTGCAGTTAACAAGAGCAGTCCTGACTTAGGTCGTTTCCAAGCTACCCAATATGTCGTGCTTGATATAAGCTTAAATTCTAGGCAGATAAAAAGGGACATGAGCTTATTAGTTTGCACTGTATAGCACTTCATGTTCTTTTCTCTCAAATAAGAAAATATGAACTTCTTTTGCCATGAAAATCAAATAAGCCATCAAAGTCCAATTTCCTAAAGACAGTATCTATCAGTTTGAAGCAGACATTTTTATGACTAGCTCTGTTAACAAATCCAAACTAAGTATCCAATCTGTCAAGGAGAAAAATAAGTTTAGAATGAAAGTAAGTATTGCTCGTTAAACTTTAATGTCTAGGCATTTAAAAGAAGARAACCATTCATTATAATGCTGGTGGAAACTGCGTTGTCAGATTCTCTAGAGAGGATTTTTATCATGATGCTTAAATATATTAGATTAAGGGATGATGGTTACTTTGTTCTCTAAATGGAAGACTTTTCAGAGGAAAAGTTTATGAGCAATATACATCCTCTTGTGAAGATCTCCTTAGCAGCACAGCAATTAAAAACAACTGGCAGGCACTAAYGATACCTGTCTCGGAGCACGTGCGTGGGGGAAGATTTGTTGATGATGCTTCCTTCATCTCAAGGATGAAGGCAGCGTGTGCGAAGCTCTGCAGCAGAGCATGGCACAACCTGGCGTGGGTTATTTTGCTTTGGGGGCTGCACAGCATCAAGGAGTTGGGTGGTTGGCATCTGCTTTTCCCTTTAAACTCTCTTTGTTTTTAAATAATACATGGGAACACTTTGTTTTTTTCCCATAAACTGCTTCTGCATCCAGAAATCCCCTGCAAGGGACAAAAGGAAAGGGCTCCAAAGCCTTGGCCAGGCTTGGGCAGCTGGACTCAATGGTCTTGAGGGTCTTTTCCAGCTATAATGATTCTGTGATTCTACGTGGCCATCTCAGCTGACCATAGCCAATGCTCAGCCCTACCTTGGGTCATGCAAACCCTTTGAACCAGAGATTAGCACCTCTGCAACCCATAACGATTGAATATCTTTAATATCACTGTCTGGTCTCACTTTCTTTAGTTGCAAAATAGCATGAGGTCACTGCAGTCTTCTTGAGTAAAATGCAGGTATTACAGCTGGTGCTGCAGGGCTACGGGTCTTGCCGAAATCCCTGCCAAGCTTTCAACACTTGGCTTGGGACTTCTCACGGCCAGGGCCTGCCATGGTCTGGTTTGCTTTGGGGTTTTGGTTGGCTCCTTCTGCTTTAAACATCAGCTCAACCATTCAGCCATTCCCGAAATGAAGTCGGAAACAAGTTAGGTTGTTTTGCCTCTTTTACCATAAATCTGYTGAGCTTCCTTCGAGACACAGCCCTGCTCCCCAGGACACAAAGCCAAAGGTGGCAAGGCAGAGAGAGGAGTCCCTCGGGACCACACACGCTCTCCCAAGCTCCAGGCCTTTGGGAAAGTGCAGGAATTGGCAATGCCGTGGGGGAGTTGCTTGCTCCATGGAGCACCCTTGCCCGCCCAAGGTGCCAGCCTGGAACATGTCAAGCTCGTGGGCGCTGCCGGCGTCTTTGGGTTAGAGGATGGAGCAGCAGATGCCTCTAGAAAGGGAAAGGGGTAAAAGAGAATTAGAGAGATTTCGGAGCTGGGGAAGGGGAGCTGCCTGTAAAATCATCCTGCAGCCCCGTTTATTGCAAATTATATAATCACTTTCTTACTTTCTCCTGAAGGCCCATTAGTGCTCAAGCAAGGCATTTTTTGGGGACAAATTAGATCCATAAGGTGCTGGAGGCCATCACCTGACGAACCCCCGTTTGCTGCACAAGGTGGAGGTTTATGCTGGGGAGGCAGAGGAGGAATCTGGAGAGACGGACACATAAGGCAGCTGATAACCCCCATGGAAAAGCACTTGTAAGAGCCCTGGGTCTGGCACCAGACACCCCCGTCCAGCCCTGGATTTGGTGAGCGCTTTTGAACTCGATTTCTCCCTGCCTCTGATGTCACCTATAAAGCAAGCACAATCCCCCCCCCGCTCCTCTCGCAGAGGAATGGGGAAAAATAAATTCGCTAATGCTTGTCATCCGTGCCCTAAGAGAGCTCATGAGGAAATGAATAATTCTGTCTCCGGAGCAGGGCTTGAATAGCGCGCAGTAAATAAGGCATGAGCCCACGCATTGCTCAACAAGGAGGAACAAGAGGTTGAATAATGGTTCACTGAGCAAGTTTGTACATGGAAAGAGACAGGAGTCCTAGGAGGAAAATCACACACACTCATGTAGTAAAAGAGACCATTGCACCACRCAGGGGTGCGTGCACACTCCAAGCCTCTCCGTGAGCATCCTTCACTCCTGAGGACACTTGAATGCCGGAATAAGCCTTCCTGCACGAGAGGAGCGTGGTTCAAGTTGGAGGCAGTGGGTGCTTTGGGTGCTCCGAAGAGAACCACTTAGGGGGTCACTTTGGAGTGGAAAAGATATCTCGCTTTCCCGTCTCTGCCCACGAGTGGTTCCCTGCCCACATCTCTGCGTTGTCTCGAGGGTTTCCTGTTCCCAGCGCTGCCGCACACGCGGGCAGAGGCCACCGCACGCGCTGGCCCTCGGGCCATCTCCTCCTCTAGGAAAGGATGCCCTGCAGCACGGGCTGTGTCATCCCTGGGCTTCCCTGCCCTGGCAGCCGGCCCCGGGGAACGCAACCCGGCAGATCAGCCCTGTGCCAGACGCATGAATAATGGACAAAGAGGCGAGAACGAGGACATCTCAATAGGCAAACTAGTGGCACGGGTTGGAGTTTATCTATCCGCTTTCCTCTGCCTGAGATTTGAGGAGCTCTGATCCTCCTCCATCAACAACAGCCTTGATCAGGCTCATGGTAAATGGCAGAACTCCCACTCACTGCAGTGGGAACAGTATAGGAGCACTAGCTTTATTATTTTATTTTATTTTATTTTATTTTATTTTATTTTATTTTATTTTATTTTATTTTATTTTATTTTATTTTATTTTATTTTATTTTACTTTACTTTACTTTACTTTACTTTACTTTACTTTACTTTACTTTACTTTATTTTTTCCATCTAGACTATACAGAGACTTTTTTTAAGGCTTTAGAAATATCAGGTTTGTGTTTCACTCCACAAACAGACTGCATATGGGTCTGCAGGGACCCACTGTAAGATTTTGGACCTTGCCATCATGTAGAGCGTTATGCCTCTTCTACAGCACCATTCCCTACAGTGCCACTGTGCAAAGCTCTTCCTGCAACTCCCGTGTTTTTGGGTGGATCTTAAAGCATTCATTGTCTGCGAGGCCGGATGACTGTGCTAGTAAGCAAAATAAAAAGAAGGGCTGAAAAAATGTTGTGCAAGGGTCGTCTAAGGTCTGAGATTTGCCTATAGACCGGGCACGAGCGTGGCTGCATTTGTCCCCATTTCTGCTTGGAGATTCTGGTCCCCGAGCTGGTCCTCTAGAGATGCATGCGGCGATTCCTAGCCRCTTAGATAAAACATTTTGAATGTGGAAATAAATAACTTATAAAACAAGGGACCTTCAGCTAGGGAGCCCTGTGAGCCTTGATGCTCTCTCAGGTTTCCCTTCGTAGCTGCTGCCCTAATCTCCAGCTTAAGAAGCTGAAGGCCACAGGAGTCAGAGAGAGATGGGTGATGCATGAGCCTGGCCTCCACACAGCCGCCTTTTCCCTTCTGCGTTGGTCTTCAGAAGGGCTTCATCAAGGCTGATAAACCTAAAATTAGCCTGTCGCGCTCGGGAGGAGCGTGAGCATTTCCCCCGGGCTCTCCTCTGCCTCATGTCCGCAGCTTGGTTCGACCTATAGCGCTTGCAAACCAAAATTCTTGGCTATTTAGATGCGGGTTTGGGCTATGCTCAAGTCCACTGATTCCCCCAGGTCCCACATAAGGCCCCAGGTGGGAAAGAGGGYGGTGGGAGACAGTTGTATTAGCACAGAAGCACCCTTATACTTGCCATGAATACCAGTAAATGATAATTTCCTGTCCTTTACAGCTCTCTGTGCGTCTCCTCTGCGGCAAATCCCTCGGGGAAGGGAGTGCCTCCAGTTCCGTGTTTGCTTAGTGCCTAGCACAATGGGGCTGTCTTCCAGTTGGGGCCACTTGATGCTGCCACAATGCAAATAATGACGCTTCTAATAATAAAACGCAGACTTCAATGGGATGTGGGTCACGGCGCACTGCGGCGTTGCCCTTTCTTGCTGACTTGCTTCCTCCCGCTTCCGCGCTTCCTCCCGCCGCAGGAGAACTCTTCTACCTCACCAATCCCCAGAGGTGCCTGTCCTCGCTCTTGTTTGGCTCTGCAGGAAGCACCATTGCTCAAGTGACTTGCCCTTCTTTATTTCTGCTTTTTTTGTTGTTTGTTTTTCCACTGACGTGTTGCAGAAATGCTCTTTCCACACCCTTCACTCSCCAGGAACATCTGCCTGCTAAGATGATCCTCGCGTGTGCTCACCATGCATGGATGCTGCGCTCGGGGCGCTATGGCTTTCCTCAGCCCCAAAGCTGTGGAAAGACTGAAGATAATGCCAAGGAATACAAGTTTGCAGGAAGGAGCTTTTTAGGCAAAAGATGCTAGTGTTTGTTTGGAGAGCCCAAGTTCGCTTCTCGTTGTGCCTAATCACCTTGTTCTGCATCATCTAGTGCAGCTCGGCTTGTCCTGGGAGCCCAGCCAGCTTATTCAGAGCCACCTCCTCTGTTTCTGCACAGCGGGGCATATCGAGCACAGACATGTGCCTAGGCCACGGGCAGATACCATCTTCTCGCTGGACGAGGTGGGAGGAATCACTGCCATCATCTCCTCCTGTGCATCACCCCGTCTGGCTGGAGGCAGCACTGTCCGATGCGCTGGTGGATGTGCTTGTCTGGAGGGTTCACTGCAGACAAAATGAGCARGTTTGTCTTAAACAGTCTGAAATATCCTTTTTTTAAATTATTGTTGGAAGTTTTGGGTGGATAATACCCCTGTGAGACAGCAGGAACCCCCTGCAGATATGGCTGGGTATCAGGGTACCCAGCTGAGGTAGCTTCGCTCCACATGGTGCTTGGTGGGTGTGATGGCAACCAGGTTAACTATGTGACCAGGGCTGGCTTCAATTTTGCTTTTTGTAGAATGTTTCACTGACCAAAACCAAATGGCTCCTGGTTAAAATACTTCTTTGTTTTGGTTGGAATTTTCCAATTTTTTGGACAGAAATACACACGTAGGTTTTGATTTTCTGCTGCTTAATCTACCTTCTCAATTGGAAAACTGGAAACTGAATGAAAAAACTGAGGACCGGATATTTGGTGATGCCTTGATAAAAAAGCATAATAATCAAGCAACAAAATCTGTGAAAATTTTTGAACGGAATAACCATTTTTGTAGAGAATATATATAACATTTTCCAAGCGGCTTTACCAGTGACCTGTAATTAAAGAAGAGTCCAAGCCACAAAGTTCAGAACCAGACTTTCCCAGAATTTATGGGTGTCCCTGTCTAGTTTGGGTTCAGCCCATTCCCAAACCTGCCAAGTGCAAAGTGGAGATCCAGCTCCCACCTCTCCGGAGGCCGGATGGAGATGGTTTGGAACCATCTCCTCAGAGAGAGTATGGGCATCCTTCCCTGGCACACAGGTCCTGGCTCATTTCCACCCTGTCCAAGACATTTTTGGGTACGGGAAGCAGGACAGGCTGTGATGGGAACACGACAAACCCATTGCTATGTTGAGTCCTACAGTCACATCCTTCATCTTCTCATTCGGACCAGGTTCTTGGTGCCTGTGGTCTTTGCTACATCCACATCTAGTTTCCTGTGCAATAGCTGCATCAGATGGGGAAGGACACAACCTACAGCGTAGCAGGGACAGGCACTGAGAGGCTGTCACCCGTTGGAGGTGTTTTTACAGCTTGCTGCTCATGCTCCCACTGGAATACAGTTAATGAATCACCACTGTGTGATGATATGTGATCACTATGTATCACAGCGCTTTGGAAATCGGAGCCGAACACGAGAATGGCGATAGGGAGAAAAAGGAAAGGACAGAAAGCAAAAGGAAGGGAACTGCGCAGATTTTGTTCGAGCAACAGGAGTAGTTGGTTTTGAGGCACAAATGCAAGGAGACCCAGAGGGATTCCTTGTTGATGGTGGTAAAAGAGGTAGCTCTGCAAGGCTGGGTCCAGGGCACTGAGTGAGGGTCTGAGTTCTCCTTGTGCTAGGGGAGGTGCAGAAACATCTGCAAGCCCCTCAAGGGGTGTATTTCCCTGTGGGGTGTTATGGGCCAGGTTTTCCAGCAAGTGCCACATCTTGGATGCTGACCTCTTTAGAAAACCAGACCCGCTTGTTGGTGCCAAATTCCTGAAACACTGGCCCTGGGCAGTTTTGAAAATATGGCCACACCTGCCCTCATTTCACATTGCTATCAGCTTCGGAAAATCTGGAGATTGGCGTCATTTCAGTATTGTTTGCAATTCCTTCTGCCAGGTGTTGTTTGGGGAAACACGCTGTCCTCGCACAGCGCATTCTGTCTTAGAACAACTTAATCCCTTGCTTTGGACCCAAACCAATGTACTATTCCTACGGGCTAATAAAAACRCGTGTTTTATTTGATTCTTGTTAATATGCTGGGGTGGTTTGCAAGGMATTCCAGGGGCTGATGAGAACAGGCTACCTGTCTTGCTCCTTGTTGAGACTGGTAGGGGCACGCTGCCAGGAACAGCTGTTTCTTAATTGCACAGACACTTATCTTGTTCTGACACCATATGCAAACATTAATGTTTTTCTGCAAATACAAATTTGGAGACTGACGGAGTGAGTTTGTGAAAGCTGTAGGATTTTTTTTTTGCTGCTCAGAAGACGTGGATGGAGGAGAAAAGTCCTGGGGACATCTCCCAAACTCAGCATATGGGAGATGCTCTGCTCGGCAGACGGAATGGGTTGTTATAGTTGCCAGAACCTTTTCCAASAAAGGTCTCAAAATATTAAAAAGCAAATTGACCAACGCAGTGCTGGTGTCACCAGGATCACTCTGGCAGCAGTTGTTGAGCCCATGACACCCAGCAGCCAGTCCCCACCATGAAGCCTGATCCTAGGTGTAAAACCACCACTGAGCTGCAGTTTTGAAAATCAGAGATTTTTCGATATTTGGGGCTTAGCCTTTCTGGCAGGAGGATTTCGGAGCTAGTAAATGTCTGCTTGGTGACAAGTTCTAGCCATGTGGTCGTCATTCTACCACAATTGGAACCTTAATTTTTGAGAGCAGACCTCTGTTTCCCTCCTCCATTTCCCATTCACTGCTYGAAAACTCCAGCTGCTCATCGTATAGGAGCAGGTCAATGAGCTAGGAATGATAATTAAGATTAAAGAATTAATCTGATGCACTCAGCAGTATGGAATGAAATTGGATTCGTTTTGTATGGAGCTACTCAGACAGGATGTTTGAAGTCTGCTGTGAGAGGGAATAAACAGATTGGCTCTGCAGAACCGAGTCTGCTCTCGCTTTTCCCAAAGCAGCTGAAATTAGTAGTGTCAATTGAATTCCCCCTTGGCTTGCACCAAGAACAGCGGGCTCTCCAGGGTGGCCAGAGGTGCCACCACTGCAGGGCTGCTGTGTCACCTCTGTTTTGTGACGGCACCAAAATTCAGCAGTTTCTGAYGCTCTTAATATATCCCCGTTACCTTGCTGGGTTGAAAACTCTTGAACAGAGTCCTCACCCGTGCAATGGTCCCCAATGGCTTTTGGGGCTCCCTCCTGGACTGCCCGGGCTTGGGTGGCCCTGCGGACTTGCTGTTGTCCCCAGCAGTGTAAGTCACTGCTTATTCCAGCCTTGCAGCTGCCTATGTGAAGACAGCACCAACTCCGCCGCCCACGCCTGCGCCAGCCCCAATCCCTAATTTTCCACCCCAGGAAAGGCGTCTCCACGCTTGGGCGGGAGCGCTGCTCCGGATTCCCAGCACCGGGTTGCTTTCATCCGAGGGTTTTATTTTCGGTGCTGGTCCCTAAAGCCAAAAGGCCGCCCCTCCCTGTGCTCCGACCGCCTGCGCTCCGTAAACAGCGCGACGAGGAGCCGGACAGGGAGCGAGCGCTGGGAACGCCGCTCCGGCTGCAAGGAGGGGCTGCAGAAGCCGGCGTGAGACATCTCCCTTGGTGTTACCATGATTTATAATTAAGGTTTCCCTGGTGAAGACATGAGATCACCAGGAAAGGGAACCTTGAAATATCTCTGYCTCTTGTTCAAGGCGTGACATTTAAGATTGCCCCCACTAAAGGACAGGCCTTGAGCAGAAAACAGCAGCTGGAAGAGGCGGTGTTGGTCATCATCCGTCTGCCTGCCCCTCTCATCCTCTCTCCCATGAGAAATCCTATGGAATTTAGCAGAAAGAGTAAACTGAGTCATTACTCTGACCCCCCCTACAATGTGCAAGAGTCTGCTTCGAGAGCGCTTTTCCTYGAGCTTCTTTTCAAGAATCTGAGGCAAGTTAATCCTTTTCTCTTGTGAATCACTCCATTTAACATAAACTAAYGGCAGTTAGTTACACTAATGCCATTTAGTGTAAATTAAGGCTTTCTCGGGCTCGGGCTGAGCGCGTGGGAGCGCCGCTCTTCGCGGCGTTCACGCGAGCGCCGGGGCCGTGCACGCGCTCTTGTCCTCAAGCCAAGGCTTCGGCTCCCCCAGCTTATTCTCTCCTCCCACAAGGACAAGCACCTCGTGCCCAACACGGGCACACTTCACTCACAGAATTTACAACTTCCCAGTTTTCCCTAAAAGGACAAGCGAAATGTCACAACGCGACCAGGACAGGGATGAAGAATGCCAAGGACCCCACCGGGAAAGCAGCTCGGGAAGGGGACGGGCACACGATGCCAAAGGGAATCCCACTCGTTGTGAGCCACATCCAGGCTCCCACTCTGCAGTGTAAGTCCATGTGATTGTTAGTATCTTAAAAGCGCTTGCAATTAAGCATTTGCTGAAGTGTTTTGCAGACACGGTGCCCCGAAGGACACACAGGAGCAACACGTGGCCTTGCTCCTACCTGCAGTCTCATTCGGTAAGTGGCTCACAGCTCGCTGTGCACTGAGGATGATGCTGGGTGGCCTTCCTCCCGTGGGTGACCTGCCTGAGGAGTGGGCCTCAAGTTTCCAGYGCTTGCAAAAGCTGATGTGCAGAATTCAGGTGGTTTTAACCCATATATGTGTAYGCTGGGATGGAAAAATACCTGGGCACTGGTGCTCATTCCTTCCAGGCAAGGAGTCAGCGCTCGGGTTGAACCCAAGCTGTGAGGGGCCCACGTTGGCAAGTGCTGAGCTGTGCTCAGCAGCCCTTGGCCGGGGCCAGGAGCGAGTGTGGGAGCATCCCCGGCGCGGCCGCTGTTTACCTGGCCGCGCGACGCGCTTAAAAGGAATATTAGAGTTTGGCCAGTCAAATACTGGGGCTCCATTGAGGAATATTTTCCGTCTGCAAGGGAAAAAAGTCTCCACGCGTTCCAGCCAGTCTGCTCAGACGCGGGGAGCGATCCAAGGTGCCGGGTTTCCACACGCACAGCCTTCCCTCCGAGCATCCTGGAAGTCCCATTAATAATCCCAGGTGCCGAAACGGCTCCGGGCCCGTGTGGGGCAGGACATGGGCAGGGCAAAGTCAGGCTGCAAAAACAGCTCGGCTGCTGTATCCAGCCTTTCCTACATGGGACTCCTGTTTTCCTTTGGTTAGAGCAGTAAAAGTGGCTGTCTTTTCCACGCATTCTCAGCATTGCACAGATGCAGGCCGTAGYGCTTACCGGAATAGACTTGCCCAAAAGGTTTTCATTAACATTTTACCGTGAAAAAAAAAAATATATATACGCGCCAGCCGCATGAGCATGTGGTTTCAATCCGTTAAAACACTGATTCATAAGGCGCTCGGGGAGCAGCCCCTTCTCCGTGCGCAGAGAGCGGCCGCTTCCCGGCTCTGCCCGGCCGCGGGTGCCGCTCCGGGCCGCGCGGGAGGGAGGTGAYGCTCCATGGAGCCGCCCTCGGAAAGGGCCCAAGTCACGATTCCGCTGGTGACGGCATCTGGCGGCCCCCGCGGCCGCGCTTCCCGGCGGGAACGGCCAGGGACTCTTCCAGCTGGCGCCGGCGGCCCTGGGGCTCCGCGAGTGCTGGGAAGGGCCGAGCTCCAGCCAGGCTCGTTTTGGGGATGAAACAGAAGGAAATAGTAGTTTGCAAGGGGAGAGGATGCGACGCAGAAGCAGCCAGTGAGAGGGGAGGAAGATAGTAGGGATGGGGAGGTCAGAACTTCTGTGCTGGCGYTGGACCAGCATCATTCCTGCTGCTGAGCCCTGCTCTCCTGCTTGGTGACATGTAGACACGTGTGGAAAGTCTAAGGCTCCTGCAAGAAACCGAGACCTCTGGCAGAGGAAGGTCTTGAGCTGCCCCGTTTGAATAGACAACATCCATCGCCAGATACTTCAGATGGACAACATCCATCCCCAAGTACTTCAGATGGCCAATGGTACTTCTCCATCGTCTCAGGCAGCTCCTGACCTTGCCAACAGCCACCGCTGGAGTGGGGACATGGTCTGAACTGGGAAGTCCATCCTGGATGACCTTCTCTCTTGGTGACACTGCGCTGTCCCCAGCAGCACGTGGTCCCCACCGACATGTGGCTGGCCAGGTTCTGGCTTGGTGGGACTTGGAGGTGGCATGACAAGGTGACAGAGCTCAGCAGCTGGCCCTGAGCTGGGCTGGGTTTTATCCTTTTGTCCTTTATCCTGGTTTTTAGCCATCCCCGCAGGATGAGTCACCAGCAGGGCCTCCCCCGGCCGCCCGTGCCCTGGGAGCCGCAGCGGCTCCGTGGACAGCAGAATTAGTCACAGGCTCAGAAAGGCATCTGGGCCAGGACTGGGGACACCAGGTCTCACAGCGAGTTACCAGCAGAGGCTTCTGACCATGAGGGTCCCGCGGCTCCCTCCAAACGAGCCACTTCTTAGGGCGCTGCCCCATGCGCAGGACACGCAGCTTCATCAGTCCTGAACCCAACCCTCGATGGCCTCAGCGCAGACCTTGATATCTCCCTCTCGCTGCAAGACCCCCTGCACGAGCCGGGCTTGCACCACGCTGGATTTGTGCCGGCACCCTGGCCTGAGCCGTCCAGGGATGCTTCTCCTTCCTACTGCTCTGTGTTTCTTCTGGGGGCAGGCACCATGACTTTCCAAGTGTTTTTTCCTTGGTTTTTCTCTGTTCTTCTTTGTAAATGATCAATGGAAGCACATCGCGTTTCTCACTGGGCCCCAAGTGACACGGCAGGAGGAAGGACTAGAGACGCACCAGGGAAATCATTTCATTTCTGGTGTTAAAAGTGCCCTCAAGTCGCGTTTACCAATTTATAGCAGGGATTTATCAGCTCTGGARAGGGGGCCGGCTGCAGAGGATGCAGAAACAAGCGCAGACTTTATCTGGCCCCRTGCAAAGGGCAGTGGCTCAGCTCGGCTTGCAGCAGCAGCAGCAGGAAAGCTCAGCTTGCAGCGAGCAAACGCTCACGGCGAGAGCCCTCAAAGCAGCATGGAAAGGGAGCATCGGACACSCAGGCAAAACAAGGTGTGCAAAAGAATGATTTTTATCATGAGCTCGGTGAAAGAGTGCAAAATCAACATGCCCAATATGTGAATATGCAAAAGCAATGCACCCCCAGGCTGAGGCTTGGCTTTGCTGCCCATTGTGCCAGAATGGGCTGAGACGTCTCCATTTCAGCCCAGGAGCTTCATCTCCAAAGGGACCATCCACCTTTGCTGATCCCCGTGTGCTCTCTGCTATGCAACCACAACAGCCTCTTGGGGTGTAAGAGCAGATGCAATGGGCACGCAGCCCAAGGCAAGGGGCTCGCGCGGGGGCGCAGCGGGGACRGAGCAGCGGGGCCTCGGTGGCCTCCAAAAGGCCCTTATGTCCCTCCAGCCTCCGTCCTCGCCCTCGAGCTCCCGCCTTGCAGCGATGCAGCCGCGCGCCGCCTGCTCGGAGCTCGGGCTCTCTCTTGTGGCTGCCGCCACGCAGCACACGGCACCAGAGGCTGCAGCCTCTGCGGCCTCCCCACGCCGAGGCCACACAGCTCCTGTGAATCCTCGGGGGATGTCCCCGTTCTGGGGGTATCCGCCRCTCGCCGTGCGCTCGCTCCCTGCCCGCTGGGAGCCTGGACAGACCCCGGCCGCTCGGACGCTCCTGTTGAGGAGGCTCCTGCTCCCTTCTAGCTCGGTCTCCTTCGGGGAAAGCTCCCACCAAGATCCCAAGGTTGGGTCGCTCTCTGCACCCTGCAAAGGTGACAACAGGCAGCACCCAGGAGGTCTCCAACCCGTCCCACGTCCGTATGTGACAGGATTGCATGGCTCTCCTGATGGCATCCATGTGCTGGACTTTTCGCACTTAATAGGTCTATAAATTGGCTCTTTCTATCCAAGTGCTCCCCATAAGTGTCTCCATCACATGTCYACATGACTAATAAGGCTGCTGTTTTCCTCACCTGCTCTGTGAGTGGAGCAGGACGCGCTGCCACCCGCTCTGCTCCATGCCGGCTCCCTGGCCACGCGCTCCGGGCTCTCTCCCGCTTCCCATTTGAAAGCAGAGCAGAATTTGCCCCTTCCTTGCAAGACAAGCGCAGAGGAAGGAGCAACTTCCACCTGCCTGCACAGCCTGGCGAGTGGGGAGCTGCGGCTGGTGTCCCCGTGGTGGGACACCCCACGCTGCAGTCACCAGTGGTCAGTGTCCCTGTGGTTCCATCCCAGTGCACCAGCGTGTGCTGCTCACCTTGGTTTGTGGCTCTCACCCAGCATGGGCTCCCTGCTCCAGCCCAGGTGTGGGGTGCGGAGCTGGGGTAAGYGAGCGGGCAGCCGCGAGCTGCAAAGTGTGGTGTGCCGCCCGGTCAGAGCTGCTCCCTCAGGACCTTGCCATTGACTTGTGGGGCAAACAGGGCCCTTTTGCTGCTTTGAATCCCCAGGAAGCAGCAACGCTCGCCCATCTCCATGGGAAATCCTTCCTGCCGTGGCCGGTGGTTGCGTTTTCTGCAGGCAGATCCAGAGCCACAGCGGAGGTGACGCATCCGCGTTCATCGTTCCTGTCCCTCTGCTGCCCTCAGCTGCATCTTGCAGAAACTCCCGCTCATCTCCGCATGTCCCAGGGCCAGCACTATCCATAGCCTCCTCTTCACGCGCTCTGCCATGTCCCCAAGSTATCTCCTGGCAGCACAGTTAAGAGCAAAGCACATGTCCCAYCCAGGAGGAGCAAAACACTCCATGTTCAGGGCTTGTTTTGTTTGATCCGTGCTATTAAGCCAGGGATGGTTCGGGGAAGCGTCTTAATTGCAGCCCTCACATCTGTTCCCGGTGCGGCCGCGGCGGGCAGCGCAGGGCAGGTGCCACGGGATCTGGTGAGCATTAGGGAATGCTCCCTCGGAGCCTCCGACGCTGCCAAAAACTGTGCGGATGGGACAGATGTTAGTTCATTATTGTCAGCTCGTCATCRTGGAGGTTTTAAGGGAACATTTGTTTGCTAAGGAAACACAGCTGTTACCAAGAAATTTGTTTTTCTTTTCTTACTTTTTTTTTCTTTCCTTTTTTTTTTTTCGGCTAAAGAGCAGAAAAAGGGAAAGTGGGAGTTAGGAGGACATCGTGCAGCTGGCTGGGAAGGCCCCTGCTCCTCCGTGGTCCAGCTTCCAGCCTCGTCATTTGTTTCCGTAAGCAGACCTGCCGGATCATCATTCCAACCATAAACCCATCCCACAGCAGAGCTACCTGCTCCGGGAAGGAGATGGCAACTTGGCCCAGAGCAAGTCTCGTTTTGCTCTTCGTTTTGTGCTGTCAATATCCCTACCAGTGCCCGGAGCGAGGGGACCTGATCCAAGTGTCCCCTTGGGGCTTTCCCAGGGCCAGGACTTCGGGAGTCACTGAATTGTGTGGCCTCAGGCAGCATCCCATCAAGCGGAATCCCCATCTCCTCATATCTTATCATGTCCCCAGGGACTGCCCTGCACCAGCATATCCCTATCCCTATCCCATCCCTATCCCTATCCCATCCCTATCCCTATCCCATCCCTACCCCTACCCCTATCTCTACCCCAACCCCATCCCTAYCCCWAYCCCATCCCTAYCCCTATCCCATCCCTACCCCTATCTCTACCCCTATCCCTATCCCATCCCTATTGCTATCCCTATCCCTATCCCAGTCCCTATCCCTATCCCTTATGGGGCCTAGCACACGCTTTTTCTCGTTTATTGATTTCTATCCTTGAGCATTTCTGCCTTGATGGATTCCACAAGGAATGTGCAAATGAGGAGGCAAACATCTTTAGGACTCAAGAAGTTATTGAAATAATTCACTTTGCTTAATAACCTCCCTCCTCCTGGTGGGCTAACACTTAAAAACCACTAAAACCACTCCGAGGAGCAGCCTCCCTTCGGATATATTCCAGCTGGGAAGTCAGCTCTGGGGTGCTCAGGCAGAGGGATGAAATACTCAGGTGACTGCAGTATTTGCAGTGTATTATTTGGTTTATTATTTGGTTTATTATAGGCACAGGGTGAGATAGATCCCTGATGCAGCTACCAGTGCTCAGTTTAATGCAGCGTTATAAATTATTTGGGGGTCTTCTCCCCATACGACCCCAGATCAGTCGCTCCTCACCGGAGGTGATGTGACAGTGAGTTTCTATCTGCTCCAAACCCTGGAATTGCCGCTCAAAACAGCATGAAAGGGGTGCAGAGCCTGAGCCCCGGCATCCTCCGGGGCTTATTAATGTTAACTAAGGGTTGGATGTTCTCTGCCGTTCCGGCTGGAGCTGGCGACTTCCCGAACGAATCTGCTGAAAATGACTTTTATATACTGACTGCCTGAATGGATAATTAAACAAATAACAAAAAGGAAATGCAATTTTGTTTTACCTCCTGGGAGCATTATTGTTAGTTTACTCTTTTTATCAAAAGACTTAAGAAAAAAAAAAACCAAAAAACTATGCAATTTAACAGTATTGCTTTTGTAAACAATTTGAAAATCCAATAACTGTAAAACTTATGACATGTTATTAAAATGTCTTATTTTTTTCCCCTACCAGTGAAAAAGCAATTCCAATCTCAGATGCTATAATTTAATTGTACACTTTAGGTCCGAGAGATGCCGTAATTCTCCGTGTTTGATATGTGCAACTCGACGGCCTTGGGAAGCCCRGGCATGGCCGGGCACCTCGGGCTGCTTTTCCCGACACTTTCCTTGGGAGAAGCCTCCGGCTTCCAGGTACTTGAGGTGTTTCATGCTCCTCCCTTCGGCTGCCACGTCCCGCTGGAGGACGGAGCCCCGYGGCATCGACGGGGCGGCAGCAGCCGCGTGGGGTGACGGATGGAAGGGGCTGCAGTGTGCGGTGTCGTCCCTTGGGATGCCTGCCGGGACATTAATGGTGACAAAAACAATGTATTTGATTAATCGTTTCCTGTAAATAAATGAATCAGAATTAAATGAATCACCGCGTTGCTTCTGAAAGCAGCTCCCTCGGAAGGAGGGATGGAGCTGGTGATGTGGATGTGACATCCCACATCCTACCTCCCGTATCCCATCTCCTGCATCCCACACCCCATCTCCTGCATCCCACCTTCCTCATTCTGCATCCCMCCTCCTGCATCCTGCCTCCCGCATCCCACCTCCTGCATCCCACATCCCACATCCCGTCTCCTGCATCCCACATCCTGGCAGGCCTTCTCCCACCTGAGCATCCTCCAGAGGTGCCCACTGCATGGTGGGATGCTCGGGATGCTGCAGCATCTGCAGCTCCTTTTGGGGCAAAACAGGCCAAAACTGGGTCCTTAGGGACTGCACTGGGTGATGGAAGGAGAAAAAGAGGCAACCGTTAAAAATAACAACGAGGATTCGTTTCCATACTGCCCATAAATAAGCCAGGGCAGAAAACTGCACAAGATGTGTCATAAACCGGGAGCTTTTAAAAAATGCTGAAAGTTTCCAAAATTAATTTTCTTCATTTTACTTTATTAAAATTGCTTTCATTTATCTCCCGTGTTAAATATTTTATTTTTCCATATTAATGGCTGCAATTTCGACTGCAGCTTGTTTCTGTCATTAACACTGTACAAACTTAATATCATTAGTAGTTTTTTCCCTTAATTATGTGAGTGGAGAAGAAAAACATCAAAGTTTCCGTGAAATTGGAATAGTATATCTAAATTGCCTCATGTTTATTTTAACATTAACAGTAAATGAAGCTAATGGGCTTTTATATTATTAAAAGCAGCCATTTGTGTCCTGCCTGCTGTAATGTATAGGGAAGCTTTAAAAGATGTTAAATAATTAGTTATTTAATAGGGATGTGCAGAATAGATCAAAAAACAAGGCAAACTTCCTGGGGAACGGGARCTCTGCTGCAAACTAAGGCCCCTCGGCAAGGCTGGAAAATTGTTTTTTTCCTAAATTTAGCTTTTGTCCCACTGTTAATGGGATTGCTTTAATTTACAGCAGCGCCCGGCAGYCGCGTGTCCTGCAGTGATTTGGGGYGGTCTGGGGGGTCCCGGTGGCTTTGCAGCCTGGTGCACCCMCAAACTCATCCCAGCCTCTTGCCCTGGGCTGGATTTTGCTGCAACGGCCGTGTTTCGGGTAGCCGGGATGCAGGATACGGGATCCAGCGCACACAGCATYCCTCTAGGATGGAAGATTCTCTTGGAGCAACTGACTCCAAACTCCCACCAGCAAACTTMTCCCTTCCTGGGAAAGAGCCTCTAACTTTCCAGTTCTCTGGAGGAAAGCTGCAGGTTTAACATCTTCCCTCAATTACCCTGAGGGAATGTCACCTCTTCGCATGTCACACTCGGCTCCTCCTTCACCTCGTGTCCCACACGCTCCTGTGCATGGGAATGCCACTACTGACCACTGCCTTTCTCTCTCCATTGCTTTCCCTATCAGCACTGGAATCCATCTCTCCCTATGTGCGAATGAAGAGCAGGAACTGGGAAAATGCTTTAGCTGCAGCATCCATCCGGGTGAAGGAAAGCGGGGCTCAGCTGCAGGAAAAGGGGAGTTGCTCAAGGTGACCGGGCCCTTCCTAAACCTCATCCCTGCAGGCTCTCGCAACTCATAGACCTGGCTTTTCCAAACTTGAGCAATTTGTTGAAGAACAGATTTAAATTCTTTCTTTTTCCCCATTTTTCCCCCCGTGCAAGCAGCAGCGYGGGGCCTCGGGAGAGGGTAATGCAGTGACTCTGCCACGGGGATTAGCAAAATTGGCCCCAGAGCGAGCCAGAGCAGCAGCGTTTCCCGTCGGCAGCCACTCAGGGCTGTGGGAAAAGCACTTGCAAAAAAGGCAGGAAACGGGGAAAAAGTTGGGGCTTGGGGATGCTGCGGTGGGAGAGGAGCGGGGATGCACCCGCTCACCCGCCCTGCCCCATKTGTGCTGCAGATTTAAGATTGCTGCTTTGGCTTAAGGGTTTTTTGGCAAATAAAATTGAAGATTTCAAACTTGCTGCATAAGGAAGGGGTGGGAAAAAAGATATTGAAGCCCTTTGAGAGGCTAAAACCGTGGGGAGGTTTTCCCTTAAAATGAGCCGTGCCTGCGACATGCGAGAAGGAAACTCAAAGGGCCCAGAAAAAATCACCTTGTCAGAGCCCACGCCGCCTGTCATTTATCTTCCAGTCCTTAAGACGTATTAAAATAGATTTAAAAGGACTCTTTAAGATTTTGCTCTTTAAGGAGCACATTACTGCTACATAGGCTTTTGTTTTAATTAAAATAGGTATTGAAATCCTCCATGAAGCTTCAGTGCGACTGTTACAGGCTGCAGTTTTCTGACGTGCAGCGCAGCCAGAATATGCTGCTGTAGTTATTTTGCAACAAGGCAGAAGTCTTATTAATTTAGTTCAATCAAATCAAAGCTGCTTTAATTTACAAAGCAATAAAAGCTGCAAGCCTTGCTTTAGATCAAAGAGCTAAAACCAGCCCAAACGCAAGCAGCATGCTTATTTTGTACAATGGTCCATAACTGCATTTATGTGATTTAAAAGCTTTTCGAAGCATGTGATAATATTACATGCATATAGAATTGTGTCCTTGTTGTGGATCATTACTCCCCATGGAGASCAAAAAACATTTGCTATTCAACTCCTACCTAAAATATTTCCTTTTACGTATATATTTTATTTTCTTGTTTGAAAGGGGATCTTGATCATAATTCTTCCCTTTTTTTCTTATTTTTTTGTGGGGTTGTGATGCGAAATCATTTGCTCTGAGGGATAGTGATGCTGGATGGCTTGGACCATGGAAAATGCAGCCTGTCTCTTCCASTTTTGCCCCAAAGGAATATCTGCAAGGTTTGCACTGCTGCAAGGGAACATTGCATGCAGTCACTGCACAAAGGAGCCCAGCACTAGGTCAGGCACAAACAGAGCAAAACTGCCCATTTCCCAGCAAAAAGGGGTTGATCTGGGGCTGACCAAGGAGGGCCTGCATGCCCAAAGATGCTCCATGCTCCCAAACTTGGGAATAGCCTGGATCCAAGGACAACCCCACTGTTGCCCATCGAACATTGGAAGGACGAGCCTTTGTTTGGTCTCAGCCATAAGGAATTGGGTACAACAACATCTGCTCTTCCATGCTCTAGAAGGAAGGGTGAGCACCTTCTTTGCTCTTTCTTACATATTCTTGCAGTGTTTCTGCTGGAGTTTGGGGATGATGCACTCCCCAAGCCAAAACTGAGCTCTGTCTTGTCTCCCTTCCCCTTTTTGTTCAGTTCAGGAGAGGATATTAAAAAAACCCTAAGCTTCATTCAAGATAGTTGCAATAAAGAACCCTGCGTTTAGAAAGGAAATGAGTAGTGAGAAGATGAACTGTGGTTGGAAACCTCCTCAGATCACCAGGGCTTCCTGAAAAACAAACCAGGACAAAGCCATGCACATCAGCCGCAGTTTTAATACCGCTGTGGCCAAGCAAGACGCTGCTCTGAGGTGCCACCCTGTGTCCTGTGTCCCCCTCTCTTGGTGATGTCCCCACAAGCATTTAGATTAACAGGATTTGGGTAAAAATTTTGGAGTCTCTGTAAATAAAACGGAGCCTGAATTATGGGCTGAGGATGGACAATAATTTCCTTCTACCGCCTGCCCAGGCAAGAGCTTTCCCACCACGATGGCTGGGACACAGATGACACCAGGCCCACAAGTGCCCATCATCCTCTTACAGCACTCGACACTGCTGCCTATTCATCAAAACCACAAGACTTTCTTTTTTTCCCCCCCTTGTCCTTGAATCTGGTCCTTTTCTTGTTGCTCTCTAAGATGGCTTTATAAAGAAGAGGCAACTTCAATGGCAGCAGATGGCAGATAAGTAGGAATGGTAAATAGTTTTAATTACTGCATAATGTAAGTGAGACAATAAAGGGGAGAGAGTGGGAACAAGCTGCTGCCATGGCAGCCCTGGAACTGTTGCGGGACCCAATTTGTCTGGGAGGCAGCATGTGTTGCTTTTAGTCTTAGGAGGGCTTTAAAAGAGGACGCCGAAAAATATTAATTGCATGGCTCATCTGCCCATCCATCTTCACCACYGAGTAACACGCTTCCTTAATTTCAGGGGAATCGTTTTCAAATGGGAATCATGCAAATGAGTATTTTAGCTATTCATTTGTTTTACTGCAAGCGCTTTGTGAGCAAATGGCCTACAGCTTGCAATGAATTAAAAGACATGGGCACTGGAGACCGATTTTTAATACAAAGTCTTGACACAGAGACGACCCCGACCGACAACACAGAAAATGTTGGCATAGCAACTTTGGGCATTTTCATGCAAATTGGCTCCTATATAGATGATACGAATGCAATGTTTTCCTTCAACTAATCATCATAAAATTAGTTTCACTATATTTAAATGCTTCTACTTAATGCATTATATCCATATGCATGAAATTGCCTTAGCTAATGCAGTACATAAAATGCCAAAGATACAATGAATAGCCAAATTGCAAACAGTTATGTTATCTGCCATAAAAACTCCCTTTTTGCTATTGAATGTGTGGGCCCCAAAGGCATCTATCACAAATTGCTATTAATGCACACACACACATGTGCGCATGCACCCTGCACAAAACACCTACATTTAAGTAACGTTAAGGTTGTTATGCAACCTAACACAGGCCAAAGATTTAAATTCAGGCCAGCTCTTCACTTATGGATGTCTCTATCGAATATACACACGTGCTGTTGCACATGCCATGTTCACAGGGGTGCTGGGCTTGAGGGTTTATTATCACATGCACAGTCCTCTAAACTTCAAAGAAATGAGGTTTTGCACCAAAGCGTCCTTTGTGYGCTAGATCCCTGGACTGCAGCCCCTGAGAGGATGCTGATATTCCTGTAATACTCAGGTGTGATGAAAGGAGAAGGAGAAATTGCTGTCAACACTTGTAATTTTGTTGTTTTTGCTGCTTTTATTCACATCCTGCCCCTAGTTAAATGAGTCTCCTTACCTTACTCCAGACTTCAGCTGAGCTTGGTCCTGSTCTCAGCTAGGGTGGTGGAGCTGATGGGCAGATCCAGAAAGTCTCCGGTGTTCGCAATGCCTCTTCAACAGGAGAGTCTCCTCCATGGTTTGGTAACGTCTGCACGGAGACAAACCTTTTACCTCATCACTCAAGGCTAATTGCAAGATGATTTAATTAAAGCGTACCTCTACTTCCCCCAAGTTAGKTGCATTTCATATTGCTCTAGCAGGAGTAATTTGCTGCAATTAAGCATTACATGTCACAGAAATGCAGGTGCATTGGAAGGGGGAAAAAAAAGGAAAACTTTATGCAGCAGCAGGCAGTGCCACCAGAGCTCAGCAAAATATTTGCAATGACTAATTAATTCAGCCAACACTGCACTTTGCTTCCAACATTCGAATTAATCACAAAGAAGCTGTTTTTAAAACTTGTAGGTTATTCATAGTTGCTTGATGAACACTTAATGCAGATGCATTTCCGCCTATCAGGCAAGCTGTTTGCTTTGAGYGTTTGCTACATAACGAGTGGTTAGCGTGAAGAATTTATTGCACCGGGAGACAACTGAAGCCAAAAGCAGGAACCAGATCATGAGCTGGTGTGGATGGCAAGAACACCCACAACTCTTGAGGGGCACAGACGCTAAATATATCCCCAGGTTTCGGCCAGAGAAAAACATCAGGATGGAATGATTAGCAAATTATCTTGGCAAATTGTTGCAGGGGACACAGGCAACAGGTCCCCGGCCCATTCCCAGCTGGATCCTGACACTCTAGCAAGCAGGAATTGCACTGATCGAGTGGGCCATACCTGGGAGAAACCCTGTCGGCCGTCCTGAGGACGAACACCTGGATCCCTTCCCACAAACTCTCCCAGGGGAATAAAGAGCCTATTCATGTTCACGGAAAAAATAATTTAAAAACCCCATCAGTCCCATTTTTCCACATTCACAGAGCTCTGGCAGCAACATTCCCAAGGGCTGTGAGCGGCCCCAAACTGGGCGCTATTTCCTGGGGGGCCAGGGAACACCCCAGCTTGCACCGCTCGCTGCCGGGAGCGGCGTCCCGGTGGGAACAATCTCCGCATTTACAGCCTCACTTTCCACCAGCACCAACAATTTTTCAAGCTGTTAATTCACTTCATCTCGCTGCTCGCGAGCGCTGCCTCCCAGATATTGGCAACCGTAATTTTTATTACTAGTTCTTGTAACAGGGAAGTCGCATCCATCTTTGTTTCACCCTGGAGACCCACAAGGAGTGGAAGGACCGTGGCCATCAAGGCACGCTCAGTCCATGCTGGTCACCAGGATCCGTGTGGGGATGTCCATGCAAGTGGTGGAATAAACTCCCTGTATCTCAACCCAAAGTCCAGAGTGGCAGAAAATGATAATATATGTTGAAAGAGCATAAAATTCAGAATCACATCTGGACAGATGTGCCCCGGAAGGCAGGCAGAGGTGCTGCTGGATGGGTGGAGGACCAGCTGGCAGCATGGATGGGGATCCTCAACACTCTCCATCCTGCCTGTCTTCTTGTCCCTGCTCCCATATGTCCACCTCCAAATGAGAGAGGTTTCCTCCATTAAAAGCCTGTTTTTGATGGGCCAAAATAGGCAAAAACTAAACCAGCCCCAGCCCTCTTGCACCTTATGGGGTGCACTATAGTCTACCCAAGGAGAAGACATGGAGCCAGCTCACGTAAGCATGGAGGCAGCTTGTTGATAAGCATCTCTGTCAGAGTTACTTAAGGCACAATTTGATATCTAATACTTCATTAATTTTTTTTCTTTTTCATCTTCTCTTTCCCCTCCTCCAAACGGGGACCATTTATGCTTATCTTCAACTAAATAACTCAGGTCATAAAAGGTAATACCATGGGTAGCAGAATGTAAACAAACGCATTCTACCTCAATAAACATGCTAATTTCCAGCTATAATATTCACAAGTAAAATATCCATCACCCAGACCCTATTTGGCGAAGGCAGCAGTCCTCATCAGTCAATGAAGTAGGCTCCTGCCAGTTCACGGCGGGAGGCAAATAGTACAACTTAACTCACTTGATGATGCCCTTGGGGGGAAAACATGAGCCTCATAAATGAGTCTGGAAATGTGATAAAAGGATAATCTTGCATAAATGAGTCTATATCATCATTACCTGCACAAACAGAAGAGCGCTGAGATTGTTTGAATGATGAAGCCACATTTAATATAAATTAAGCCACTGAGTAACCATGCTCGGGCAGCATTAGGGGTCCGGCCTTGGCTGCCACGCGCCAGGGAATTTGCTGCTGGAAAGATCTCCATAATCTCTCCCTTTACACCTGGCACCACCAGGAGATGGTGGTACCCAAGCCTGCAGCATCCACATTGGCTCTGCAGTGAGGCTGGGATGCACCTGATGCCTAGGATGGACCTGTTTGGAGGGAATGCTGCTGCTCCCAAAGGACCGAACTCGATCCAGGCCAACAGCAGATCCCCCCAYGTCACCTCTTGAGGCTCCATCTGGCTCTCAGGCATATCGGGTTGGCATCAGCAGAACACGAGCTTCCAGCCTCCCCAAATGGCCCTAACAAGTGGAAGCAACCCAAAAACCTTCTCACTGAGGAACCAGAGCTGCTTGGAACAAGAAAAGGCACCAAATGGCCATTCACTCAAATGAAAACCACCAGCACGCACTTGCCCGGTGCTGTCACAGCAGCTGGAGCACGTAGGACAAGCAGGAGGCTGCTGGCAGGGCCATGGCCATCGCCACYGGGATGAAGGAGACCCTCTGCAAAAGGTCAAACTTCTTCCTTGGAAGTGAACACTGCCTCACTGGACAGACTGTCCTGGTTTGGGGAGATTTCCTCCAAAATTAACTGGTGCTTGAAGCAGTGGAGGTTTTTCGAGTATCCATCTCGTTTACTGGAGAGCAGGTTGGGCTGAGCACCATGAGGGCACAAAACCTGAACGGAGCCCAGAGAAACCGCTGTTCACAGCAGCAGGAAGAGGCTGCAGCCCTCAGACTTCAACTAATTACTCAAAGTTGGTTATTTTCTTTTTCTTTCCCTCCCTAAAAAARGCATTTTTTTCCTTAAGGTTCCAGCAGAGAACAGAGTCAGGATATTTCCCGAGGCTTTCTCCCTGTGCAGGAGGGGAAGGCATCACACAGGGGTTCTGCTCATCCTCACATGCTGTTGTGAGGAGGAAGGGAGGTGACCACAGGGCTTCCAGGCCACCGGTTCACAGCATTTGATTTTCGGCCAGCTGCTTTGGTTAAGTGTCTGAAAGAATAGCCAGATAGGATTATTTTCCTAAAGAATGCCTAATCTTTCATTTCAGCTTTCCAAGGGGAATTGTTGATGCTAAGGACAAGAACATCCAGTTCATGTGAGTTTAAACCCCACAGGCTGCCAGGATTGTGTCTGGTGGGAGCACACCCAGCTAAAGCTGCTTTGAGGACAGAACCAACCAYGTTCTCCTTCACCTGCCAGGTTCATCTCTCAGTTATCCCATAACYCCTCCGCATAGGGGCATTTTACTCTTTCTGTCACCAGTTATGACCCTGCCATGCTGCCGTATCAGCTTTCACAAGTGCAAGGCAGCATTTGCTCCTCTTCCTCAGATCAGCCCCTTTGCACAATGAACACCTCTTCCAGTGCATACCATAAAGATGCATGTATATATATATCTTTATATATATATATATTTAAAAATGAACACGTATTTATTGCAGCTGTTTCCTAAATCAACAACTGCACTGCTGAATTAAGCAGCATTTGAAATGCTCGTTGAAAAGGCACAATTAAAAACATGATTCTTAATTATGTGGACCATATATTGATCTTATGGTTCCATCTGGTGCTAACTCCCACCCAGCGTAAATGCAGCTCCTCGTGCACATCAGCCCTGCCACCCGACATCATCCCAGCCACAAGCCGAGGGCAAGAGGACAAGGAGACAACGAGCTCTGTGCCCGGGCTCGAGGACAGCGGCCAGGCATCATTTCCAGGTGTGTTGCAGGAGGCTGAAGCTCTTTTGCTGTTTGCATCAGGTAGGTACATGATAAAAACCCTCTATTTCAACACGCTCCAGACAAGCCCTGCAGTCACACAAGGTGCAAAGCTGGGAGGTTGGATGCTACTCCAATTCTTCTTGCTCCTCATGATCTGGATGCTCCATCACGGTTCCATTAACTGAGCTAAACCAAGAAAACCCATTTTCTAACCTGGTTAATTCTCAGCCCCTCGATGGTGACTGTGTGTCCACATATGCATTTATTCCTGAGGCCACRGAGTTCAAAAAACAGCAGAGGAGCCTGGAAATACCCCAGACTGCCCCCCAGGGTTGTGTGCCCTACGTGCGTCAGGGGGGACAAAACGATCCCTGCAGAGCATGTCATGGAACATACCCCATTTTCAAACTAGTATCTCCACTCACTTTACCTGTGGGAATCCCGGTGGGAAGGGTCCTTTCTGCCGGGAAGGCCCTGCACAAACACGGTGCAGGTGCAGCCTGCAAGCCCTTTGCATTTGATTGCTCCAGCTGCAAACACAGCCCTGCACTTTTGCAGCCACGATCCCTCTTTAATTACTCGGTGCACTGAAGGCCACAACATCTGAGAAAGCCAGTGCTCCTTTGAAAGGAGGCACGAGGGCACAAACTAGCTGCTATTCACAGAGGATCCAAACCTTCCAATTTAGTAAAACCCATAACCTGTACCTGGAAAAAAMCCCTCCTTTGGAGGGACTCCATCAGCTGCTCCAAATCCAATCTCAAGGAGCCAAGGCAGGCTGGGCCAGTGAGACACTTCTCATGGTCACCTTGCAATGAGCAGCAACCTGCYGCTGGGAAACACTGCGTATTTGTGCAAGAAACAGAGAACAAGGAACAAATTAGAGCTGCTGTGTAGGGGTTAATGCTTTTTGTAAGTGGCTATTTGCGCCCTTGAAGGACAAAAAAAGAAGTCAATAGAAGAGAGGAGCAGAAACCTTAGTTGCAAGTCTTGGCTGAGAACTGAGGTCTCTGTGCCAACAGCAACGTGTTTAAGCTGGGGTGTAATTTTGATCTGCACATTTAAAATACTTCTCCCTGTCTTGCAAATTGAGGGTTTGCAGGGGGCGGAGGAAGGGAAAACACATTGTCATTATTGAAAACATATCCTCCCAACTGCGAGTTTTGTCCGTAAAACCCGTTGGCTGAAAGCRAAGCGTTAAATAATAGGGAGTGGAAAATATGACTCATAAGCGCCTTGGATGTTCTGTGTTTGGAAGGAGCGAGCGAAATCCCAGCCCTGGGCTCCGGGAAGGAGCTGGGGCTCGGAAGGGCAGCCGGGTACGAGGGGCTCTGGGCTGGGACGTGGGGCTGCACTCCAGGCACTGCCATTAGTCAACGCAAGCAGCAGCTAGTATTAGAAATCACTCATCCCACCTGTTATCTCTTAGTTTCTAGGGATGGGTGGAGGTCAGTGTGTTGGGAAAAGCTGCCACCCGGATGGGGCATCTGCAGTGCATTTATATAGGGCAGCAGCTCCTGCAGCAGAGCTAGCCCAGACCCTGCCGTGTGAATCCCAATATCCCTCTGAGTTTCGCCACTTGGGTCCATCTCTAATTTTATTATTTCCGTTGAAATAAATTATGGGCTTAATTGGAATTTCCAACATGATCTACCCACTCCCCACGCCTGTATAAATATCCCTTGGCATTTATTTTTCCCTTTGCCCGTAGCTCATTACATTTTCCTGTCTTGGGATTCTTTCTTTTTTACTTTATTTTTTCTTTTTAATAGCAATTTTATCCCATCTGTTCAGGAAAAGTCCTGGAGGAAACAGGGGCCCAGGAGAGCAGGGGGCTGCGTTTGCTCCGTGAGCCCCCAGGGAGACGTGGGGACCGGCAGCCCCAWGGGCCAGGAAACAAAGCAGGTTGTTAATTACCATGTAAATGAGTCCACGCTGGAGCTCCCCCTTCCTGGTGCCGCCTGTCCTGGGGGTCCATAGGGCGAATCCATGCAGGGATTCCCACTGTGCTCATCCCCATCCTGCCTCCAGCTTCCTCCATCCACAGCACATCTCTGCAGGCTTTGCCTTGACCCCAACCTCTGCTTAAATACCCGCCTTAGGGCGGGACCTGTTTAGCCTTTTCACCTGGGTTGGGTGCAGTTGAGGAGCTGCCCTCCTACCCTGTAGGTTCTTCTCTGGTCCCTCAATGCCCCTTGGGTCCTGGCATCCCTAAATCCCTGCTCTATCTCCCCAGGGATGCTGGCAGCTCTGCCCACCTCCTGCCTCCAAAACATGCACTTTGGAGAGGACCTCCCTGCTCCAACAGCCCTGGATCCCCCCTGGGACGTCTCCTGCACCTCCTCCAGGGTTCCCGGCGGGAATTGCTATTTCTGACACCCCCAATGCACTAACTGCAAGCCCGACACGCACTAAAGCTGCAGCSCTTGCCTTGTCCTTGGGGGCAGACGCTGCCTGTTCTCACTTTGTCTCTGCTGCCTAACRCAGCAGGACCAGTATTTTTCTTGGAATCTCTAATTTCGGCTAAAATAATACCAATAATTGCCCCCCTTTAAGTAACAGCACGCCTGGAGCCAGCAAGAGGCAGTTTTTGGCCCCAAAAATGCTCTAACAGCTCAGACAAAGCCAACGGATTCATCTTGCACAAACTATACATTACAACCTATCATGCATGTTTTACAGGGGCAAAATTCCAGCTACTTTAGCAGAAAAGTGCAGGACATTTTTTTTTTTTTAATAAATAGAACATTAAAATAATGGAGAYAAAGCAATTCCAGCAGCCCCACACTTCTCCCTCTTTAATCTCGGCATAGCCGTTGCTGGGACCTTGCTGAGTATCTGGCGTTTCTGTCATTTTTCTTAATGAAAAATTAGTGAGCATAAGGAATAACTTGTCAAACTATAGGGGAGCGTTTCATGCACGACATATTTTTGCAGACGCTGTAACAGCGAGGGGAGCCAAAACAAATAGCAAGAAGTATTTTCATTGCCTAAAGTTGAATATGATTAGGACAAACTGCAGCCACATTTCTAGGAGAAATTTATGTCCTGGCAAKAACCAGGCAATTCCAGCTCTCAAATCGCCGCCTCTTTTCCAAATGAAAATCAAATTAATTAGTGCATTTCCCCCCTAAGAACAATCTCTTGCATGAAGCGAATCCCCAGTTCCCCTTAACTCGGAGATGAAACGAGCTCTCGGATGCTGCCAACGGCGTTCCTGGGCATCTCCCCCCTTTGCCTTGGCTGCCATCCGCTCGCTCCCGCTTCGGCTGCAGCGAAGGCTGCTCCGTTGGTTGGGTCATGGAGCGCTCGGCTCTCGGGATGTGCCGGTCCGGAGATGCATCCCAAAGGAGCCCCTCACGTAGGGCAACGGGGCAGAGCATAGACAGGGCTGAGCGTTACGCGCGGGGTTGCAGACTGGTTTATAGTGGTCGGCTGAGGTCTGGGGACAGCTCTGAAGAGCTGCTGGGGGCACTGAGATGAGGAGAAGCCTGGGATGATGCAGTGCACTGAAGCACAYCCGTGATGCTGGTAGTGCCCATCAGCCGCTCCATGCATCGCGTGGACGATGGATAAACGTGGATGCGGAAAAACGTCCTGCTGCCTCCCCTGCTCCAGCCTCGGCCTCCTCGTGCGTTCACAGGCACCAGCGGGCAGGTCCGAGCCCTTGCAATTAGTCGCTCTGATTAACTTCCCGTGCTCACGGAGACCTTTGAACCGGCGCTAAATGAGATTGCAGAGACCACTTTCATTATTCTTTTCGTGGCTCCTTAGCCCAGAAAGGCCCAAGGAGGCTACATGTCAAACTGGGGATGCTCTCACCATTAGCATCTCCCCACCAAGGCCATGCCGGCTCCCCAGCACGTCCCACCGCGCAGATTCCCCCCGACACCAATGGACATCACTGCATCCCAGCCCAACGTCTTCGTCACCAGTCTCCACATGCGACAATCCCGCAGTGGGAATGCGGAGCTGGAGCCGGGAGTAAGAGCTCCCAATAGCCCATCCAGACAGCAAGATGGATTGTAATTGTACAAGCTAGCCCTTAGCTCACCCGTGATTATAATTACGTTAAATTGCTATTTAATGGTTTTCACATCATCTTTGACAGTAGGTTATTTTTGTAATCTTTATTTAAAATAAACTCCTTTTTCTTTGTCTCATTGCTGAAACCCTTCTCTGTTTCCCTTCGTGCTCCGCGCATTTGGAAACCAGTTTGTCTTAATTATCCCACAGCTCCTCTAGCATCTCACCCTTGCACAACATTAGAGAACAAGTAGCTCCCCCAAAAGGACTTTTTGGTGAATAAACTCTCAGTTTAAAGCAAAATGCAAAGCCCCGGTCCCCTTCCATGCCAGATGCTCCGTTGTTCCTTGTCCAGAGAACGRAAGATTCCCTTGTTGCCCTGAGTTTAAAGGATCGCTTCTGCAAGTGATTTACTAATTACGTAATTACTTTATTAGGCAGCATTAGTAGAAAAGAGTGACCTGAAGGGGTTAGCCCAGAATTGCTTGTTTTAATAAATAAAGTTCGATTCAAGCAATAATTTTTGTAAAAGAAGGATTGCAAAAAAAAAAAAAAAAAAGAAAGAGTAATTCAGGGGTGTTCTTGCCATGGCTAAAGCGTTTCTGTGGGCAAGGTGCAGGCTTTGCCTCCCCTCTGCACAGAGAGGTTGGTGCAAACCGCACAGTTCGGTGCGTTTTGGGTGCAACCGCCAAAGCCAATGCAAACCCAACCCCTTGCAAAACAAAACTGATGCAACGGAGCGCTTTGCATCCTGCAGTCCTACRGGGTTTTTTTGCTCGTTTGCTTTTGCATTTTTCTGCACGGGCCGCAGGGAGCTCTGGTCCCCTGGGCCGGGCGCCCCACGGGGCCGCGCGAGTGCCGGTGACACGGAGCACTGGGGAGGTGGGCGCTGAGGGGCGACCTGCAAGGCGGCCAGGTCCAGCCCTTCCCCATCCAAGGAAGTTACCTAATGAAGTCCTGCGACCTGGACCTCTCCCCCATTGTTCCCGACAAACTGCCCCTGTGTTGGTTAAACACTCGGCTGTCAAAACCCGGCGGTTCTGAAGCAGAAGCGCCCTCGGCGACACACGCGGCTGGAGAACGCGGCTCGAGCGCCCGCCGTAATTAATGGTGCCGTTCCCAGCRAAGGACAATGCGGCCGCTCCGCGCGGGCCGCCCCCATTCAGCAGCCCGGTCACACTTGTCACCCTCACTTCGAGCTGGATCAACAAGGCCACGGGCCTAATGAGCCGAGCTCCAACAGAAAATGACCTCATGTGCGCCGGGAGCGCGGCCGTGAATTTGCTCTTTGTTTGCTTGCAGCGCCGGCGCGAGTTGCTACCTGCCACAAAACGCTTTGCTGCAGGCTAACAGCACCAGCAGGATGCTCTGCTGGGAATTTGTCCCAGCCACGGGGGAAAAGCGGCTTTCCCATGTGTATGGCAAGGTGCTGCACATCGTTAGGTCTTTCTTTAGGAGGTGGTTAATTTAGCATTTCTCTTTGCTTTTTTCTCTGTGTGCAATGTAGCAATGAGCAGGGCTTCTTCCTAAGTGCAAGGCACATTTCTCTGTACCTGTGTATCAACAGCAGAAAAGAAACACATAAGATCCCATCAGAACATACTGAAAAAAGGACTTATTATATTAATAAAWGGGAGGAAGAGCATAAAATATAATTTCTAGAGAGTTCTTTTTTTTTCCAAGCTGCTTATCAGGTTATGAGCATTTGCAAGAAATGCTCAAGAAATAGCAAACCCAGGGCTATCCAGGCTTTGCACCCACCAGTGAGAACCAGCTGGGGCTGCATCTCCCAGTGATGGACTGTGGTGGACCCTGCACACAGCGTGTGCCAAGGGACACCAGTGTCCCCAGCTCCCACAACCAAGCGAGCGCCTCACCAGGCTCTCCTCCGCGAGCTTCTCTGGGGCTGCTGCCTCCATCTCTTTAAAGCCATTAATGTAACAGAGAAGGTTTCAGTCAACATATTTGTCCTCAAACCTAATGAAAATACAGGGGTGTTACATTTATAGCTGCAGCGACCACAGTCGCAAATTCTATATGCTGGGGAGAGACATTGTCTGCAACCCAGCACCAAGGATAAAAATCACATATTTTGATATTCTCTCCTTGCAGGGAGCTCCTTGCCAGGCAGGGCTGCCCCCTCGCCCGCACTGGGGCCGCTGCTCCTGCTGGGACACCAGCCCAGAGGTGTCACATTGGATTTGTCACTGGTGGCCACTCAGTGCAAGAGCAGAATCTGGTCCCATACATGCCAGCATATAGGAAAGGGCATCCTCAGATCCATACTCCATAATCGGGGGTCCTCCCTTAGATTTTGGGGTGATTCCCCTCAGATTTATTAACACAGGTTGTGCAGAGCCCCCTGCAAAGGCAAACTCACCTGCAGGGCTGCCTGGACCAGCCAGGAAGGTCAGGAGAACCACGGCCAAGGTGTCCAACCTCAGACTGCTGACAGCCTAATGAAGTCCTAGAGATGTATGGCCCAACACTTGCAGTGACATGGTTGCTAGGACCTCAGAATTTGGGGCAAATTACGGATAGGCTTTCCCACTTTATTCCCAGTAGGGTTGCCAAGGTTGAGAAGATCTGGGCTGCAGCTTCCCAGAGCAGCAGGGCAGAGCAAGAAAGTGGGATCCCTCAAATGATCCAAGAAGGACYCTCTGAACAGCTCATGCTGCATTCATGCAAGGAAAGACACGTCCCCAAAGGGCTCTGGCCCATTGCAAAAAGACAAAGGGTTGTATTAAGTCATATATATGATATATACTTTTATATGGAGGCATGAACGCAGCAAGTGTAGAGCATCTCCCAAAAAGAGGTGTGAAAAGCTCATTTCTCCAGCTGTCACCCACACGTGCTGCCAGCACCCACAGCAGCTCAAACCCAAACGCTCCCTGTTATCATCCCAAAATCTTTGTAATCCATCAACATGCGGAAAACAGGCTGGCCAGCACCTCCCAACCAAGAGATAAACTATGGAAAACAGACACCGAGAGCCTGGCTTCCAGCCTGTACAATTAGAATAACTCGAATATTTAACCAAAAGGGTGAACATTTATGCAGCAAAGACCTCTTTTTTTAGTGTTAAATCACTATTTAAGWGGGTTTGGAACCTGCAGAAGTGTTGACTCTTTGCAAGCTCCTGCTTGGGTGTGAAAACTTCTGACATTTTGGTCCATTTTTTATTTTGCAGGAGGTAGGGAGGAATTCCAGTAATTGTGGCTGCCGGCCCATCAGCAGCATCTCCCTGCAGCATCAGGGCTAGGGCCACACCAAGCGCCGTTCATTCAAGTGAGCCAATTAAGCCATGGAAAACAGTGGCCAAAAAATACGCTAAGCTTTAAAACCAAAAAACGCATAAAATTTAACTTGTAGTTGCTTGAAAATAGCTCCAAGTTTGCAGCTGCTCCATCACGGTCCTTGTCAGATGAGTCCTACTGGGTACACCAGAAAGCCATGGCCAGCAGGGAAAAGGAAGGTTTCCTGAAGAACTGTAACTTCTGGAGTATAAAAAGCCTCTATCAGATCATAGCAACGGGAGCCCAACCGCAGCACGAAGCTCTCCAGGATCTTAGCACAGGTTTCTACAATGGTTTTGACTAACCCCTGGACCCTGGTAAGCTTTTTGCTGAGCTTTGGGGKTTGCCTGGTGCACAGGGCAGGTGAGGTTAAGCCCAGCATCTACTTTTGTGCAAACCCTGAAAAATGTGATGACTTCTGAAACCCTGTTCTTGGAAGGAGAAGGGAGCTTCTGTTAGCAAAAACCTTCCAGGCTGCTGAGAAAAATCTTGCAAAATCTTTTTGTGATTCACTTTCCAGCCCGGAGCCGTTGAGAAGAGCCCTGTAAGATCCATAGGGGATGACGGGCTCATCCTGCCCCTGGGAACGGCCAGATCCGCCTGCTTTGGAGGGAAGTATAAAAACACGGAGCAGACAACACTGGATAACCCGCCCGCTCCCAGCCAGACCTCTAAGAAACATCAGTCTGTATCCAGCAGCTCTATATTAAACGTGCTTTAATAGCTTGCCCTGGTTTCTTTCCTGACACATGGCTGTATTTCTGCCACGACAGTTCCCTTTTCTATTTTAGAACCAAGAATTGGGGTCACAGAGTCAAAATTTCTCTCTGTTTGAGTTTTGGGAAGCCTGGCACTTTGGGTGCAAAGGATGGGAGAAGCGTTTGCTTGCAGCAGCCTGATGGGTGACGCTGTGGGCTTTGGCTGGGATAAAAATAGGAACTGGTTCTTTTCCAAAGGGAAAAATAAACTGCAAAGTTTCCACTGACTTGGAGTTGCAAAAACGCATCTTGGATCCTAAGGCACTTGGTAAAATCTTGTGGTTTCGGCTTGGTAAATAGCAGAGAGCATTAGTTTAGAAATAGCAGCGTAAATATACAGCTTAATGGGCTGGGTTGTTTGGGGTTCTTTTTTTGGTCGCAGACTCATCAACCTGTTTCAGCTGACGTGCAGCTCGCACTTGGGTTTCAGGACAGCCTAAGGCCAGGAATGCACCCGGAGCTGCTCCTCTGCTGCGGGAAAGCCGATGCTCCGAGCACGGAGCTGTSGGAGCTTCAGCATCCGAGGGGCTGGAATCACTTGTCCTGCATCCCGTGCTCGGGAAGTCTCCTTGTCTCTGCATCCCTGAGGCCAGGCAAGGGGCCACCAACTATCGCTGCGCCGAGTCAGACTCACTGGGATAATTTCCTCAGGGAGAGCACATGGGAAAAGCAGGCAAGGAAAGAGCAGTACAAAGGATGGAATGAAGAACTGCGCCGCAAGATCCTATTGCGTCCTCTGTACCCAGTCTCCTTAAACAGACACTAAGACAAATTGCTCCTGTGACCCTGGTCTATACAGTGGGTGTCAATGTATAGCAGGGCACCCCAACTCCGCTGCCTCCAGCTCCAGCCCCGCTTTGCCGCTAGATGGCACAGGTCAGTGCGGAATGCGGGATTTTTCCCAATATCCAGCTGCACTCCCGAGAGCTCCGGAGATAASCGGCACCCTGAGCACTCTCTGGGCACTGGTGTCGTTACTGGGGTGGATGGAAAACCGCTTGGTAGCCCCAGCATCGCATCTACCCACCTGCATCCAGCCACTGGTCAGCACAACTGCACGGTTATGGGAGGGAAACGCTAAGACCAAATGGCTGAATATTACATAGTGCTTTAAAAGACATTCTTTTACATCTTAAAGAAACAGAATTAGCAGGTGGACGTTAAGCCGAGTCCTCCTTTTCCTCTGCAAATTCCAGACAACACGCATAGGAGGTTATTCCAGAACTCAACATGAGGTGCTCATGTATTTTCAGACTGTCCATGACCCAGATCCAGAGCACAGGACAGCAGCTCTGGTTCAGACAAGACCTGTATGGAGAGGCAACAGGCACCTGGGCTAAGCGGGACCCTGCACGGCAGCACTGTTTGGGATTTTCAGATGAATTCCCTCCAGCGCCKTTTACAGCCCTCTGCATTCAGCTCCCATCGACATTCCTGCGATCAAGTTTTACCAGCGTGAATGTTTATGGAGGGTGAATTTCAAAGCCACATGTATTCATGGAAAATTAATTTGAAAGCGCATGCCTGYGCGCTTGCATCCGAGCGTTCCTGGGACCAGGGAGCAGGACTGGCTCCGCGCAGCTCGTCTGAGCAGTCCTGCTCAACCATGCACTAATTACCCTCCAGAACAGTCCTCAGCTTCAGCAAAYGCAAAAAAAATTAAGAATGCAAGACATATTTAGCTCATTTTGAGAAATGAGGGTGCTTGGGGGATGCTAAGCACAAAGGGAAGCCTCACCTCTATAGGCAGGGTGCACTTAAAACAGTGGTGGGCAGACTGTGGCGAGTCCCGACGCGTCCCTCGTGCCTGGTGCTTGCAAATGGGATGGGTGCAGCACCACGTGGCTGGCAAACGTGGAAAAGCCATTTGGGAGCTGCAGAGCGACACGGCCGAGCGGTGCCAGTGTTGCAAGTTGGAGCCTTGTGAAAACCATAATGGGAAAAACAGTTTTCTGCTCAACGCGGGGAAAAAATAAATGAATCAAAAGAGAGAGAAATGGTAAAAAGGGCTGGCTGTTACAGTACTGGACCTGGCCACTGAGGAAGGAGAAAGTTAAACCTGAATGCGTTTTTATAAATGCATGTAAAAAACAAGAAGCGGGCTGCTTCCATTTACCAATTGGTAAATACATGTAGCAACTACTGGTAAAAAAAAAAAAATTCTTTAAATTCTTTTTCCTCTGTGAATAAACTTATAAAAGTCTCAGCAGCAAGTCCTTCCATCCTCACCTCTTGCTGCCATCTGCAGCAAGATGGCTTTGGCCAGTGGGGCAGGTGGATCTTGGTGCTCTCTGAGACTGGCTCCCACTGTGATGCCTGCGTGGGCTGGGGTGCACGGGGACACTGACAAGGAATGAAGAACCTGTGGATGATGCCACCACTCACTGGCTTCCAACCATCTCTCTCAAAGCCTTGGCATGGGCTGCCTCTAGGTGGAACTGGCTGAGGATGGGACTGAAGCACTAGGCAGCTTAAAAGACGGTTATTTGCTCCAGGTAAAGCACATTCCCCTTCACTGCACGGCAAAAACCTCTTGGTTTTTCATAGGATTTGACCAACAGGCAAGTATGGAGTCATGGAGATGCTTCTGGGTATGCAGGACCCCTGAGTCCAGAGCACATGGCCCATGTCATCCCCCCTTCTCCCAGACTCTTTGCCCCAAGCCCTGTGAGCAGAAGGGGCTCTCTGGACCTTTCCCAAGTCTTTCTTCATGGTAGTCTTCTCAGACTGGAGCATCTTCCCAGCATCTCACCTTTCCTCAATAGAGCACCCAGCAATCCTTGCATGGTGCTGGCCTGGGCTCAGCTTTACACTTAAGAGCAGTTTCTATGCGTGTGAATTATTTATGCATAACATTTCAGTGAGCACAAAACTTGGCTTCTTCAAGCTCAGTAAACAAACATTATGTGAATTCCTAATAAATCTGCTATTCAGCTCCATTTAAATCAATAGGGCAAGTCAAAAGCACACRGAGAACATGATATAGCGTCCATCTGTGCTGGGATCTCAAGTCACCCATCCCAATACGGATGCTGTAGGGGTGCTGACAGGCTCCAATGTATGGGATAATTGCTGCATATACAAGTACCCGTCCACGCATGTAATGCAAAGCTCTAAGGACCTTAACAGTTTTGGGAAGGGGCAAAGGGGAGTTTTCAGGCATTTTACATACAGGTTTTTAGATATTCTGGATCTGCCACCTGAAATTCTTCCCTGCTCAAAGTGCAAATCCTCCCTAATATAAAGTAGCTTAGATCAAATATGTTTCAGGTTACACTGGGGTTTGGGGTTTGTTTTGCTTTTTAATAGCCCCTCTGCCAATAACATTGAGTGCTTCATGAGAAATGTTTGTGGCATTAATTGCAATAAAAAAAAAAGGAAAAAAAAAGAAGAAAAAAAAAAAAAAGAGCCAGCAGTCCAAACCAAAGTCTGCCTGGAAAGGCTTGAAAGGAGAAAATAAATAAAATGTTTCACAGGCTGCACTGGCTCCTTCCCGTGTGTGGAAAAGTTTAAGCAAGTCCCGAAGCCGGCGGGAGCTCCCGGCAGCTTTTAGCAATTTAGCTGTGATATCATAAAGGTATCTTTGGACAACAGCGAGTTATTTTTCTCATKGACAGGCCTGAACTGCAAATACCTCTAGCAAGCAAAATCCCCACTTGCTACTCAAAAAAATCCCACTCACCCCTTTGCCATAGCAGCCGGAAAAACCAACTGGAGACATTTATTTTTGTTCCAGTTTGAATGTTCTCAAATCATTCAGATGTGTTTGAGCCCAGTTAACAACTGGTTTAGCACTGGAAAGAAGCCCGTAGCAATAGGAAAGGGTGGATCTGGGTTGCGGGTCTTCTGCAAGCTGAAGTGCTAAGTGAAGCTCATGGGCTTCACAATTAAATGCAGCATCGCAAGGTGTCCAAGGTAAAACACCCAGGAAGTTTACAAGGTAAAACACCCAGGAAGCCAAGCTGAGCCCAGTGTTTTTTAAAATGCTATTGGATGTGATGGAATCAAAATTATACACCAAGCTGCCCTGGATCCCCAGCTTCTGTGTAGGAGAAATCACAGCCAGGCCCACATGGATATAGAAGCAAAGAAGACAACGATCCATGTGCAGCCACAACTGGAGCTTACTTGGGAATTTTTTGGCAGGCCAAGTGGGGATTCATCTCATTCACTAGCTTCAGAGCAAGAATAAATTTCACCACCACTTTGGACCTGGCYATGGAGAGAAAAGGGCACCTAGCAGAAGGAAACTCAGTGCAACTTGTGGGCCACCTCCTGAAGAGGCTACTTCTTCCTCTGGCTTTAGAGGCACCTGAAGGGCACCACTTCGGGATTAGACAAGTAAAATTTAGCAAATGTTATAAGAAACCCGGCAAACGCTGCAGGGAACCCTTACCTGGTGATACCAGGGACCAGCTGGTGGTCAGAGCTGAAGAGGGGCAGTTGGGAAGCAGGAGCACAGGGATTAGCACAAGGGCTGGAACTTCTAGCAGCCACTGAAGCAGGGAGCTGGCACCAGTAAAGAAACTAAGATCAAACATTGCTCATCCRAGGTTATACAGCAGCTACAGCCGAAGTGCAGCAAGGTGCAAGGAACTGAYGCACCAAATCAGAGATTCCCAAGAAACCAAGAACACCTGGGCACGGAGTGGCCCATTCTCACTGCCCAATGCATGGCACCTGTAGCARAGCTGGCCATCTAGGAAAAAAAGCTCTCTATTTTAAAGTAATGTATATCCCTTTAGTTCCCCAAGCTGCTCAACTCACTAGCTGAGGGGTGAATCATCCACATTTTAACCTTCTTGCACCTTCCTCTGCAGAGAAGTTACATAAAAGTCATTAACTTGAAGCCTTTTCTGTATGCTGTTTAGTCACAATTTAGTAAACCTGCCCAAAATTCTCTTCTGGATCGTTTTGGCAGGTGAACATCGAGAGACCAAACATCTCACTTCATTAAGGCACCCTCAAAGTCATATCCATCTCTTCTGCATGTGCGGAGATGGCAGGATGCCCTGTAAACTCGACGGAGCTTTTTAAGCTGCTGCTTTGCTCTGCTCAGGCTGCAGTGCCAAATCTGAGATTATAAAAGGCCCTTAGAGATAAGGTAAGATAAACAAACTGGTATTTTCCTCCACGCCTGTCCACGAGCGTCTGCTGGGACCGCATGGAGAGCCTGAGCAATGTCACGAGCCAGCGGCTGATTCTGTAGCCCGTGACTCAAATCCAAATGAATCCCGCGCTGCCTTTCCTGGAATTCCAGCAGTATTCCCCCTGTGCATATTTTCAGCACCTGTACCAGCCCCTGAAACACGCTTGTGTGGAAATACACTTGTTTGAGTCACTTGAGGATCCGTTGCATTGGGGTAGGGGAGAGGAATTAAAAAGACTTTGTCTTCAGACTCCCATTGCACCCGGAACAGGCTGACCCTGGGAAAGGCGGCACTCTCAATCCCTAGCCCCCTTCCCACTTTATTATCCCAAAATAAGAGTGAAATGAAAGGCACGGTGGAGTGAGACCTGAATCCCATCGGTAGGAATTTTACTCGCTTTTTCCCCTTGTAAAGCCCCGCAGAGGGAAGGGACTTTGTACCGGAGCAGCCGTGGGGCTGGTTATTCCGGCAGGATGCAGTGGATGGCCATGGAGCCGCTGCAGCTTAGGGGCTGTCACACAAACACTGTTCAGCTTATAGTTTCCTAATCTTTGCAGTTGAGCAGATTCAGGTTTTATAATCATGAGGAGGAATAAGAAAAGCAAAATAGGGACTTGTGCCCCCTTCGGTCTCTCCTTGGATTTTGTGCCCATTCTCATCATTTTGCCACTCGCCATAGGGGTTGAAAGCAAAGAGGTGCATCCCACCCGTGTTCTCCTATGGATCCAAGAGCCTGGTGGCTTCTCCTGAATTTCACCMGCTCCCCATGGAGCATCATCTGTCCCAGTTCGGTTTGCAGGATCCCATGGGACATGGGGCGAGGGGAAAGCAGCCTGGGGACCCCAGCCCAGCCAGGGCAGCAGCGTCACGGGGAGCTCTGATTGTTTAGAGGCTTAATAAGTTGTAACTTAAAACCAGTTTATGGCTGTACACAGGGAAAAAAAGAAAAAAGGAAAAAAGTCCTGTCGTAAAGTATTTATTACACTTCCTTTGGAAATGATGACAGTCCTCCAGTGAATGTTTTTATTGTTATTCATCATCTTTCGAGAGGGTTAGACAGCCCTGAAATACAGCTTTAATATGAGAGCCAAATGAGAAAGTGCAGATTTCAGGGAAACCTCCGCAGATCGGGTTTCGCTCGGTGCCTGCAGCGCTTACAACATGTGGTTCTGATCTGCAGCTCGGCTTTGTTGTAGCACGGCTTAAACTGCATTAAATTCGCTTTGCAGGAGCTGCAAGGAGGAGTGTGCAAGCAGCTCGCTCGTCCCGTGCATGCAGCAGATCCCGTGCAATTCCTCACCTGAAGAAGCAAAGGGGAATTGGACACGGGTTCAGGAATGAGRCGAGCAGAATTCATCTCCCCTTGCATCAAGTTTGTTGTTCGAGCACTAAGATAAGGACATGACTGGGCACGGCACACAAGCAGCCACTCTCCCAAAAGGTGCTTTTGCAGGTGACAGTTTTAAGAAGATAATTTGCTATTTGGAAAAGTGCGCAATTTTTTCCTTGAATAAAAAATAAAGAAAATCTCAAATCTGAGACATTTTAAAAAAGATAAATGAAGGCACATCCTGATCTTCTCCTTTGGATGATGTGCCTCACCGCTGTAGTGAAAGAGCAACATGCTCCCAGGATGAAAAAGTGAGACCTTCACTTTCCTGCCATTTAAATGGGAATAACACAGCATATCCCATTAAATTAAAAGCAAAAGGTATCTCCAAGTGCAAAATTTCCTCTCTGCTAACTGAGGGAGCTGGAGAATGCCTGAAAAGCAATGGGCAGTGCACTGGAAGGCAGCAGTGTGCCGCTGGAGGGCAGATGCCTGCACGCTTCTTTACTGCTTTTAAAGTATTTTATTTTTCCCTGTAACTTGGCACAAAAGCCAATTGCCGCAGTATATTTTCATTCTTTAAATAAACAAAACATGCAAAAATTTTACTCTGGAAACTTGAAATGCCCCAGTTTGCCCAGCTGACCTGCTGTACCCCAAGGCACAAGGGACATTTTTTGGAAGGGATGCCCTCCGAAGGAACMGAAGGCTTGTTTTCTATGGAGGAGCAAGGATGTTTGATGTGGGCACATCTGTCCTCCGTGGCTCTGCTCTTTATTTTGCTGTGCCCTGGGAGGGACTCGGAGCTCGCAGCGCTGGCGCGGAGCAGATGGCAGCGCGTTCAAGCCAAGCATGAAGGARAGGACGCACTTCACTACAACAGGTCAGCTACTACTTGTCTTACATGGCTGGCTTCACTGTAGAAATAGCACTGAATAGAGGCTGCAAAGTATTCCTCAAAGAAGCAATTCCTAAAAAGCGTTTGAAAATAAAAAGCAGAGATCTCAAAGCAAGAAGAGCTAAAATTCACAGACTGAAATGTTCTCAGGAAACTCGTGAAAATTAACAAGTTTAAGGCCTGTAGGTTTTTTTATTTTTATTGTTTTCCCTTGTGCATCAGAATAGGAAATGCAGAAACCGGCTGCCTTGCATCACCTCTCTAAGCATCACATGCTACCAGGGTCGGGAGGTAGCTGCTGGGTCCCTGTTATCTCACCTATCACCAGACCCTCCGAGTCTTGCTCAAGCTCTTGGCCAAGATCAAGGGCCAGAGGAGCAGTTGAAGAAACGGCCCGCGGATACAGAACTTGCAAACTTCTCACACCCAACATTTGTGCTGCCTCCCGCCGCACGCAGCGGGATGGAGCCGGCTGGAAGGTCGGATGGAGGGAGCTGCGGGAGCAGGGAAATACCTGCTGCCAAGCTGGCCGCGGGCCACGCTGCAGGGCTGCACGTACAGCCGCAACGAACAATTTCGGGAAGTCGTTGATAACTAACTTGACGCTTGTTAATGACATTCCATTTCCTTTATTTCCCACCTTTCACTACCCGAGGCCTGATGCCCCAGCTGATTTTTGTGYGATTTTTTCCTCTTTTTTTTTTTTAAGTGATTGTGCACACTACAGATACCATCACCCCTGGAAGACCTGAACAAACAAAGCGGTGAAATAAAATTGTAACTGCTGCTTTGCTTGATCATTAGCTGTGCTGCTGCCTCCAGATTCGTGCATAGAAGACTGCTCCTGGAAGGCTCGGGACTTCAAAACCTTGTTGTATGTAAAGCAATTATTAAGGGCTTTATTCATCCAAAGACTTCTGAGGTCTTTCCGATGGCTGGAAGTCTTGGAACTGGCTTTTGCATACTTTGGATGACCTATTTATCCCAGAATTGGCAGGGCTGGGGAAACCGTTCTCCTCACTCGGCAGGTCTGGGTCACGGCGAGTTGGAAGGAAGGAAGGAAGGAGGTGGAAATTCTGCATAAATAACAGTCCGTACCCATCCAGCTCCCTCCTAGCTGGTCATGCCTGGTCCTTGGCACGGAGGAGGTGGGACACGGGGGCTGGTTTTGTTTTGAGAGAAGCAAATCCCCTTTTGAACTGGATCACATCTTCAGGAGCTCAGATCTCCTGCCAGAGGCATGTTCTCACTGTCAGCAACAGATTTTAAAAATAAATATGCCCTATGTCTGCCAGGACCGGGTCTTCTCTAATTAGCCAAGCATCCTTATTGCCTCTGCTTAATGATTYGGGCTCTCTGGTGCTGGCCAGCTTTGGCACTGTTATCCGGCACACCATGCCAGGAAGATCTGGGCTCCGTCCCTGCAGAATTCCTCTCGTCCCAGAGCGAGGTCCATATTTCCAGGGTGGGAACAGCCATGGGGCATGGAGCTGCCGTGAACACATAAAAGAGGCAAAAGGAACCTGCTTCGGAGGTCTGCACATACAGCACCACAGGGACCTCCGCAYGCACTTATGCTCTATAGGGTATCATGTGGATTGTGTTATTCTTATGTGCAACCTGAAGATTAATCATGAAAAACAATTAGGTTTCTCCACACTAGACTTTTACCAGCCCACGTGGATTTTCTAAGGAGTGCAATGGCACTAAGGAAGCACAGCAGCCCCCCCAAATTACAGCCACCCCATGCACCTGCAACCCTTGAGCTTGTCCTCCAAGGCAATCATGAGAAGAACGGGCAAAGGGGTAGGAATAACAAAAGGAACCAGGAAGGATCTCCCAGTAAGCAGGCTGGGGACTGCACTATCCCAACCAAGGCACATTTCTGCCTTGCATCCCCCTTGCCGTTTGCCCTCTCCTGCTTGGGAATTTGGCAGAGGAAAGCTGGGATTTGCACACTCCAGGTCTGTAGTATCACCCAACCCAGCAGCTATGGAGCAGGCTGCCGGGGAAGAGCATCCTGCTGCCTCGAGCCCCTTACCTGGGCAAGGCCTTGGGCTCTGGCAAACCCAGAACCCTGCACTGCTGTTTTTGTGCTGTTTTTATATTCTTTCTCACTAGTCAAGCTCGAAGCCTTCGARGGTTTAGCAAAGCTGCTCTCTCCTCAGGTGTTGAGCAGTTCAGCTTCTTCAGCAGAGGAGGTTCYCCCTGTGAGACCAAGGCCCAAGCCCAGGCTCCCACGCACGTCCCAGCCCAGCAAAGCGGGACCACCAAGTCCCGCCGTGCTCCGAGTGGAGTGAAATTATATAAAAAATACATATATAAATATATATTATATAATAAATAATATATATAATATATATAATATATATATATAAGGTGAAGATAAAGAGCCTTTTTTCCAGCCGTCAGTCAATCCACCTCCACTCCGCGCCTGCTCCCCGGGGAAGACATTCAAAGGCCGCAGCCTTGTAGGTGATGATATTTTATTACATCTCCAAAAAGAAAAAAAAAGAAGAAAAAACCCAGAGGAATGCAGTTTCATTCGCAGTTTCCTGAAACCTGAGCAGAAAGTTTATAAAAACTTTGGGTCATGTTTGGACTTAGGAAGCAGAATGAGGAATCGCTCTGCTTTTCCTCTTGCTGTTTGCCGAGCAGCARCACCAATCCCGCAATGTTCCCACCGCTTTTTTTTCCTCCCCTGAACAGAAATATTGCAGTTCCAAGACATTTTCTATTGGTTTGGACATAAATCAGAAAGTGAGGGTCTGAGCAAGATACTTCTTGTAGTTCACACACCCTTCTATGAAAAACAAAGGATTAGGAAAGCAATTTGATCCCCGCTTCCGAGGTCTAAATTGTCTGGAAACTGCTGCTACTTAAGGTCAGRAGAAAAGTGAGAAAACACAATGTGTGAAATTCAAAACAACAGAAAAAGATGTTTTCCCTAAGCTGTAGGAACTGACATGGGGAATGAGCAAGGAATTGGTCTGTGTTGCTCCCTGGATTTTCCTGTGCTCTGCCCCTCACTTGCAGCTCTTGGAGAGCCCGTTGCAAAATTACTTGGGGAAAAAACACGGCACAGCCCAGAGTTTCTTGCCCTGAAATCCTTTGTGCAGGCTGGTGTGCACCAAGGCTACCATGGGAGAACACAGCTAAGAACTGACCCCTGCGCTGCCAAAGCTCAGCCTGAAACAAGCCTGCAAGAACAGCTTTATCCCAGTATTTCCCTATTTCTAGAGCTCAACTTGCATCCTTCACATTCTCTCTTTGCATAGTTTATTTTGGATGTGGTTTTAAAACACAGGCTCTGGAGGTGGCATGGGAGCCGGGCCAGAGARGCTTTGTCCAAGACTGGGTGGCATGCAGAGCATCTGGGATGTCTCCTCCTGCRGAGGAATGTCACAATTCTCATTCAGACCAGGATCACTTCATTCTGGATCTCTCCAAGGAGGAGACAGCGCTACCTGGAAAAATCAGGTTACTCTTTGGTGCTACAGTAAGACTTACAGGCTAGAGCACCAGTGGCTGTGAATCAGYAGGGCCACCTTGACTCCAGTGCTGCTCTCACCTGCTGCTGCTCACATCCAACAATCACTCGTCAAGGGGGGGTTATACGAAGCATAAAGATTTCAGGCAAGCACCAGCAATGGAAAATGTTGGCTTTGAAAGCATTTGGTGTCTGTATCAGTGAGCTGCTGCCAGCACCTGGGCCATGGGAACGTTGTGCCTTCCTCCCGGGCTCTTACACTTGCAGCACATCAGGCCAGGTTCAAGTCAAATGTGGTCTGCAAAGGGTAGAGGTTAGAAAGACTTTGCAAGATTCACAAAATCCTGATCTCTGCTCCTTCTTAATTTCAGCCCGGAATGTGTGAAATCCCAGACAAGGACTATTCCAGCACAAGGCTATGCGTTCCTTTGCTTTTCACGCCGTTTTGCCATCTTTATGGCCACTTTCCACAAACGGAGCTTAACTGAAGGACTCCTGTGAACCTTTGATTAACAGCCTCTCCTTGTGGTTTTTTAAAAAGGTCTGAAAAGAAAGAATCAAGGCACACCCCAGGAAAACTGCACAGCGTGAGCATTTGCCACAACTGTGCAGTGCAATGAATTCAGTGATCCTCCATTTGCACCTCCTTTCCTGGAAGGAAAGCTCATCAGGCTGCTCTRGAGGACACGCTGCTCCTCCTTGTGCCATGTCCGAGCTGCACCAGCTCAACTGTGCAACCCGGGCCCGTCATTTGCTTTCCAGCTTCTTTGTATTATTCCTGCTTTAGCATCATGCCAGAAAAAGAGCCTGACTTTGTACTCGGGTTTCTGGAGGTATCAGCGTTTTTCTTCTCAGTCAAACAGGCCAAACTCAGCTCAAGAGCTCTGCATGATGGATAAGCAGAGATGTGAACTGAGAACTAAGCTGAGTTTGGTAATTATAAGACAACCTTCTGCAAAGTGAAGATTAGTCTCATTGCAATTCCACCCTTGCTAGGCCTTATCTGTGTGAGCAGTCACACGTCTACATCATTGGAGCCAGGGAGTGAGAAGACCTGATGATCTGGCAAAAGACTTCAGCAGTATCCAAGTTTGGTGCAGTTTGGGACCTGAAATGACACAAGAGCATCTTGGATCCCTTGTATGCCCATGGGCAAGCAGGATCAAGCAAACTACTGCTCATCAAGCACCAGGTGCTGGACTCCCATGTTATCCTTAGGAACCATTAATGGTGATCAGGAGCTATTTTGTATGGGTCATGGTATTTTGCCATTAGCAACCAGCTTCACAAGTGCTGGCTCCGTTTTGCCCCACGTAGCCCCMGATTTAATTTCCAAATACAAATTTCAGGCCAGCCTTTAATCAGCAGCTAAGGGGCTTCCTGAAGATGGAGCCAGGTGCTCGTGCAGGGAAGCAGGACTGGGCTTCTTTTCAATGGGTACTTCATTCAAAAGCAGGTACTTGTGCAAGAACAACATCAGAACAGCAGCTATTTCTCTTGAAGTTTTCCTTCCTTCCTTCCTTGCTTCCTTCCTTCCTTCCATCCATCCATCCATCTAACAACATAATGAACTAAGTAAAAAGAATCTCCATCCTCTCTCCCTAAGGGCAATATTACCCATTGGCCACTGTATTAATACCAGCCGTTTTCCAAGCATTTTACTGTGCAAGATTGGAAATGAAATCAACTAGGCAGGCAGCACACCTTGGATTTCTTCTTTTAGGTGCAGCACAGCTGTGCCTAGGGAAAAAACRCAGTACTTTAACTGAAAAGTGTTTCTCACATTACAATATATTCTGCTTTTAATTCATTTTTCATCTCAGATTATGACTTGCCAGAAGTTTTGCAGTCTAAACAGGTCCAACCAGCTTTCACAGCATACCTCTCCAAAAACCAGCTCTAAGTATGAATGGTAATTACACATTGAGGGAAGAGGAGATCATTAAAATAAATTACTTGGGATCCTGAAGCCTATAAACTGTCCTCCTCTGCAATTAAAGTAATTTCATATTTCGGTTCACTTTGTCACCTTGTCTATCTTTCTCCAAGTAGTAAATTAAGCCCAGGAATGTATATTAAAAGCCTGTGAAGTTGCCCCTAATAAGTGGGACGGAGCCTTGCCCGAGTATCGGAGGGACGATGGGCAAGTTGCTCTCCAGGCTGGTGCYTGTTGTTGCACTATGGGCATCCTCTGCTCCCAGTCCTTGTCGGGGTGTGACAGGACAGCTTAGGAGACAGGGGCATTATCCCTTATTCTTACTAGAGACTTCAGGAAAAGAGGTCTTTGCATCTGCTCCAGGGAAATGGAAAGAAAGCGCACGGACTTTGCTGTGCATTGGGCTGCATGCTTCAAGTGTATTTTTTAAATGTACTACTCTGAGACCCACTCGGAAAGATCACCTGGGCTGTCACACCAATTTCTTGCTGCATTTCAGTCCGGCAGCACTGCAAACAGGAGCAGCCAGCATCTACAAGCAACCTGGAAGCCACTCCATGCACCTAGAATCACCCCCTTTYCAGCCAACAGCACTGCCCTGACCCAGCTCTTCACGTTGACCAGGAGCAGGTGGCTTTTGCCATGCTGAAGAGCATTTTCACACATATAGGTGCTTGTCCTGGCTGCATGAAGCCTAAGAAAGGGTTTCCATGGGCTAGCAGGATCTCTAGARCCACATAGGCTGGTATCACCATCAATCACCCACCAGTCCTGCTAGTGCTGCTGGCCTTACACAAGACCTACGTTCACCTGTGGAGAAGGGTGGCACAAGAGGAGAGAAATGCGTGGATTTGGCCCCATCCTCAGCCATGGCTAATTCCATCAGCAGATCCGTCCTGGTGTCTCCCCAGCTGCCCATGGCCACCCTTGAGAAGTCTCTTCAACTGCCAGTGACTTCTCGGAGGAGGAACAGGGGACACCAGTCCTCGTTCAACCACTGTGTAAGCACCCAGAGTAAACAGTTGACATCCACTAGACCAGCCCGTTCATCCCGGGACAACACATGGCTTTTGTTCACTCAACAAGCCCTTCTGTGTCTCACTCACTCGACCTCCCCGTTGGGGTCTTGCAGCACTTGGGTGACACCAGGCCCCGGGGCCACATTCCTTGTGCGCTCCGCTGCCGGCGGCTCCCGCATCCACAGCATCCCGCCCCAGAGAGCCCCGGCTCGTGTCCACATGGGCGAGCAGACCTGGTGCCGCCAGGCTGCGTACGCGTGGGCAGCGACCAAAAAGAGGTCCTAAGGCCCCGCTAGCCCTGGGAAACAAATGCCCACGAGTTCAACTATGATTAGGCAGCCCAGGCTGGCAGCGCCTCCATGGCATTTATTGTTCCAGGGCACAAGAGCCCTTTGGGGAGAGGAGTTTCATCAAGTGCCTTTGTCGAGAGATTAGATCACGTCCCTTCAATTGCTATTATGATCTGAGATAAGACTGGCGACAGCAGCTCGAGAGCGTCTGACACRGCCTTTTTGTGGTCTGGTTAAAGCAATCCTCGGTCAGGAAAGTCACCTCTGAAAGGGACATTCTCYAGATAGCTGGGGATAGCTGGGACCATTGATTTGCAGCCCGTGTTATCTGCAAGCACTGAAGAGCACAAGGCAAGCAGTGGCTTGGAGGGCGGCGTGGCAGGGTGGATGGAGTGGTGTAGATCTCACTCAAGTACCTCCTCGTCTCCTTTACATAGAACCATTGCTAGTTGCCTTTTGAGAGCCACTTTTTGGCTAAGCACATCACCCTCTTCTGCCCACGTTTATCAATACAAGCGGATCCTCTTGGAGACCCCTGCCCCACAGCATTGCTTCAGCTCCAAATCTCCACAGCAGCCATGGGGAAGGAACCAAGAAAAGCACCTCTGGAGAAGGGAAACCTGCCAGAGTCCCGGCACAGATCGGGCTCTTGGAAGCCAGTGCCGTGCAAGATCCATCTTGTTGCCACCCACCCTATTTCTCATTTTCTCTTTTCATGGTTTTAAGATCAAAACCAATTACAGTCTAGTCATATTCATAGATTCACGAGGCACAATGAATGCATCAAAGACCGAGTGACGGTAACTTAGCAAACGATCTCCAGCTCAAAGAACTTCCAGGAGCATTTCTTGCTTGCAAAGCAGTGCCCTGATGCTAAGTTGGGATGTGCAGAGAACAAAAGCACTACACAAAGCAGTCCTGCCCAGCTTGAATCGCAGCCCTGCTTACTGATACAGTCTCAAATGCAGTAATTATTGCTGGCTTTGAAGCCTAACGTGTGCAGAGTGCACTTTCCACACCTATTTCACCCAAACGACACTTACCTCATCCCCAGCGTACCTGTTCCGCGGGAGCCCTTTGTAGTTCTGCCAGGGCAACTCATTACTGTTCTCAAATGTAGCTTCTTTTGGAACAAGAGACAATAACTTCATGCAGGAAAAGGTAGCAGTGAATTACAGCTCACATCATGAGAAAGTCTTTTTTAAAAAAAAATCATCCCTGCCCACTTGACAAGGTGAAATTAAGCGATTAAGTTTCCAAATGGGTGATTACTGTGCAGCTCTCATGCAGCCTTGGCCCCAGTGGTCCCTGATCTTCTGTTCCCTGAAGGACTCCTGTCTTTTATCATCTCCTTTTCAGCAAGACATTCCGTGTGCTTTGTCAGAGGAATCCAAAGCCAAGTTCCACAAAAAAATCCCTTGCTGGAGGTGCAGACCTCCTGCCAYTACACTGGTGGAGGTGGAGGAGGACTCTCTGCAGTGGCCCTACAGCATCTATATGTCAAGGGCAGAGTTGAGCAGCCTCTACACAGAAGCCCAGTCTAAACCTGGTCCCTGGATTGTTTCTTCTTTCCTCTTATCCAATTTTATTCACATTCAGATTTGCTCTAATATAGAGTTATAAGTGGAGGAGAAAAAAAAAAGGATAAATGTGTTTATGGATCTTTCAATTAGTGCCTTATACAAACAGATCAGAGGACACAGTTTATAGCAGTGCTTCCCCTCAAAACCTCAAAATGTTTGTGCGGGGCATTGGTACCAAAAAGAAGCCTTTGAATTTCAAGAGTCGGTGGCAACCTAGTCTTGCATCTCTCTAAAATGGGGATCCAGCTCCCAGCAAAACTGCAAACTGCAAACTGCAGCATTTTGGGTTTTTTTTTTAAACTCTATTTCCTTTTTGATGATTTTTGCCCTGTTACCAGACAGCRCAGACCAGCCCCTCCCAGCACGCCAAGGAAACACCAGCCTGGGCAAAAGCAATGAAGCAAATTCCCAATTTTGCAGCCACGCTCCCAGAACCGGGGACACCASCAGGCGATGCAAAATCCGAGCTCATACAAAACGGCTCCACAGGCAGCTCATTTCCACCAGCAGTTCTCCCAGCTGCACACTGCAGAATAAATCTCCCCAAAGCGGCTCTGTGAGCGTGCACGTTTGCAGACCTCGGGCAGCCTGGGTGCCCACCCGGCCGGCGCCGCGCGGGCGCTCGTGTCCCCGCCGCAGACGCGGGGGCTCCTGCCCAAGGCATCGTGTCCACGGCCCGGGGTCGGAGCCAGCGGAGCCACCGCGCTGCCCAGAGACTCAAGTTCAAGCCCCGACCCGAACAATGTTGTGTTTGTGAAGCGCTGGCAACGCGGGGGAYGCCGCAGAAATAAGGCAATTCCTGCAATTCTCTTAGTCTTTCGCTGGCGTCCCGGGGAGGGAAGGGATCTGCAAGCAAGCGCAGTCTGTGTTCACAGCTCGGCCTCACAAGCGAGAGGATCCTCAGCCACCTCTGATGGCGTTACAAGCATTTGGGAAGGTGGATATTGTTGGGCACAAGCCTTTCCCACAGCTCCTTGTTGCCTGCAAAAATTCCCTCTGCAAAAAATCCACTGCAAAAAAAATCCCTCTACCCAAGAGCAGGACACAGAAGACCAGGAGAAGACCACTTTGCTCCACAAATTGCTCGGCATTGGCAAGAAAACCTATCTCCACAGGCAAACACCAGCCCAGAGACTATCCCACGCAGCCGATACCGGGTCTGTCCCATGCAGCCGATACTGTACGACTGCATTAACAGTTCACCAAGCACAAAATGCTGCCACGCTCCAAGCCCAGMCCATAAGCAGTGCTCTAGCTCACCAAACAGAGGTGGATTTTGCTGTTGTTCCGTGTGGAATTACCACCATGCATGAGTTCCTCCAATTCCCTGATTTACCAGTCAAACCTTCCATCCTCTAAACTCCAGGCCAGTTCCCCAGCGGAATGGGGAGCTGTAAAAGCAGGAAGCAGAGCAGCGTGCCCGCTGCACTTCCCTAGCGAAACCCACAAATGCAATGAGACAGTCRTCTTAATACCATGCCTATCACTGTGTATTTTCAAATAACAGCAAGAGAAATTTGGGGAAAAGCCCASAACTCAGCACTTGCAAAGGAAACGTCTCCAACCCCTGTTGCCCGTGCACAGAGGAGGGCACGAGGGCAGGGATTAGCTCTCYGCCACCTCTAACTAGGTTAGAAAGTAATAGGTCAAAACCACAACAGTTGTTCTTTAATGTGACCATTAACAACTGCACTATCACATTAACGAGCTGAATTACCTGAAGGGCTGCCTAGCTGCTGCTCCTTGCAGTACTTAACTAGACATTTTGCAGCCTTCACTGATGCTTAATTTTTAAGCAGATATGAGTTACGTCAAGAACAAGGAAAAATCGCTTTCAGGCACAATTTTGCCATTTTAGAGACAGCACTTTGCTGCCAGACGGTACCTTGGGCTGCTTAGCCCAGCACCTTCTAAAGCCTGCAACTCTAATCCAGGCTTGAAAAAACCTTTAGGATGTCTATCAATACAATTCCAGCCTTAATTACAGAGCACTATTAAGTAACACTATTGTTCCCCCAAAAAAGCCTGTCAAGTTTTTATTAGGAAAGGATTTTGCAGAGTGAAMCAAACTGCTAAAGCTTTGATAAACTGAAACCTCATTTTCCCTGTGATCTCAATGAAGAACTTTTTTTTTCCTCTAATGCTTTGAAATCTGAAGTCTGAGCAGTTGTCATTAAGTGATGACGACAAAGGGCTATTTTCTTGCCACTCAGAAAAGTTGAAATTTTGCTAGCTTTTTCACTGAAAAACAACTTAGCCAAATGAACAAGATTAGTGACTAGTTTTTTTCATGTCCACAGTTGGCAAAGACTTTCTTACRCTTAGATCTCTCATCTCAGTACACGGGTGGAAAATGCTTTGTTCCAGCTTGAGGAGCTGGCAGTGGGCAGAGAAACAAACCTGTATTTTCTCAGGGCGGCCCCCTACATTTCTCATTGCGATTTAATATTTTATTATTGTTATTTATTATTTTATCAGAGTCCCACCTTCCTGAGACTTCCTTTTGTGGGAACYCCTCTGCTGTCCCATGGGTGCAAATGCCACCAAAAAATTCCTGCAACTGGCCCATTAAARCACACACCCCAGGGATTTCTGATGTCAAATGTAGACTCACATCTCCAGCATGAGTAGATGCAGCTTCCCAGGAGGATGGCCAGCTTATTCCAACAAGAGAGTCAGCCTTAAATGGCAATTCCACCTCCAGATCATTTCACTTTTAATTAAAACCTTCTTTTCCCCCCTTCTTCATTGCAGAAGTGTCTTTTCCACTATGGTGATGRCTGCATTTCTGGATGACACAGAGATGACACTTGTGGTTTATCTAGTCAGCGTCTCATGATGAATCTTCAAGTAACTGTCAAGGAAGACAAGTGTTAATGGATGGATTCCCCTTCCTGCTCTGTGCTAGCAGGGCTGTCTCAGACCTGATGGGCTTGCTCTGTCTCCACGTAACAAGGTGCTTTTCACTGCCAAAAGCTAATTCCTAAACAAATTCTTTTTGAATGTTAATTACAGTAGAACATGGTTGAATTTTACTGACCCCATCAAATTTGACAGGCAACTTCTCATCTTACCCAGAGCCACTTAAAAGCAAAATAAAGCTGAATATATCTCCAGGCTAAAATATTTGTTAGTCTAAAAACCTGCAAGCTTCAACTATAACCTTGCAATTTCCCCTGTATGTATTTACGCTGATAACAGGTTCAGGACAGTAATTATCAGGCTTGTAAATACAAGCAAATAGCAGGTCTCAGGGCCAAAGGCCAAAACAAAAGTGTGCCTGGTGCTCGGGAGGACGGCTGCCTTCCTGCAACCCAATGACACRCGGAGACAGAGGAGCAGATTTTAAGCCCAGATCAATGGTAAGCACGAGACGAGCAGGCGGTGAAGTTTTAAGATTGGGATCTTGGAGTCAAGGCCTCTTCTGAACTCCTGCAGAAAGAAAAGTCCTGCAGGATCCTCCTCTTAGCAGTTGCGTCCGGAGTTGRGGTGGCTTCCTCTTGTCCCCAGCTCCTCCTGCATCCTCACGCTTTGCCCAGCACGAGTCGGGTCAACTCATTTCCAGAGCAGGACAAGGCCAGATGAGGAATTCCAGCCAGACCATGGTTTACATTCTGAACAGTTGACGCAGGGATGCCCCAGGTTCTTGGATCTGGAGCCCACGTCAAGGATTCGCTACCTGCAGCTGAAGCCACCGACCCTAAATAACTGAGGGACTTGGTTTTTTTTTTTTTTTTTAAACACACACATTTTTGGAAAGTCTCTCAGTGTAAGTGCCCCTAAATCCGCACCCTCCCGGCTCCCCCAAGCACCCCATGACTCCTGGTTGCCTCCAAACCCTCCCTCTCAGGGCCTGTCACCCTAGGGTGCCTATCACACGTCCCCAGATGCTGAAGACACCCCGGCCTCATCCGCAAGGATCTCCTGCGTTTCCAACAGAGAATCGCTTTTTATGTCCCGCTTTGAAGCAGCCGCCTTCCTTATTTTGACAGATGTAATACAAGTTTGGCCAATAAATCTTTGTCAAATCGGCCTCGCAGCTGAAGTGCCACGGTGACAGGACATACATTAACAGAAACACTTACTGGTTGACAAGCACCCTTGAAAAATCAAGGAGAACGTGGCACCCCCAGCCTCTGCATGTGGTCACTGCAGGGTATTGGGATAGGTGACCTGTGAGCTGGAGCTGTCTCCCATCCAGAAGGGCTTCTTTCCACCGCAGCCACATCCAGGTGCTCCCAGCAACTCATCTCCATGCAGGAGCAACCTGCAGCACGGCACGGTGGCTGGAAAGGATGCTGGACATCCAGCAAGTGCCAGCATGGCTCTTATCTCCCTAACTTGGGTTTTTCCCATCTACTGATCTTGCAAGTAAATGCTAAAGCCCAGGACCATTCCTCTCCCATAGGAAAAAAAAATCAACTTTATGAAATACAGCTTTTGTCCTGCATTTTGAGGCGTGAGATTGAGCTRCGACCTGTGTGCGAGGCTCGTGTGCTGACAGTGGGCACCCGCTCTGACTCCTGCAGCCTCCCAGRGCCTGTCGTGCAGTTCAAATCAGACCTGTCCTCTTGCCCCAGTTTATAAACAAGAATTTTAACCGTCTGCAAAGTTAAGAGCTGAGCACTAATGGCAAGTTGTGAAACAGGTTCCCGTTTTATCTAGGAAGCTTCGAGTCCCGCTGCAAGTTATTGCAGGCATTGCCTGCGTAGATGCATGCACGCTGCTTTGCATACGCGCTTGCATCGCAGTGGTATCCTCAAAACATTGCTATCATCAACGCTCATTTTTCCTTACCTTTATTTCTTGCAAGGCTTCCTTTCTTCCTGAAAATCAGGGTGAAAATGCACGTGCTGGGGCCTGCACCTGCTTCCAGCACTGSCCAAGTGGTCCTAAATCAGCGACTGCATCTTCCTCGCCTCAAYGGGGCCCCACCATTCAACTTCAGGCTTTACTACGGGAAAAGAGTGAAACATAAGGCATTTTAATGTGCGATAGGATCAGTCTGGGAGTGGCTCGTCTGGCAGATGTGTGGCACGTGGCCTCTCGGGGCTGAAATGCGTTCTTCTGATGGCAAAACCCGCTCAGCCTTTATTGAGGTTTTGGGCTTTGGTGGCGCAGCCTTTGAAGGCGCCGGCTGTGGCTGCCGAGCAGCAGGATGCTCCCAGGAACCAGAACCTCATGAAGCCGAACTGGTTTTGTCAGGGGGAAATGTCAGAGAAAGCCACATCACACACAGCTGAAATGCCACTTCCATGGTGTCATCCGCCCCGCATCCCACGGCCATTCGCTCAGAGCTGCAGTGCCGCATAAAGCAGAACATTCATCCGCATCCCYAGTGGGGCCAAGTTGCTCCACAGGGATAAGATTGTCCTTGAGCTYGTTTCTAGTCAATTGGCACGTCCAGCTTGCCAAGCAATAGGCATCCCAAGCAGCTGGTCTGGAGCATAGGACAGGAGCTGATGATGCCCAACCTGCCTTGCTCTCCAACGAGCCCCTGCGCCCTCGGGAAGCGCATCCCTGCTCCGGGCTYGCCAGATGTTCTTGGATGAAAACTCCGCCTGCAGCCAGCCCCAGCACAACTTTGCAAAAAAATCATATAGGAAAGCCTGTCAAACACATTGCCTCTCTAATTTCTAAAGCCGTATTAGGCTTTAAACTCACTTATGGGTGCAAGGGAAGCTGTGAGCAACTCTATCAGCACGCTCTGCTTTCAGCCCAGTTCACAAACACAAAAAAAWTGAGTTTTCAACCCAGGTGGTGCATGCAGGGCTGTGGCTCTGTACAGCTTGGATGGGGCCAGGTCCCATAGTAGCAGAGAGCAGTTATAACCCAGATTCCCAACCCCRAATCCCAGCTGCAAAAGTTACCCTTAGTTACCACTAAATACTAAGCTTGTTGCAGATGCCTCTTCTGCACATGTTGGGCACCATCAAATACCTTCTAGTGCACGAGCAGCCCTTCAGTGCTGCAAATAAAACCTCTTGGTCTCCATGGGAGGGGGTTTCAGAGCCGAGCCTGGACTCAGGAGATAAGAATAAAACAAAAATGCAAGAATAAGGTGAATAATGCCAGGGCCACATAACACTCCAGAGCCTGTCTTAAAAAACCAAGCCCTGCACAAAACTTTTGTCCCAGACGCAATGGCCATGCTGTGCATTAGGGACAATCCCACCAAGGCGGTTACTCGGGTTGTCTTAATTCCCAATTAGTATTTTCTGCATGTTGCCCTGATGCCTTTCCCGGAGCTTTGGGAAACCCAGCAGCACCGCATTTTCCAGCGGGCCAAATCCTCCCGTCTAACAAACCTCTTAATTCCGCAGCAGGCCAACCAAGTGCAAAGGGTCACCGAAGCACGGAGATGACATCACGCTTTTCACCATTAATCCCGTGTTGAACATTACCCAGGAGAGAGCAATTTTTAAATGGGGCCCCGCTCCGTCTTGTTTAAACTTGCGCATACCTGAGCTACTTTTAGGCTCAGACCCACAGAAAAGAAAACAACGGCGCTTGGCTCGAGTGCAGGCGTGAGAAGCGCTAATGCCACCGCYTTTTATCACCGCGTTTGCTCAGCGGCCTCGAGTAAACAGGAGGCGAGGGCGACGGCGGCATTAAGGCACACCTAGTAACAGAGTGGCGTTTCCCAAGCCGGGTCAGCCAGGGGCCTTGCGGAGCCGCGACGGCTCCGAGCGCGCGTCGGATCATGCGCGTTGGACCAAGGTGAAGCTGGAACGGGGATGCGATGGGCAGCTACAGGGCGAGGTTGCAGCAAGTGAGATGCAACGGTTGGTCACCTGTGGGYCTGCAAGCCTGGTTGATATCAAAGTAAGTTTTAATACCTACACATGGYTGTTAAAACCTGGCTTTGTGTCCGCAAAGGGTGGGCTTGCAAGAAGCTTCCATCGTGGCATCGCAGCAGGATAAATTCAGCATCCCTGTGTCAGTGTCCACAGGCTTCGATTTGGGCTTAGCCAAAGGAAAGGAGTTTTCCGGGAKCGAGGAGCTGGGTCACTGCAATGGGCAAGGAGGAGCCCCAGGACCACCAAGAGACTGCTAAATAACACCTCTTTGCAAGCATTTCAATGGCAGCAGAGAGTGGCCAACAAGATAAGCCCCTGGAGATCTTGCAAACACCCCAACGCTGTTGTCCTGATATGCAGCTGGATGCCCAGGAGGCTGGTACCATGACAAGGGGAYACCAGGATGGAGAAGGCTGGACCAGACTTTTCCTGAGCACACCCAAAGCCTCCTGCAGAAGGAGCCATCAACTCCCCCTAGACATTGTCCTCCAAAGAGTGACCCAYGGTAGCATTTAGTTGCACCAAGTTCTCCTCCGTGGCTTAGGTGGACATTTGGAAGAGCAGAATTTGAAGACATCTGCCTGTGAAGAGAAGGTGGTGCCAGAAGATGGTGTATGATGATCCAAACRCTTCCATGCAACCCCAGCCTGGATTCTGTTTCACTGTGGAGCTGCAGCCCTCCCTKGAGACCCCAGCACCTTTCACGTCTGCTCCTAGGGGTACCTTTCTACAAGACGTCAAAAACTTGCCAAAAGAAGCCAACAGCAGAGCATGGAAAGCCCATAGTAAAGAGGCTCCAAGGGTCCGGCGAGCTTGCAACACAGGACAAAGTTGAAGAGGGAGCGTTTAATTTTCAGGCTCTAAATTAAGTCATCAGGTTTGGTTATTTTAGAGATGGAAGGTATGATCTTCCTTTCTAAATATATGCGTGGAAGGCTGCCAGGGGGAGAGCAGGCCTCCAAAATCAACAGGCAATCCTGTTTTCAGGAAAAGAGGAGCCCTCGGAGACTGCGCAGGCCATTTGAAAGGGCTTTTGCTAAAAGCAGGGCTGGGAGGCTCTTGTGGACTCTGCAAGACCATGGGAGCCGCATTTCTGACGTGAGCAGATCGGTCAGACACCTCCCAGGCAGCCTCTAGGAAAGGAATTCCCAGCAGAATGCACCAAGGGCCCCAGAAAACGTTTTTCAGGTTGTGCAGAACTGCAGCTTTTGAAAGCCTTGATGAAATGCAATGTCTCCAAAAGCCAACATCTCCAAAAGCCAACATCTCCAAAAGCCAACATCTCCAAAAGCCAACATCTCCAAAAGCTGAGCATGTCCTCTTAGGGATCAAAAAGAAAACAAGAACCAGATTTGGTCAAAAACTTTCCAGAAAAAAAAAAGGAGAGTCATCTACAACACTTAGGCCAGGCAGAAAATTGGTTAAAGAAACAAGCTTTTAGAAGTTTGATTACATAAATATATAAATATATATATATCCTTCTTATTACAACTTAAAGGGCATCAATTAAGTTATAAAATTTGACATTATCGAAAAAGAATGTACTAGTTAGGGAGGAAGATTAAATCAAATGGAAATAAAATTAGACAAAGGTTGGTGTCAAATTATTAATTGTTCTTTCTTCTTCTTTCTTTTTTTTTTTAATGCACTGCCTGTTCTCCATGGAACAGACCATGGACACCCAGCTGCACCTCAGAGCTGCCCCGTGGCCTTGCAGTGATAAAAATGTGCTGGATTAAGTGTCAGGATGTCATTATAACATCTAAAACATCTCCTAATTAAAGTCATTCAGAAAGTCTTTGTTTTGTTTGTTTCTCTCCTGTTGCAAATGCAATTTTTCCAGGGCTCCGAGTTTAGCAGGTCTTGCAGACAGRCAACCCACCAGCAGCAGCGACATTAACCTCCACCAAGCCTGAGAATAGGAGAGGAACCTCCCAGCGTGGGGCCCATGTCCATCCCACCTAGGACGAGGCTCTACAGAGAAGCACAGATTTCACCAGTGAGATCCTGCCTCTGCTCCTGAGTTCCTGGCTCCTCCCTTGGCTCCTCCAAAGAACTCTTGGAGCGAGGAGCAGATGAACATCATGGCAATGTTTGGGTGCCCAAATGCAGCCTCAAGCCTCAGTTTTGCTACCAGTGATACCTGCTTTGGACAGTGGACATTGCTCCTTCACACTCTGCACAGGAGCTACCACGTTAGGCTGATGCAACGGAGCGACGTTCTCACTCCCACACTCAGTAGAACTTCACCTTAATGACACCTGCATCGTTATGGGAAGACTAATAGGTCTAATTATAGCATTTGGACTAGCTTTTGGATTTGACTGGTGGCTTTACGGTGCCGTATCAAGCACGGTCAGCTTGGAGGAGCCCATCTCCGAGAGCGCACATGCTCACCAACATCAAAAGGCTTCACGATAGCACTTGGCATCCAGAGAGCGAGCGCTGATGCAAATGAATCCCTCCCAATTAGTGGGACTCAAAAGCAAGGTTCAACCAGAAAAGCAGCTTCAGAGCAGGATGCCTTGCAACATCCAGTCTTTCCCGCTTTTAATAAGACCTGGAATCCCTCTGAAAGAGCTTTTTTTTTTTTTTTTTGAAAATAGTTCACAGACCTGAAGTATCCCACGCACAGATCCCACCCGCAGCCCCAGGATGGGGTGGGAAGAGGGACATCCCATGACTGACCCTCCCCAGTAGGGCAAGAACCTCCAGCCCCTGCTCCCTTGTGCCCAGGATGCCATGGGAGCCCCGCAGGGATCCCCAAATCCCCAGGAGATCTTTGGTTTTATGATCCTCTTAAGAGAAGTGACTTGCCTGAAGCCAAAGGCAGAGCGCAAGCAGGAATGGAGAGCAGGAATTCCGGCTTCCCACTTTACCAAAGGGAGGTGCAGCCAACTCCAGGTTTCCTATGGTTACTCAGCAGGTCCTCCCAGCCATGCTGCAGGAAGGTTTCTGCTCAGTGCTCCAGGATGGGTTACTTTAATGCATAACAGGTCTGCTTATGGCTAGAAAATATTCTCCCAAAAGAGCACAAGGTTTATAAAAAGTGGACCAAAACAACAGTGTGAGAAGAAGCCATTCCTGCCTGCTGTTAACGGGGTGCTAAATTATCCCAATTACATGTGTTGCAATGTCACATATTCAGCTCTGTAACAAGCAGTAAAATCTTGGCACACGTTTTGGCCAAAAGCAATTCCTTATCAAATGCAGAGTGCAGGGCCAAAGAAAAATTACAGCTATTTCCTAATGCATTAGAGGAATTTTGCATTAGATACGGAGGTTCATTAGCCAGAGACGGATCTACAGTAATTGCAAGGGTTTAATACGTGCGGGGTCCAGCTCGGTGCCGCAGAGCAGGTTGTGGCAGGGAGGTCTGCGGGAAGCCTGCTGGARGAAGGGACTTGTTGCAAACAAGATGAGCAGAGCACAGTGACACGTGCGTGGATGTGGCAGTATTTTACTCGGACTGCCTTAAAAAAAGGAGAAAAAAAAGAAGAAAAAATACATAACACTTTGGTTATGTATTCAATGAGCTGCAAGGAGTGAGACCCTCAGCAGCACAGAATGGATTTGCCCATGTTGGTTATGCTGGGTAAAGGTTGTAGGAAAAAGAGGGATGCATGAGGAAGTGGCAGGCATGGGATGGGGTTCCCACGTGGAGCTGCTCCAGGGCACCCAGCTCCACCAGCCCGGGGAGCACCCATGGGCTGGACCCCGTGAGCACAGGCAGATGCCAAAGGATCCTTCCCTGCTCTGAGCATCCCCACCCATAAAGGGGGAACAAGACTTGTTTGTGACCCTGGGCAGCAGCCGAGTGTTTGCTGGTCGTGCTACACAGCCTCCATCTATTCACACTGTCCGGGGTCTCACCAAGGCAGCTCCAAGCCGCACACTGGAGCGGGTGGTCCTGCCTGGAGCAGGCACACGGGCGAATTGGGCTACCATCCTGCTTCGGCTCCGTCTGCAAACCCTGCAGCTCCAGCCTCCCTTAGCACTTGGGCAGCTCCCCATCCAGAGCCTGCAGGAACCYGGAGGAGCCTCCGCAGAAGGGAAAAACACGGGGGAGGAAGAGTCAGCTGAACTTTCGGTAACCCCAGGAAAGGGTGCAAAGGGACTTCTTATTTTCTTCCCTCTGGTTTGTCCATCCCTAATTAGTATCTCAGAGAAAGCCATGTCAGTATTTCGTAACCCTGCTAGAACAACGCGGCTTAGCCAGAATTCCTTGGTGTTACAGAAATTTATAGCTCCATCGTCCCCACAACACCTCTTCGAGGCCAAACCGCTCTGGAGTTCCAGGGACCAAGCTGCTGGAAGTCAAAGCTCATTTTGGGGCTGGAGAGTCCTAAAACAGGGACTGAAATGGGGGCTCCCAGGAGCTGGGGTAASCTGGCTTGTCACCAGCACTGGTGCATCCTGATCCTACCACCTAGGCAGCGTAAGGACTTGGCTGTCTAGAGCATGGCCCATGAAGCAGATAAAGAAAGCACGGATATTCCTAGCAGCTCCCAGAGCTGGATTGGAGAAACCCATGACAGAGAATATGAGGACGAGTATTGTAATTCCTGGTTTCTCCAGGGCAGAAGGAYGAGATGTTCCTACTACCAGAGCTTGCAACCCTACAGGACTTGTTTGCTGCCAATCATTTCCCCAGTGAAGGCTCACAAGAGTAATCTATGGAGATGGGTACAATAAGGGGGACAAATGAGGACATTCTTGCAGTCTCCAGGTGACCCTTGTCCYAGAAACCCCTTTGCAATCTGCAAGCCACATGTCTGCACCAGGGTGACTCCACCACAACCTCAGCTAGTTTCAGCCCAAGGCCAAGGAGGTGAGCTTGGAAAATTATATTAACTAAAGCTGTGGCTACTAGAGATGCAAAAAACTTCAGTCTATTCCCTTATGAGTATGAAACTGCATGGTGAGGAGTAGGTTTCTTGAAAGAACACAAATTCTTCTGAAATTAACTACTAAAAAAACATTATTTCTTTTAAAATGGTTATTTATAGCTACTTCCCCAAAGTGATACCACTTGAAGTCACACTTCAAGTGTGTGAAGTTCATGCGAGGGTTTATGCTAGGACTAGTTATTCATAACATTCCATTTAAACCAAAAACACTAGAAAATTCTAGGCTTGCCATTAGCCCCCGCTTCTGTCATGAAGATTTAAGAAACTCACCCAGTCTGAAGAACAAAATTAGCGCTCAACCATCTGCTACCCAGTCAAGAGTTAAAAGTGCCATGACCTACTAACAAGCTGAAGTATGGGACTGCTCATGCAGAAATCTTGGTTTCAAAAACTTCGGTTCAACACAGCAGCAATCTGCTCACAGAGAAATTCAGGCAGAGGAGACAATTCACAAATTACTCCCACTCCTAGGTCACCAGAACCTCACCAGTACATGCACTTGTGGATGGCAGAAGACTTCAGAGCAGATGTTGTCAATTAGTGTAGCTCCAGTGGGTTCCTCTTCAGAGTAACTATGCTGCATTACAACTAGTAGCACCTGGCTCGTTGGTACTTCCTTCTGTCTGGAAGGCTGCAAGAGGGGTCCTTAATGTATAACACACACCCCAGCGTGAACCCAATGCTATAGAGCTCTCAGATGACTTTTCCTGGAGAAGTGCACTCATTAACAGCTAGAGGAGTGGTCTCCRTGGGAGGGATTTACTCCAAAAGAAGACACATCCTTCCTGATAATGTGTTCCAGTTTCCTTTTCCCTACCAGCATCTGGGGTGTATTTATAGGTAGCCAATTTAGCTCAATGATTTCCCACAGCATTGCCATTTTCAAGCTCCAACACTCACAGCAAACTCAAAAAGAGCGGAGAGAAACCCTTCATCCAGAARCCAGTGGGAAACGATCCACAGCTTTTGAGAGGGCTGGATGCAAAGTAGCTCGAATGTGAAGAAACAACAGGAAAAAAGGGAATATCACACTGATTAAAGAGGCACAACAGCTATGGAGAACAGCTATCCAGTGTGTATAAGATATTCCGAAATGCGGTGTCAGTTCATCATGTTTAGTATTAAACCCAGATGTATATCATCTTCTCATCAAAGAAAAGTGGCTGTAGCTGTTACAGTTGACCAGCTGCCTCTAAGCTCCCCTTTTCCCCACAGTGTCATATATCCAGCGCTCGGTGGAGCTTACGTCCCATGGAATATCTTTGCAATTTGTAACCGCTGCACGATACAGCTCCGCTGCAATTTCATAAATCACCCYGGAGCCTCCGTTTAATAATAAATCTTCCCAGAGCTCTGGGTTGCAGGGGACCAAGCAAAGGTCTGCAGTGAGATTTTTGCTTTTAAAAGACAAAATAAGACACAAAGACATTGGTAAAAATCCACAAGGGGTCACTGTCTTGGCAGAAATAATCCTTTAAAGTTGATTTCTGCATAAAAACAGTGTCCCCATCATGTCTTAATGCCTCTTTGAGGCGAGGGTGGGGAGGCCGGGTGTTTTATGGGGCAGGAGGGTGATTTTGATGTTTTCACCCCACTATTTTAAATAAAGAAGCAACCCAAGCAGCAATTCCTGCAGCCTCTGCCTGCTTCCCCCACCGCGTGTGCCTTGGCACAATGACTCGTTAGGAAGAGCCTAGTACTTAATCAAGGACCCCCCGGATTATGCTGACCTTGGACAGGCTGTATTGCTCACTGGGGTGCTCCAGAYGGGAGGGATGTCAGGAACGCAAAGGAATGCAAGGGAAGTTGCTAAGACACTTGGAAAAACCCCACCACCGAGGGAGAGCAAGGTCTCCACGGCCCGGGCGGGCTCGTCACCCTTGGGTGAGCGACTACCCCCATGGCACCAGCAGAACCGGGGCCTTCCCAGCTGGGCAAAATACTGTTTGTGAGAATTCCTCCCCATCAGAGGGTTTCTCAGACTAACCTGACTAGTTTCTTCATGATTTTTGAAATATTCCATTCCATATTCCAAAATGCAACTTACATTTTGAATGCATGGAGAAAGCATGGCAATAAGATTATCCTCTCTCCACAATCAGCTCATTCAGC
>NW_020455488.1:4588525-4596999 GCF_003342845.1 Nothoprocta perdicaria | reverse complement strand
AAAGATTGGCAGCTTTTTGATAAACTTCAGAAGTTTACTGGATCTATCTTCTCCAGAGAAGAGGAAGACGACTGACCTACATTCAAGTTAGGGCTTCAGAAGGAGCTGTCATCTGTTCTCAGAGGGAACAGGCCATGTCCCAGAAACATGGACAAATGTGCTAGAAACCATGACAAGAGGGGTACCCTTATGCAGTCAGCTGTATCAGCAAGACTGCTCAGCAGGGCTTTCCTGCTGGCACTCCTGATGGCCCYGGCAGGCCTTCGAGCATGACGGGCTGCAGAGCACCCAAGGGCACCCAGTCCGCCCCGGGGAAATGCAGACTCCTGCAGCGGGTGGATCCCCACATACTGAGGAAACAAGGTGGGATTGAAGATGCTCTCCAACTTGGCAAGAGGCAAGAAAGAGCAAACTGAGACTGAGACAAAAAAAGGCAACTACAAAATGGTCCAAAATAGTGTTTGATAGAGATCAAACCTAAGAGATCCTAAGAGGTCATTGCCTGGGAACATTTTTTCACTAGTGTGGGCCTTTTGCAGTGATGGTTAGCAGCAYTCACTAGACTGCAAACTCATAGCTCTGAGTCACCACAACAAAGAGCTTTGGAGAGCAGAGGGCATGAAGTGACWTGGCCATCCTAACCTTCCTTGGTGGAGGATGGCTGCAGATCTTAAGGAAGCTGGAGCTCTGCCACCCTCTCTGCCAAGGGCAGAACTCCCTGGTGGGTCTCCAAAGACAGATATGACACCAGGTAGTCACTGAGGAGCAAAAGGGCCTGGAGGCACCRTGTCATGGAGCAGCAGGGCAGCTCTGCTCAGTGTTGAACACCCAAAGAACAGACTTTGTTCAAGATTAAAGCRAGTCCATAGTCTATGAGATTTGGGACTTGAATCCTGTTGGAAGGAAGATGAACCCCAACTTCTTATTGCAGAGATCACTAAGTCCTAAAGTRCAGATAGGCAGAGGCCTCCTGAAGATTTCTACAGGCAGGAGCAGACAARTCAAGTTCTCAAATAGACAAGACATGGACTACACGGAGTTTGAATCAGAGAACAAGAAAGCTTCTCCAGAATTCATATTTTCATTGGAAAAATGAAGACTTTTCAGCCAAAACCCCAGTGTGTTGTTTCAACTTTTTTTTTGGTCTCCCAAGGCAAAAGAAGCAAGAAAATTCTGTAGCAAAATAGACACCTTCCACATGAAAGCACATCTGAACCCAAAGAGTACACAAAGGTCTGTGGATAGCAGGGAGAGACAACCAACCCAACCCACCCAACGCCACCGCGCCAGCCCAAGCACGCCGTCCAGGAGAAGGCTTCTTTCTCAGATCCAACGCCAAGCCATCTCATCCAAAAATCCACACTCTTGGAAGTTTTCTAAAAAATAACAACGGGTTAATTATCGATTTAAGCTAGTTTTAAACAGCTGAACAGAAAAGAACCACAGAAGCTGCTAGAGCTTCAGCTTCCTCGATTGATGGGCCCGTTCAATCCACATCATGCGAGCTGGACCATCGGCTGGCGTGCAAAGTCTTAAGAAGAAAGGGAAAAACATGCTGAATTCCCCAGCATTTGGATCACTTCAGCATTTGCCAAGAATGGGCCTCCCTCGTTACAGTTTCATAATTCTTCAATCCTTTCAGACTAACTCAGACACCATTTGGGTAATAATTAACTGTTAAGAGCGCTCAGCGCTGGCTCGGTGGAGCTCTGCATGCTCAAGCTCAGCGTGTGAGAACTTCCAAACTAATGATGCTTATTTCCATTTTTAATTACATCGTTTTGGAAGGAAAAGTGGAAGGAAAGTGGTTTCCGGAGGGTACTGAGGGTTTCATCTCCCACTTCACCCTGGGTGTCCGTGGGCTTCGTGAGGAACATTCCTCACCTTGCAGTTATCGTACCCGTTCTGCAGAGAAGACTTGTGCTTTCAATTCGGTGTTCCRCAGTCGGATCCAATGGAGTGTCGGATATCCTGGCTGCATAGGAAGAGGCACGGTGCAGGCTCAGCGCACGGTTCAGATGTTGATCTTTAGCCAAGCCCAAGCTCATTCCCAACGGCAGCTCCCTACGTGCTGCGGCAGTGCCTTGGACCCAATGCATAGCGCTGCATCCCAACACGGACCACTTGGGTCTCACCAGGGTATTGGACAAACACAGCCTGACCTGCACGGTGCTAGAGGCCACGGATCTTGGGTGAACAAGCAAGGGAGAACTGGGGGTGAGTTGTAGCCAGAGACAACTTGAAAACCTCTTTGCCTCACCAACAGATGCTCTATCTATGCTGAAGCCACAGGAGACCAGAGCAGGTCCATCTGCACCACCTGAAACTTGATGCTCCAGAACACTGGGGGCTCTTCCCTTCCAAGGGTTTTCTTCAGGAGGATGGAGTGCCCATCACCTCCTATTGTCCACCAGGTCTCCCCACTTCATGCACATAGGCAGGAGGTGAGTTACGGCGGCAATCAAGGCTCTGCGGCTACAGAGCCCTTGGGGACCGCTCTGTGGCCACCTCCTCCTGCGCCGGCACCATTCCCAGTGATGAAGTGCTGCAGTCTTCTGACCTGCAGTAGCACCTTGCATGGCCAGGAACCCCACCCAGGCCTTATCTTTGAGCAGTCAACGGGTCAGAGAGATGCTTTGAATTTATTATTGAAGAAAAAAGAAAAAAAAAAAACATGCAGAAAAATCAAGGCAGCGCTGGGAGTCCCTTGTGCAGAGACTAATCCCATTTCCTCTTCCCTTTCCGCCGCTGCTGGTCCGTGCCCACATCTCTGGGGCTCCTGAGGACACTACGAGCCAGCAGGACAGCAGCAAACCCAGCGGTCCAGGGCACCGTGCGCGGCCACCGCGGTGGCGATGCCCCTCAATCCGCACCCACCACCTCCTTCACAGACTATCGGGGAGGCAAAACCAGGGAAGCGCCGGAGCGGGAAGATAATAACCTCCGAGCGAACACTTGAAGGCGGTCGTAAAACAATAGGGAAGCGATTAACTGCGAGGATCCTTCATCCGGTCTCCAGCTAAGACACAAGCCTTGTTTATCCAGGCGAGACGCCCGGCCGGAGGGCGAGCAGTAAATGGGATGCGGCGGCTCTCCGGGGCGGAAAGGGGCCGCCGCCAGGACGGGCTGGCCCTGGCGGAGCCGGAGGCTGCTCCTTGCTGCAGAAGGTCCGTGCCAGGATGGGCAGGTAGACCTGCTCTCCACAGTGCCCGCTGCAGACAGCCCCGGGACAATGCAGACTTTGGCAAGGAGTGGGGGACAACTGCATCTCTGCTGCCCCTGGGGATGAGGGACAGCTGCGATTTGGGAGGCTCAGTAAGAGCTCTTATCTTGCCACAACAAAGCCCAGAAGGATTTGGAGAAATGCAACCAAAGGCCTTGAAATGTTATGCAATGGGCTGGGAGAGCTGCTTTCGAAGGCTTCCACGCTGGCAACAAGAAGGGCTGCTTCAGCCTGAGCTAAAGGGCTGCCACGCACCCTCCCACGCACGCTGGACACGCTGCAAGCCCCCCACTCTATGAGATGTCCATGCTATGGGGCATCCACACCAGCAGAGCATTGCAGTGCCCAGGACCCAGCCAACATCCCGCCCTCCTGCACCAGGTCCCCCATTTCACGTGAAAAACAACGGTGCAGAGAGATAGGAAATGCACTGGGATAAACTGTCCGTGCACTGGGGACAGCCCAGGATGGGGCAAGTGTGGAGGCTGCTCCACCGTGACCGCTGCCTTGGGAGCAAGAGCCTCCATGGGCACCAGCCTGTCCTTGCTCAGCCCCTCAAAGGAACACATGCCAGGGAATGACCGTATTGGGACGGATTTGCAAATAGGGCAGCACTGGGAATCCAGTGGGGATGCAGGGAATACCATGGAGTAATAAGCAAGAATCCGAGGGCACCTTTGTGCTTGACAGATATTGAGTGAAGAGCATCTCCTGTGCTATCACCAGCCTGGCTTGGTGAGGTAAGCCAGAAGAAAACCTGCATGGGAGCACTGACATATATATATATATATATATATATATATATATATATATATATATATATACACACACACACACACACATATTATATACATATAATACATAATATATTAATATAATAGCTATAATATATTAAATATATAAATAATAAGATATATATAATAAATAATAAATAATAAACAATAAATAATATATAATGTATAATGTATAATATATAATATATAATGTATAATATATAATATATAATAAAAATATATAATAAAAATATATATAAATATATAAAAATGAAAAATAGATAAATATAAATAAATAAATAAATATATGAAGGACGAAAGAGTTGCATCAGTCTTGTTTTGTGTCTTCAAGAACCAAAAAGCTTGGATGCTGATCCCTGTTTACCTGGATCTCACTGGTCCACAGACGGCGCTGGACGATGCCCAAGGAAGACCGCACTTGGGACATTTCCTCTATTTCCTGGTCCAGGCTGAAAATACTGTGAGAAAAATGATTCCCAGAAGCTAGCAGAGCTGTAATCCCTGCCCTCGAGCCAACGGAAAACAAGAGTCAGGAAAAACAGCTTAGCGGCGTTTCTCAAGAGCGAAGAAAAGCCGATCTGGTTTCTTTTAACCTGGATTCCTAGGGAAATGCGGAGCACGGCCATCCCTGCCGCCGCTCCGCTCCCAGCCCAAGTTTTTGGGAAGCTTTTGCCCAACTTCGTCAAAATCCCCAGGAGGATCTCAAGGCATCCAGCGTCACGCGCACTCCTTTGATGAGACCCGCTGGCACCTCCATCCCGATCCTGGCCCCGCTGCCGGAGCTGAGAGCTTCCCGGCCGGCAGCGATGCCCGGGAGGCACCCGGGGCCACATTCTGCCCAAGGGGCCCCATCCAGGACCCTCGGGGCTGTTTCCACACTCCTTGCCCCGCGCGGGTCCCCTCGAGTCCCTTTGCTCTCGGGGGGCCCCACGGCCGGGACCGCGGAGTCACGTTCCCCCCCTCGATTCCGGGAAATGCGCTCCGGCTTTTAATAAGTTTTATTTTTTTCTCTTGCTGTGCCGATTTCCACAGCCAAACTCATAAAACCGGAAAGCAATGAGAAATGCTAGCAGAAGGGGGGAGCAGGGGAGGAGGAAAGGGAAGATGCCGCTCACTCGAACCTATCCTAAACAGTAGATAATGAGCTACATAGATCCCAAAAAGAACAGCACGGCCATATGCAATTATTAGGAATGCACACTTTAGGAGTATTTGCCAAAAATGCCTGCTTTTATTAAAAAGGAATGGTTTCACAAAGGCCCAACTGTAAGAAAGGTTGTAATTTGCCCAAATAAAACTTAATTTGATCCATGAAATAGCTGTGGTTTATTGTGTAATATATGTGCTATGTGTTTTAATTTAATAGAATCCAATATAATTGCAAGCCAGTGGAGTTTCAGAGCAATTTTGGGCTGTTCCCACAGTGCGTACACTACAGATGCTACTTTGTGCCTTGCACCAGCACATTCATAAGCCAGGAATATAGGCTGGCTTATCCACGAAACTGCAAGAAATGCTTCATCACCAGGAGGAAAATAAGGCCTTGGAGGAAAGCAAAGGAACTTATTGATAGGAAACGGGGCTGGGAAGCTCCACTGGTGAATGTCTTTCCCAGAGGTTTGCTTGGATGCCTACAAAAGCTCGGCCTAACACCCAGCCAGGGCACTCGGACGCCAGCACAGCTACTGTCCCTGCCATTCACCAATGCAAAGGCTCAAAGCTCCCAAGAAACGTGTAGTTACAACCGATACAAAAGCCCCCAGTACCCTCACTTCCAACGCCATCCCCAAGGAATTTGATCCACAGAAAGATTATCCAGGCTCTGCTGCTTAATACATATCCCATGCGAAGAACTTTGGACTTCTCATTATCTACCAAGTCAAATAGCATCATATAACGTGCTAAGGCCGAAACCTCTACTTCATTCTCATATTCCAAAGCGAAGTGATTTTTTTTCCTTGCCAGACTGGGTGTATTGGGGGTGGGGAAGGAATATTCAACTTCCAATTATGCCTTGAAAATGTCCCCTGGAGTTTTTACTGCAGAGATAAAGCCCTGCAAAGGAGGATTACAGGGCAGGGACTGACAGCCCCTGCGGAATTGTTTCCAAAGCTATGCCACAACGGCATTTTTAGCTCTATTTTTTAGCTTCAGCTCGTTTAGGGCAGCGTTGTTAAGAGAGCCCTGTCAACTCAACGTATCTCACAATCCAAACTCGGAATCCCAAACACAATCCCACTCTGGTTCTGGGATTAGCTCGGGGCTTCCATTGCAGTGTGATCTGCGTGTATTTAGCATTGGCAAGTTCAAGCAGAAGTTGCTCAGACTCAACGTTCCTCTTGGTAACACCATGAGGAACCATCTGCCCCGCTGCAAGCTCTTTGGTACCATCAGATGAAGGTGCCCAGCAAGTCCGGGCTAGAACATGCCCGCGTCCCACCGCCTCCGCCAATGACCCACAGAGCCAGTCAGACCATTCCTTTCTCCCCGATCAAGATCTTATCCACGGCTGACAAGGAAATTTCTCAAGCCCCTGGTCTGAGCAGGTGCTTGAGAACCTCTTGTGCTGCCTGAGAACATCTTGTGCCACCAACCTTGCATCACCCTCTCCTGCAAACGCCTCAGCTGGGAATGCTCAAACCCATCCCAGGAAAAGAAATCTCCCCCGGGAGCCACTGAGCAAGGAAGCTCCCTGTGCCAGCACTCACTCCCACCTGGATATTTGGTGGAGAAGGATGAGTTGGCTTCTCAAGAGACAACAGCATCCTCACAAGCGCTAGCAATCCTGCACATGGAGCTCTGCAGCAGCACGGGCTGGTGTCCGCACTGTCCAGCCTGGTGCATGGCAGCGCCTGCTCCAAGCAAGAAGAGCTCCAAGGAGGCAGTGCCAGCACTTTGCTGGAGCTCAGCACTTCCAATGCTTCTCACGTCTTTTGCTCTGGCTTCATTAGAAGTGGATTTGGCAAAGTGGCTCGTGACCACTTTGCACCACTTGCCGCCTTGCAGCACTCCTTGCTTTGAGCACCTCAGCTGCAAAGCTGAGCTTTGAGCTTTGCAAGGCTGCAGCAAGGCCCTTGCTAGCCTAAAGGCTTCCTCACAGTGTCCTAAAAGCTTCTTCACAGTGTCCTTGAAATGATTAGACTCAACTATTCAAGTAGAGAAAACGAAGTGGAAGAGAAGACCTGATGTCTCCTTTCACAGCTTCTTCATCAAATCTTTTCTACTCCCCTTAAAGCCTCACTGCCAACTGAAACAAAACTCTAGATTTATTCCAGGGTAAGTGGGTGAGGAATAAAACAAGAAAAATTAAGCAAAACTGGCAGTTGCACAACAGGAACCTGAAATTTAACCCTCAAGCTTCAGCCCAGGGAAACCCTTCTGAAGGCATGAGCAAGATCCGAAAGAAGTGCAACCCATAGAGAAAATGCTGAGAGTAGATCAGGGCTCCTCAATCCATCCTTTCTTACCATGCTGAGCACTTTCCAAGGGGTTGTCAGGGAAGGCAGGCTGGCCTCGCGTCTTCCACATCTCCTCCTGGCTTTGCACACTGCAGTCACCCCGGATGACACCTTCCCATCCCTATCCTTTCAGCAACAGACCTCAAAAGGTACTTACAGAGCTTAAAAGAGAGACTGAAACACATTAGAAGTTCCCCTTGTGCTCTTCGTGCCTTGCCCTTGGCTGTGCAGTTTTTAACACTAAATAGGAAACAGCAAGCAGGGCTTGGAATTACTTGCAGTAGGACAGAATCCCAAGAGAATATCCATGCTTGGCACTTGGAAACCAGGAGAACGGGATAAGAGTCAAGCCGTGGTGCTGCTGGAGGAGGGTATGGGACAGATGAGATCCCTCATGGGAGATGGGATATAGGGAAAAACAATCTGTAAAATTCCCCAAAGCTGCCTGAAATGACTGGGATGCTCTGACACCATCCCTTGACACCAATACCTGTAATGTGAACGAAAACCCAAAGTGTAAATTATTAGTGCTGGGCTTGCTGTCCCCGGGAAATGGCAGCACATGGGGCAGACACTGTTCAGCACTCAAAATTATGGGGGAAATGAAAGAAAAAAAAAAGATCCTCCCCCAAAAAAGACAACTAAACCCCCCCCCAATAATGCGAATACTTTATTATCAATGAGTGACTGGTATTAGCTTCTTGTCTGGGTATTAATAATATTAAAAAAAAAAATACATCAAAATTAGGGCTTTATCCTATTTTTGCTGTATAATTTTTTTTTTTTTTTAAAATCTGTATTGAAAGAATTATATAAGCCAAAGTGCATTTTCCGTTTTTTGTCCATATACACATTGCACCATACATAAATAATTACATTGTAAAAATGACTCCATAATTACAAGTATAATATATATTTCCATATAATATATAAAACTTTATATTAAATCTAGGTAGATGATATTTGGGATAGTCTGTGTCTTTTTTTTTTTTTTTTTTT